>NC_141688.1:299655920-300233420 GCF_964263255.1 Lissotriton vulgaris | reverse complement strand
CCCCAGTGATTGTGTTAGATCGTTCCCACCACAGTGCACAATTATAAGGTCTGGTTCTGGGAGATGCATAAAAGTTTTCACCAATGGAATCAATTGGTGACATTTCAATCCTCTTTTGGAAATCCATGTTATGTGTACATTTGGTAAGCTGAGGTTGCAAATTCGTCTGCTTACTGCATATTTTTCACTCCAGTGAATATAACTGTGTCCTATTAGCCAGACCTTCATTTTCAAGGGATTTGTAGTCGTCCTCCGATCGGTTCTGGAAGTGGAATGGTAGTTAGAAGTTGAAATTCTAAATAAAGAAAAAGGAAGAGGCTGGGTGTGGTTTAAAAAATAAAAATGATTGGTTGATTGTAACAAGTGGAGATTGAACAGGTTAATGTTTATGTTAAAGGAAAAGTACTATTGGGTGTGAAAAAACAAGATATGTAACAGAGCTGTGTATTGGCAGGTGTTTCTGGAGGGAAAATAGTGTTCTTAGTTTGTTGTAGAACGTTAAGACATGAACTTTTGACCTGTGCCTTCAGCAAGGTGCAAAATGAGGTGTAACCATGGAAACAGCCGGAGAAGGCAGTTGGTGATGGGTTCACTCTTTGGGGCTTCTGCATCTGAGTCTGTTCTCTGGTGGCAGGCGGACAACTGTTTGTTATTGTGGAGATGAAAGGGTGATAAGGAGAGAAATACGACATAGCGTCTGGCCTGTAGAAGCGTGGGAGCAGTGATTAACTCTGAGTGAAGCGGAACTGTGTCGGTGCTTAGTAACAGAAAAAAAAAATGTTAACAGTGGTATAACTGTCTTTACGGTGCGCGACCTACTAAGAAAGAGTTCACGGGCCGTAATTGGCTTGCAGGTTCTAGTATCAGTAAGTGAGGTCGAGAAAAGAAAACATTCAGGACTTTATTTATGAAGGCCTTGCGCCACCGGTGCGTTACTTTTTCCCATTTTAAAAAATGAGGCACTGGCGGCGGAAGGTCTTCATAAATAAGGTCCTCAGTGACTACAGTTAAGGTTATGTGGAACCCATGAATAGTTTTTCAATATGAAATCATTTCAGTTGAGATTATGGATTAAAAGAGAAACCGTGAATATTTGAAATGTTTATTTAGAAATGTACTGTTGTAAAGGCAAATCATTATGTAATATGAGTACAGAAATTGCAAAAAAAACAGTAATTGGTATTGTCAGTAGTACATGGAATACAAACGCTATAGTTGAAGAAAAATGAATATAGTTGGAAAAAAACATTGTACAGTCTTATAAGGAAGTATATTATATTTTAATAAATGGAAGAAGGTTTCTGGCCTTTCAGTTTAGGAACGATATATGAAAATGCAAGTGGTTATACATCATTACTTTATGAATCAGCTGTCAAACAACACGAAATTATAATGTCCACTGTTAGTAAAGCAAATAGGTCTGTTCTTTGAAAGAAAATATGGAAAAGAACGTGAAGAATATAGAAAACCAAAAGGAAATGAGGCCGTCAATGGCTTGTTTGAGAGTTATTAAAGCATTGTTAAGGCAAAATAGGTAGCTTCTGCTTGTAACAGGAAATCAGTTTTATCATTTGAAAGTATGTCAGCTATCCAATGGAAAAGAGTAAAGCAGTAGTGATAATCTGTTATAATCGGAGCCTCTTTTACCATCAGACTGCAGGTCGGTGGGTTTTCGATGTAGCTCGCTGTTAGGAAAGAGTTAACCGTCCATTGTGTAGGCAAAGTATGCAGCAAGTGCCTCTAACATGAAATCATTGTTATCATCTGAAAACATGTCAGCCATCCAATTGAGAAGATCAAAGGAGCATTCATGATCTGTCATGATTGGAGCGTCTTTTACCATCATTGGGCAGCTCGGTGGGTTTTCGATGTAGCTCTCTGTTAGGAAATCTTGCGCCGCTGCGAATATATTCCAATGACCCAGAACTCCTTGTATCGCTGCAAAGGCCATAAACCCTCCGTTGTAACAAAGCTGTTCATGATCAAGTAACGGATTCATGAGGTGATTGTAATTCGGTTCAGGAGGTACCAAATTGCAGAGACATAAATCCAGGGCCCACGTGAAATCACAGCTCAGGCAATGAAATACAGGCTGCACACAGGTGAAATACGAATATTGAAATGATAATCGATATGAAGTATTCAAAGTTGAGAGTGGTAAGGTGCCGTAGTACAGAAGCATTCTCTTTCGAAATAGTTCTAAGTGACCCAGCTTGTTTGCGAAGGCAGGAGGGACATCCATTTTGAATTTCCCAAGATGGTAAAGGAAACGGCGCAGCACCGCTGGTTGTATAGCAACTCCACAGAATTAGGTCGCCGGCTATGCAGTGGAGAGGCGCAGAATGACTTGATACATTTTCTAGGAGTCTAGTCACTTATATATTGCTTAGTAATTATCCAAAAAGTAGCTTTTTTTGAACTGGAGGATGCGTTAAAAAATAAGGGAGTGATTTGAGGGAGTTGTAAAGCAAGGTCAATTTTTTTTTAGATCAATGCTGTTTTCTGTGAATGTTAGCTTAGTGAAAGATATGTGTGTGAGCAGATGCAACATTCAGTTTTAAATGTGACAATGGCGGTCTTGTTCATGTCTTCCGATTCAAGGTCGGTATTCGCTGCCAAATACAAAGATTAAGAAACGCATGCGTGGGGTACATAGTGTGCATTCTTAAAGGAAAGCAAATGAAGGGTTATTTTTACCGCGTTAGCATTGTCGTTTAAAAAGTTATATTGATTTGTATTATATGTGAAGAAAGTGTCACTGATGAAGACTGAAAATAAATCCTTATAAATGATAGGGACTGGTGTATTTTAGAAAAGGTGTGTAACATTACATGAATTGTGGAAAAAAAATAATGTAATTGAAAGTGTATGGTTTGAAAATGAAAAGTAGAGGTTTATAGTTCATGTTTTGAAAGTAGTTCTAGAGGGTCAGATGAAAGTGTATGGTTTGAAAATGAAAAGTAGAGGTTTATAGTTCACGTTTTGAAAGCAGTTCTAGAGGGTCATATGCATGATAGATTTATAAAAAATAGAACATGTTTTTAAATAGTATTTTGGAAAAAGTATGTGCCTTTATGTACTATTTACATTATCTGCCTGTTGCGTATTCTTTGAGTTTTAGTAATGCTGTGTCTTATAAGTTTTCTAGGGGCGGTTTGAGGTTCATGGTGGGTTTGGGCAGGGAGGGTAGGTTGGGGGTTTGTAATAGGGGGTTCGGGTGGGGTGGAGTGCGGAGTTTAGTGAAAAGTGAGGGGGGCGGGGAGTTACGGTGTTTGGTAATGGAGCAGAGTCAGAGGACGCCACATTTGTGTTATGGGGTGCCACGGAAATATGTATTTATTCTCAGAGGTTTATTATATTAAGGATATATATCAGTATGGTGGCTCTTGTCGTTTTGTGGTTCTGTGTATGTTTATAATGCTGGCCCTGTAGTTTTTGTTTATGGACCTTATTATGACACACAGGGGAGCTACGTTGCACAGTTGGAGATCAGAGACTTAGGAAATAAAACTTTATAATTGTAAGGGCTGTAAGGGATAGAAATCGCCCGTTCTCGGTGTAAAGAATATCACCGCTATTGGTGGTATTTTCTACGGTGTTAGTACTCGAAGGAGAATAGTAACATATATGTGAAATAAAATTATGTAATAGGCTCAGCATTTCACATTATCGCGTGAAAACAAAAGTTGCTTTTACATAGCAATAAGTCTCTTATAATTAAGGGACGGAGTGTATATAGTGCTATTTAGTACTCTGCTATGTGATTGATGTCGAATATTTCATAAGAGGAGGCTTTAAAAGTTTTTCGATAAACTGGTTTTCTAGGGAAGTGGGTGGAGTGTTCCGTGTAAATTGCAGAATAGAAACTAGTAAGAACCAATTGGAAGTGTTGTTTTAAAGTCACATGACTGCTCATGCGTGTCTCGACGCGATAGGTGGGTGCGTGCACCCGGTCGCGCACTATAAGAAAGCGGCGAGAAAATATCAGCTAATATGCTCTTGAAGCTTGTTTTGGTACAAAGAGTTAGTTCTGAAAAGAACTTTCTTTTTTTTTTTTTTTTTTTTGGGAAACAAGTGTTATGATGCTTTTGATTTCTTAAAGTTGCTACGACATTTTTCAGTATGTTATACTATCCAAATAAAGTGAAGAAATTTTACTTTTCTTGGAGCATTTATGACTGCCAATTTTGTGTTTAATTAGAGTAAAGCTTTGCTCTCCGTATACAAGAAGTTCTCCACAGTTGTTGCATTTTATGTGCACCTTCGCCAGACATGGTTTCAAGTCCATTTCAGCACTCGATGGAGATACAGGTCGTCCACCGGAAGATGTGCTGATTACTTCTGATGGTAATAGCGTGGCCTCCGTTTTTCTTGTCAAAGGTGGTCGCTCATCTCCTTCAGATTCGGAAGATGAATGCGGAACGGTAGCCATTGTACCAAAGTCTCCGGGAAGATGTTCGACGTTGTTGTCTCTTGAGAGTAGAAAAGAAAGTGATGGAAGTGGGTGGAGTGCTGCGTGTAAATTCCAGAATAGAAACTACCAAGAACCAATTAGAAGTTTCGTTTAGAAGTCACATGACTTCACATGCAAGTGTCAGGTCCTGTACGCGATAGGAGGGTGCGCGCACCCGGACTCGCACTAAAATAAAGCGGCGAAAAAACATCTTATAATATGCTCTTGGAGCATGTTTTGGTGGAAAGAGTTAGTTCTGAAAATAACTTTTTTTTTTTTTTTGGAAACAAGTGTTTTGATGCTTTTGATTTCTTAAAGTTGCTACGACATTTTTCAGTATGTCATACTATCCAAATAAAGTGAAGAAATGTAACTTTTCTTGGAGCATTTATGACTCTCAATTGTGTGTTTAATTAGAGTAAAGCTTTGCTCTCCGTATACAAGAAGTTCTCCACAGTTCGTGCATTTCATGTGCACGTTCGCAAGATATGGTCTGAAGTCCATTTCAGCACTCGATGGAGATACAGGTCGTCCTCCGGAAGATGTGCTGATTACTTCTGATGGTAATAGCGTGGCCTCCGTTTTTCTTGTCAAAGGTGGTCGCTCATTTCCTTCAGATTCGGAAGATAAATGCGGAACGGCATTTATGACTTTCAATTTTGAGTTGAATAAGAACGAGGCTCTGCTCTCCGTACAAAAGAATTTCTCCACACTCGTTGCATTTCATGTGCACCTTCGCAAGATATGGTCTCAAGTCCATCTCAGCACTCTATGGAGATACAGGTCGTCCACCAGAAGATGTGCTGGCCACCTCTGATGGTAATAGCGTGGCCAGGGCTCTTGTTGATGCTTTTGCATAATGCTCAGGATGCCTTTGTTTAACATGCCGCAGCATGGTGTGTATAGAAAAGGAATATTTTCTATTTGGATTTCCCCTTGAGAGCTCCGAATTGCATATCGTGCAGGTTACTTTTGGCGCATTCACTTTCTTTTGATCTTCAGGATAAGTAAAAAATTGCCAAATGAAAGATTCCTTTTTTCTTCTTAACGGTGGTCGCTCATTTCCTTCAGATTCGGAAGATGAATGCGAAAGGGCAGCCATTTCAGCAAAGTTTTCCGGAAGATGCTCGATGTTGTTGTCTCTTGAGAGTAGAAAAGATTGTGAGGAAAGTGGGTGGAGTGCTTCGTGTAAATTCCAGAACAGAAACTACTAAGAACCAATTGGAAGTCTTGTTTTCAAGTCACATGACTTTACATGCGCTTCTCAGGACGTGTAGGCGGTGACACTATCTAGTTACGAACGTGATTTCATACTTAGGAACTAGCATTCAAAAAAACTATGAAATTCACTGAAAAAACCATAGGTTTTACACGCGTTATAGTTAGGAAATAGCATTTGAAAAACCTATGAAATTCACTGAAAAAACCATAGGTTTGACACCAGTTATAGTTAGCTGGAAATTTTACTGACATAAAACCAATGAAATTCCACGTTATAGTTAGTTGGACTCACTATAACTTGCGCGTGTAATGCACTGCTGATGACATTACATATTACATCACTCATGACATGGTCAGTGACATCACTCATGACATCACTGATGACACCATCCAGTGAATGTGTATCTTACTGAAAAATAAATATTTTTTATATATGTATATGTAAAGGTCGATGGAAGAATAAATGTTTAAATAAATGTTTTGATGAATGTTTTTTTTTAAAAAATGATTGGTTAACTGGCTTATTAAGTGTATCTTAGTGAATACATATATTAGCGAGTAATGTTAAAATATTTAAATATATGTATCAGTGTTTCACTTTGTGAATAAGTGGCTGCATGGGTTCATGAGTACCTACATGTGTGTGTATATGGGTTATTAGATGTTTTTTAGTATCAGTATGAGTGTCTCTATGGTTTGGTGGGGGTGTTTCTTATCATATAGATCCATCAATGACTGACTCACTGTTTCTATATTTTTTGAAGACAGCATATGTGCAGGACTGTATGGGTGGATGAGTGTGTATATGTGTTTGTTAGTGAGTGAATGCCTGCCTCACTAGTGTCTTTATCAGTAACGAGATATGTTTTAATTTAGTATATGTGAGTATTGATATATATAAGTTAGTATATGTGAGACTAAGAGATAGAAAGAGTTCATGTTTAAATAAGTATGTGTTTCTATAAGTGATTGTTTAAGAGAGTAAGTATATATAAGTTTCCTTAGAAGTAACGTGGTAGTGTGTGTATAGTTGTATATGCAAATAAATGGATGTTCAATAGTTTATTTGCATGTGTGAGTATGTGTGTGAGTAACTTTTGGATGATTGTCGGTGTGTAACAGGATGAATAGGTGTATCACTACATATGATGAGTGAGTATATGTATGAGTGACTATATAGAACTGTTGGTGAATGAGAGAATGTGTATATAGATGGTGGAATTACTGAATTGGTTGTTGTAACTGGTATGGGTATCTCCATTTTTTTGAAAATGTTAATTTCTATTTTCCAATATGTGTTTTAAGGGTTACATTACACTTAAAGGAGGTCTGTCATCAGTGATGTCATGAGTGATGTCACTGACCATGTCATGAGTGATGCAATATGTAATGTCATCAGCAGTGCATTACACACGCAAGTTATAGTGAGTCCAACTAACTATAACGTGGAATTTCATTGGTTTTATGTCAGTAAAATTTCCAGCTAACTATAACTGGTGTCAAACCTATGGTTTTTTCAGTGAATTTCATAGGTTTTTCAAATGCTATTTCCTAACTATAACGCGTGTAAAACCTATGGTTTTTTCAGTGAATATATATATACACACACTTTTTTTTGGGTAGCCACTCACCAAGACCCACGACCTCGACACCAAGCAGGTCCAACAGGTCCTGCTCCCGGTCCAAAATGTCTGCCCAGCGGTGGGACAGCTGATGGTGGGTATGCCGGATACCGGAGCAGCGGAAGACTGCCCGGCGCACCTTCGCCCACCGCCGGAGATGCTCTTCAATCTGGTAGCCGGAGCCGGGCCTGCCGCCTGCTGCCAAGATCAAGGGGAGGTGGCGCTGGATAAAATAGACCAGGGCAGCCACCTCCTCCTCCCCAAAAAGTTGGCGGGCCGTCACCCCTGGGGGGGCGCATTCTGCCGCAAGGCAGCCGGGTTTTTTTGGGCACAGGCGCCTTGCCCTTTGAGCCGCGGCTGCTGCTGGCGCCCTTCACCATGGTTCTGGGTGGAGGGGAGAAGAAAAGTTCAAGACAAAAAGGTAGGGGAAAGAAGAAGCAAGGTAAAAGAAGGAAGTAAAATAAAACATTAGAAAAGCTGTAAAAGTAGAAATAAAATGAAAAATATAAACCTAGGCACAGAGAGAGATAGGTAATAACTAAAGAAAGTTTGAGAAAGTGGGTAAAAAGACCAGGATTGAAGAGATATGAGCTAGATGCTAAAGTAGGCCCAAAACCATAGCCAGAGGGTGAAATCCAAGATGGCTGCGCCCATCGGGACTGCGTGGGTAGGTTCACACGATATTTAGCGCGATCACGCACTTTTGTAGTGCGAACGAGAAGATGAGTTCCCGAAATGTATGTATAGGCATTTATATAGCGCACTACTTACCCGTAGGGTCCCAAGGCGCTTCGACCGCTGCGAAACCCTTCCTGGCTTCCCTGAGAGATGTCCCTTAATGGGTATCTCCAGGGTGAGACCAGGCATCCCCGGCGGTCTGGTGGGGCCGTTAGTGAAGATGAGGCAAGCTAATGCCCAGAGTTGCCGAGTGTGATCGCTGATCAGAGTGGGCACCGAGGCGAGAGAATTATCGAGTCCGCTGACCCTGGTCCAGAAACCTGCCGCGCCGGGAATCGAACCCTGGTCCCGGGCCGTCCTCTGCTCTCGGGTCTGCCGCCTCTAACCAGTGAGCCACACTACTTCACTAACCCGAACATGTCTTGCACAACCCGAACACGTTACTTGTGACCCGGAACAGGAAATAGGGGAACGCAAGCGGGCGGGACAAACCTCTTGGGTAACTTAGCGCGCTAGCCATCCCGAGCATGCAGGCAGCACCCCAAACATGCACACCGCGCTCCCGAAGACAAAAAACGGCGCGCGAACGGGTCTAGCAAGCAACTACGCATGTCTGCGGAGCTACGCATCGGTCGCGGATTGCAAGTGTGTCTTCGCGTAGCTCCGCGGAGTGCGGCTCCATGAACTACGCCCAGGGTTAATTGATACCCATACAACATCCACAGAATGTAGTGGCTGTAGCACACACTGCCAACAAGGGGTAGTTAAGTCAAAGTCCAGACTTAGATGTAAGGTGTGGTTTCCTGGCCTGATGATAGGATAGATAGAACAGTGCACCAACGCTCATTGTGTCAGGCCACTGGTCCAGCTGAACCGCCTGCACCTTTCCTCACAGAACCCATCACTCCACTTCCCCAGCATCCAGCCAGTGCTGATTGTGGTAGCCTGCCTGATTGCCGACGCATGTTGGTGGTCATCAAAGATTTTCTAAATATCAGAAAATTGAGATCGTTGAATCCCTGAACTCCAGTCAAAACATACTTTGCCTGGAGAAGATCATAGCTACCCACAGACTTCTGAGTGAGCACTGTACAAATAATGGACCCCATTTTCCAGTCAGGAATTTGCTGACAATTTGAAATCCCAATGCATCCTTCACTGGAATATTACTCCCAGTCGTATGGAGAGCTGAAAGATTTATGCGAACTCTAAACAAAGTCCTTCAGATTGCAATAACCAATGGGCAGAATATTGAATGTGCCTTACATGCATCTCTATGAGGATACAGACTTACTCCGCATACCACGACTAGGATGAGCCCTAGTGCTCTGTGCATTAATCGAATAGTGGGTACCACCATTTCTCACTTTCAAGGGCCATCCGCCATAATGGATGAGGTTGCCAATGCTCTGCGCCAACCTAAGGCCCAGAAAGACAAAATGTCAGCAAGAAAGAGAGCTCGATAGAGGCATCTACAAGTTGGCAATCTGTTTACTCGTCCAAGATCGGCATCCTGGGAGTAAGTTCTGTTTGCCTTTTAGGTTGATCCCTGAACATACAGTGTTCATGGACACGAAAGGTGAAGAGACTGTCACCAGAAACATAATGTTTTTAATGCTACAATCCACCAGGCGTCAGGGCTGATGATGATATCCAGTCCTCTCATATAGCAGGCCCAGGGCGAGATGAGAACTTCCTGGATTAGGATACACCGAATTCTCCTGGACCATCAGTGAGGTGGCCAACTGAGGTGGATGAATAAAAACAGGCTCTGGAATTGCCTCAGTCTTGTGCAAATGACACTAGAGTCATTTCAGATGTTGACTCAGCTGCTGGTGCCTTAGAGCAAAGGGACAAGTGATCTGAGGACAACCCAGCAGATCGATGAAAAGGGATAATGAGGTACCATCACAGGCCAAATCCGCCTGGCTGCCCAAGACTGAAAGACTTCATGCTGGACTGAGGAGGATACACTCAAGGAGCTGGTGATGGGTCAGTTTTGAGTTTGCGATTTTTGACAATATTGGGCAGAATCATGAGAATGTGCCGCAGACCGGCAACCCAAGCCCTTTGGCTGCGCCACGCTGCAGCATTTTCAAATCACAGGAATGCAACATATTTATAATAATATATTGCATTCCTCTCCTCTCCCCTGGCGCACAAACTGCTGCCATGTGCCGGTGCAGCCACCCAATACTGCTTTTGGGGGCCATACAACCTTACCTGTTGTGAGAGGAGAACTCTGCCATTCCTCAGACGCTGCCAGTGACCCTGCCAGTGCTGTGGGCTGCAAGCTGTTAGTCTCCCCCACCGTCGCCTTACACACCTACGCGGCCGCTGAGGGGGGGGACTACAGCCCCCAGAATCCCAAGCGGCATCGCCCCGCCCACCTACGACCGATTCCGTACCCGGAGGCGCTCAAAGGAACGGAACTCCCTCCACGTCGCGGGCCGCGCCAGGCTAAGCCTGGGCAAAGGGCGGGCCGTCTGTGGCCGTCTGGGGTTGGCCGAGGCTGGGCTGGGCCATTACTCTTTGCCAGACACTAGCTATTGCTCGCAAGAAAACATATACATGTGGTAACTTATTAGGCTTTGAATTTTGCATTAACAGTGTTCGTGTTTTGGTACTAGCTTCTTGGTGTATAGTAAGTTACTGTGGATGGTAACATTTCTATATTTTATATACTTTGTAATTATAGTTGCATCTGGAAAATATGGGTAAAAATACTCCTGTACAATCTCGTCCTATCACCAGACAGAAAATAGTTTCTACTGCCCCTCTTCCAAGCTTGACTGCCATAGACAAGATGTTGCAGAAAACCATAGGGGTAGTGGTTACAGCCATAGAGAGCACCGAGGGACGTCTCTCGCTTCCCTTTGGAACCCCCCTA
The DNA here is from genome assembly GCF_964263255.1 of Lissotriton vulgaris. Lineage (NCBI taxonomy): Eukaryota > Metazoa > Chordata > Amphibia > Caudata > Salamandridae > Lissotriton > Lissotriton vulgaris. The sequence continues at coordinate 300,222,556 of NC_141688.1, read as the reverse complement.
CCACTACAGCCTGAAAATACATCTATATCTCTGGCTAATTCTTTTGACTCAATGCTCATGGCCTCATATGCGGGGTTCCCTGGTGCAGAGAGCCATGAGACTATCCAAATACAGCAAAATTTGCCTCCTGAATTTCCTCCTTTGGTTAGTAGGCTTTCACTAACACCAACCATGCATTTGCCACATATAAGTGAGGAGCCGCTTTTTCTAATCAATGATTCAATAGAGTTAGAGGGACCTGATGCCCCTTTAATTATTGGTTCAGAAATAACAGATGGGGAAATATCGGAAAGCGCCCCAGTAAGAACACGAGGGTAAAAAGCCAAAGGTAAACAAAATCACACTTCTAAAGAGCAGCCTACAAATAAATACCAGGGGAAAGGTAGTCGCCTATATTGGAAAACGGTACCCAATCCATCGGGGAACATCCATTACAACGCAACTAATACAACGCAGTGGTATTACAACGCAGGTATTACAACGTAATTTCTATTACAACGCATGTTTTTACAACGCATGGTGTTACAACGCAAGTGCTATTACAACGCATGTTTTTACATCGTATTTAAATGATTATTAATAATAATTTTTTTTATTCTTAAAATATATTTTTGGTATTTAGATACATAGTTATTTATATATTATTTTTATTAAAAAATTATTTATTTAGTAATAATATTTTATTGTTTTTAAAAATAATACAATTTTATATATAACATAAAATTAATTATAATAATTAGTGATTATTAGATGAAGTATGAAGTATTAATACTCAGGTATGTCTTAAAAATTTAATAATATAATTTTTATATTTTTTTGGTATTAAGATAAATATATATATTTTATTATTTAATTAGTATTTAAAAATTATTGATTTATTATTTATTATTTTAAATGTATTTGTTATTTTGTATTTATTATTTAAATTATTAATATTTATGTTTTGTATTTTTAATTAATGTTTTAATATTAATATTTAATTTTATTTATAATTAAATAATTTTCATATATTAGGTATAAATAATGTGTTTGTTATTAAATTAATTATTATATAAATAATAGATTTAAATAACATTATTTATAATAATTAGTGATTATTAAAAAATGTTGGAAGTATTAATATGCAGAAAATTATTTTTAAAAAATGAAGTATTAATACTCAGGTATTTTTTACAACATAAATATCATCTTTGTTATTACATTATTTTTTGGAAGATAAAATAAAAAAAAAAATATTAAAAAGTAAAGAAGATTAAATATTCAAGTATTAATACTCAGGTATTTACTTAAAAATATAATTAATCTATGTAGAATGTTATATTAGTAATTATTTAATCCATAAAATATTGTTTAGTGTTTACAATATTTTTTAACTAATTAAAATATTATTTATATCATTTTTATATGTATATTTATACATTTTCCCATGCTTTTGTATTGATTTCAATGAAGCGTTTTGTCCTTTATTTATTTCGATGAATACTTGAATGGGATCCGCGGGACGGTTTCTTATGGTTTAAAAACAACTGATGCAGGATGGAGAAGAAGGAAATAAGGGTAGACTAATGGTAAGTGATAAAATACATAATTTTTGATAACTTTAATTTAATTAAAAACGTTAAAATTAAAAATAATAAAAGTAGAAACGCAATTTATTTTGATATAAATTTAGTTTATTGATGTAATTAAATGTAAAAAAAATATATTAATTTTTATTTCAAATTCACATATTTTCATGACATTTTTTATTTACAAATAATAACATTATGTATTAATATAAACATATAATACATTATAATGGAATTGTCCATTTTCTATTTTGCTGTTTTAGGATGACGTCTTCACGTTAACGTCGACGTTAGCCGCCATCTTGGATTTACCGATTGCTGGAAGTAGCAGGAAGCTGATCTGCGCTTAAGGTAGGAAACTTTTCAAACTTTATTTACAGTAAAACATAGTAAAAAAGATATATATATTGTAATGAGAGGTTAAGTAGAGGTTGCTTATTAAACTAATAGTTGTTTTTGATTAGATTTCAACATGTCGCCGAACATTTCACTGTTATATGCCATCGTCGGGTTATGTTACGGGAAAAATAAAGGGTAAATATGTTTGAAAACATATATTTATGATATATATTGTATACATTTTGAACGTAATATGTTTTGTGTACTGATAGAAATGTTTGGTTTCTTTAAATTAGATGAACACAGATAGGATAGGTTAGAAACAATTTTTTTCGAAAAATGATAGCATTTGGCTTGTTTTGTAAAATAGAAAACTGGTTTTTTTTTATTTAAAAGAGAGTTCGTTTTTCTGATTTAAGAGAGTCAAAGATCATGCAAGGTTTGGTTTGTATTCTTTTTAGAGAATTTCGAAAAAGGTTTTCCATTGGTTGTAATGGTTTCATTTTCATGTTTACGTTTGTTTAAGAGAGTTGAATTCGATGTCCTCTATTAAAGAAAGAAATTGTTTACATTTAGGGAAAAAAATGTGTTTCATTGCTAGTTGTAATTATTATTTAGTAAAATTGCCAAATTGAATTTTTTAGTTAGCGAGAAATACTGCAGTTAGGTTGTTTTGGAAAAAAAATGACCTTTTTTTATTTATTTAAAATTCCATTTATAGTTCAAAAAAAATGTAACATTATGTATATACATTGTTATAAAAGGGTATATTTTTGCAATATCTCTAGTTTGCGACAAGATATGCAGTTTGTTTTTGATGACATTTCACCATAATAAACATAATTTTATAGATAGAAAAGGGCAAATTTTAATTTGACGATTTGTAGAAAAGAAACCAAAATGCTTTAAATATAATCTTAGAAAAAAGCAATTCTTAGATTTTAGAGAACTTTTTCTGTTTGAAATAGCACAGAAAAGTTTGAAAAAAATAATTAAAAATCTCAAAATAATTTCTAAATTAAAACCAGTTTACTAATATAATTTTTCACAAGCCAGCATCACTTTTGAAAAAGTAAGTGGTGACATATGTTGTATAGTATAACTTTACTTTGAACGTTCAAAATGTTTACAACATTTAAAAGTAATGGAATGAAAATAATTTCCATTTTCATTTTCAAAAAGTTTAATTAAAACTATTATGTTAGGGTTTTCTCCTTTTGAAAGAGAAAAGATAAGGAATTTTTCCTATTTTTAACAGGTGTAGTTTGAAAAAAAAATATTTGAAAAAGGTAAGGGAACCCGACAAGTAATAATTTAAAAAATGTTAGCAAAAATGTCAAATGAATTAAAAAAATAAAAAATCAATTTAGGGCAAAGCAGGAAAGTAAGTTAGAGAAAAAATATTTAAAAATGTAAAATGTTAGCAACATTCTCTAGGTAGTCCAAAGCCACACACAACGAAAATTGTTGTAGTACACCCAATAGTCTCTTAGACATTTCCTTTGTTTGCCTTGAAGGTCGTGGGTTTAGGATACCTGACAATGCCTGAGCTAGTCTCATTTCTTGAAAACTTTGCTCCTTCTTCAAAGTTTTCAAGAAAGAGTAGAAATTAGGATGATGTTTGCCAATCGTATGACTGAAGGAGTTATGCCATCCCTCTATGGCATTATTTGTTTTTGCACCACCTTCCAAGCAGGTTGAGTAGCAATTCCACCACTCCACATGGTAACGTGGCTTCCTCCTGCGACCCGATCTGCCTAGACGCCCAATCCATGTGTCTTCGAAATAATTTAAAATGGGTGCCAATTTTTCCTCATTTTCGATAAAATATTCCGATTCTGAAATGGCAGTGTAGTATTCATCTACACTATCAGGTGGTACAAAACAAAGTGCAGTTAATTTTTTTAATTCTACTTGTAATTTGCTATCAGATGAGTAATCTGCAACCAGGGATGTTTTTTGAAGTTTACGCCAATATGCCTGGGAAAAATGAAAAAAACATCCCTGAATTTGGGTATCCACGTACAATTTGTTGATGACATTCATCATTGTCAATTCAAAATCTAATATGATTTTCCTAGGACTTTTTCCAGAAGTTTTTTCTTTAATAACTGATAAGAACTCAGTATAGGTTGCAGATTGCTTATCTGGTAGCAAACTGTATACTAAAGGAACAACATTATTATTAATTTGAGCATGAATACTGTAAATTTGGGTGAATGGATGGGGCGTACTTTTAAACGTCCCATCCATCATCCAAATTTCAGTATTCTCTAATTTAAAAAGGTTACGGGGAGTGCTAAATATCAACATGCGTTTGAGAGGGTTTTGGTTATCATACAGTAGAAAAGGTTCATTAGAGAAAGAAAGAGTTAAATCATGAGGAATTACAATGTCAGCAAAAGTTTGAGGAGTAACAGTTTGTGTGTTACTTGCCTGCTTTTTTCTTTGAATTATTCTACGCAAATTTGGGATTGTTGGCATATTACAAGCAACATGTCCAGGGACATGTTGTGCAACCTCTCTCAAAATCTGACCAGGAGTTTGATTGGAGGTGCATGCAATATCTTTCATTTCATTGATAGTATCGCGTATTTCAATCTCCATTGCAGAGGCAGAGTGGTTATGTTCTGTGGTTTTTACCACAATCTCACCAACAGTAACCACTCTGCCGCTGCAACGGGCTGTATAATATTGTACACACCTCCAATGTCTCCCTGGTTCACTTAGCCTCTCATTACAATATATATACCCACAATGTTTAAGCAGTCTGTTCCCTTTTCTAGATTTGGTATAAGTAGCAGTAGTTTGGCTTGCCATTTCCTGTTGAAAAAAGGAAATATTAATTATATTATAATTATGATAATGACATTTTGGAATTTCTTATTTAAAGATATTTAGAAATACATATTGGCTTTTAATGCAGATTTTTTCTTAAAAAGGCACTTTTTTCTACTTAGAATAGTAATTGGCTTTTTTTCACTAACCAGCACTTTCTCTGAATATGCACTTACCTGGAGTTAGAATAGTAAGTGGCACTTGGACACTATCCAGCACTTTCCCTACTCACGCACTTTCATGGAGTTGGAATAGTACATGGCTTTTTTTCACTAACCAGTACTTTCTCTGAATATGCACTTACCTGGAGTTAGAATAGTAAGTGGCACTTGGACACTATCCTGCACTTTCCCTACTCATGCACTTTCACGGAGTTTGAATAGTAATTGGCACTTTTTCAGTAACCAGCACTTTCTCTGAATAGCCACTTACCTGGAGTTAGAATAGTAAGTAGCACTTGGACACTATCCTGTACTTTCCCTACTTATGCACTTTCACAGAGTTAGAATGATAACTTTCAATTTTTCACTATCTAGCACTTTTAAGAACATGCACTTACATGAAGTTATATTAGAAAGAGACATTTTTTAATGATTCTGCACTTAAAATGTTTTTAACATTGCTTTTAAATTGCTATGAAAAATGTAATTGAGATGTGTTCATTTATGACAATTACCTTGGTTTTTTGAAGGTTCTTTTTCAATAACTGTTGAAAATAGTTTGACTATTGGCTGTCTTTTTGCTGATCTGTGGCTTGGAGTGCTTTCTGTTTGGCTGTGAAGGAAAGAAGTTGAAAAGGTGTTCAATGTTTAGAAAATGTTTCATATTTTGGGTGTTCTATATATGAAGGGGAAAAGCATTTACGTTTAAGGATGTTTAGAAATATGGCACATCTTATCATTATCCTGCACTTGCTCAGAATATGCAATGATGTGGAGTTTGAACAGTAAGCGGCACTTTGACACTATCCAGCACTTTCCCTACTCATGCACTTTCACGGAGTTGTAATAGTAAGTGGTACCTTTTCACTATCCAACACTTTCTCTGAATATGCAATTACCTAGAGTTAGAATAGTAAGTAGTAATAGGACACTATCCTGCACTTTCCCTACTCACGCACTTTCATGGAGTTGGAATAGTAATTGGCTTTTTTTCACTAACCAGCACTTTCTCTGAATATGCACTTACCTGGAGTTAGAATAGTAAGTGGCACTTGGACACTATCCAGCACTTTCCCTACTCATGCACTTTCACGGAGTTGGAATAGTAATTGGCACTTTTTCACTAACCAGCACTTTCTCTGAATATGCACTTGTTTGGAGTTAGAATAGTAAGTAGCACTTGGACACTGTCCTGCACTTTCCTTACTCATGCACTTTCACGGAGCTGGAATAGTAATTGGCACTTTTTCAGTAACCAGCACTTTCTCTGAATAGCCACTTACCTGGAGTTAGAATAGTAAGTAGCACTTGGACACTGTCCTGTACTTTCCCTACTTATGCACTTTCACAGAGTTAGAATGATAACTTTCAATTTTTCACTATCTAGCACTTTTAAGAACATGCACTTACATGAATTTATATTAGAAAGTGACATTTATTTATGATTCTGCACTTATAATGCTTTTAACATTGCTTTTAAATTGCTATGAAAAATGTAATTGATATATGTTCATTTATGACAATTACCTTGGTTTTTTGAAGGTTCTTTTTCAATAACTGTTGAAAATAGTTTGACTATTGGCTGTCTTTTTGCTGATCTGTGGCTTGGAGTGCTTTCTGTTTGGCTGTGAAGGAAACAAGTTGAAAAGGTGTTCAATGTTTAGAAAATGTTTCATATTTTGGGTGTTCTATATATGAAGGGGAAAAGCATTTACGTTTAAGGATGTTTAGAAATATGGCACATCTTATCATTATCCTGCACTTGCTCAGAATATGCAATGATGTGGAGTTTGAACAGTAAGCGGCACTTTGACACTATCCAGCACTTTCCCTACTCATGCACTTTCACGGAGTTGGAATAGTAATTGGCACTTTTTCACTAACCAGCACTTTCTCTGAATATGCACTTACCTGGAGTTAGAATAGTAAGTAGTAATAGGACACTATCCTGCACTTTCCCTACTCACGCACTTTCATGGAGTTGGAATAGTAATTGGCTTTTTTTCACTAACCAGCACTTTCTCTGAATATGCACTTACCTGGAGTTAGAATAGTAAGTGGCACTTGGACACTATCCAGCACTTTCCTTACTCATGCACTTTCACGGAGTTGGAATAGTAATTGGCACTTTTTCAGTAACCAGCACTTTCTCTGAATAGGCACTTACCTGGAGTTAGAATAGTAAGTAGCACTTGGACACTATCCTGTACTTTCCCTACTTATGCACTTTCACAGAGTTAGAATGATAACTTTCAATTTTTCACTATCTAGCACTTTTAAGAACATGCACTTACATGAATTTATATTAGAAAGTTACATTTATTTATGATTCTGCACTTATAATGCTTTTAACATTGCTTTTAAATTGCTATGAAAAATGTAATTGATATATGTTCATTTATGACAATTACCTTGGTTTTTTAAAGGTTCTTTTTCAATAACTGTTGAAAATAGTTTGACTATTGGCTGTCTTTTTGCTGATCTGTGGCTTGGAGTGCTTTCTGTTTGGCTGTGAAGGAAACAAGTTGAAAAGGTGTTCAATGTTTAGAAAATGTTTCATATTTTGGGTGTTCTATATATGAAGGGGAAAAGCATTTACGTTTAAGGATGTTTAGAAATATGGCACATCTTATCATTATCCTGCACTTGCTCAGAATATGCAATGATGTGGAGTTTGAACAGTAAGCGGCACTTTGACACTATCCAGCACTTTCCCTACTCATGCACTTTCACGGAGTTGGAATAGTAATTGGCACTTTTTCACTAACCAGCACTTTCTCTGAATATGCACTTACCTGGAGTTAGAATAGTAAGTAGTAATATGACACTATCCTGCACTTTCCCTACTCACGCACTTTCATGGAGTTGGAATAGTAATTGGCTTTTTTTCACTAACCAGCACTTTCTCTGAATATGCACTTACCTGGAGTTAGAATAGTAAGTGGCACTTGGACACTATCCAGCACTTTCCTTACTCATGCACTTTCACGGAGTTGGAATAGTAATTGGCACTTTTTCAGTAACCAGCACTTTCTCTGAATAGGCACTTACCTGGAGTTAGAATAGTAAGTAGCACTTGGACACTATCCTGTACTTTCCCTACTTATGCACTTTCACAGAGTTAGAATGATAACTTTCAATTTTTCACTATCTAGCACTTTTAAGAACATGCACTTACATGAATTTATATTAGAAAGTGACATTTATTTATGATTCTGCACTTATAATGCTTTTAACATTGCTTTTAAATTGCTATGAAAAATGTAATTGATATATGTTCATTTATGAAAATTACCTTGGTTTTTTGAAGGTTCTTTTTCAATAACTGTTGAAAATAGTTTGACTATTGGCTGTCTTTTTGCTGATCTGTGGCTTGGAGTGCTTTCTGTTTGGCTGTGAAGGAAACAAGTTGAAAAGGTGTTCAATGTTTAGAAAATGTTTCATATTTTGGGTGTTCTATATATGAAGGGGAAAAGCATTTACGTTTAAGGATGTTTAGAAATATGGCACATCTTATCATTATCCTGCACTTGCTCAGAATATGCAATGATGTGGAGTTTGAACAGTAAGCGGCACTTTGACACTATCCAGCACTTTCCCTACTCATGCACTTTCACGGAGTTGTAATAGTAAGTTGTACCTTTTCACTATCCAACACTTTCTATGAATATGCACTTACCTGGAGTTAGAATAGTAAGTAGTAATAGGACACTATCCTGCACTTTCCCTACTCACACACTTTCATGGAGTTGGAATAGTAATTGGCTTTTTTTCACTAACCAGCACTTTCTCTGAATATGCACTTACCTGGAGTTAGAATAGTAAGTGGCACTTGAACACTATCCAGCACTTTCCCTACTCATGCACTTTCACAGAGTTGGAATAGTAATTGGCACTTTTTCACTAACCAGTATTTTCTCTGAATATGCACTTACCTGGAGTTAGAATAGTAAGTGGCACTTGGACACTATCCTGCACTTTCCCTACTCATGCACTTTCACGGAGTTTGAATAGTAATTGGCACTTTTTCAGTAACCAGCACTTTCTCTGAATAGCCACTTACCTGGAGTTAGAATAGTAAGTAGCACTTGGACACTATCCTGTACTTTCCCTACTTATGCACTTTCATAGAGTTAGAATGATAACTTTCAATTTTTCACTATCTAGCACTTTTAAGAACATGCACTTACATGAAGTTATATTAGAAAGAGACATTTTTTAATGATTCTGCACTTAAAATGTTTTTAACATTGCTTTTAAATTGCTATGAAAAATGTAATTGAGATGTGTTCATTTATGACAATTACCTTGGTTTTTTGAAGGTACTTTTTCAATAACTGTTGAAAATAGTTTGACTATTGGCTGTCTTTTTGCTGATCTGTGGCTTGGAGTGCTTTCTGTTTGGCTGTGAAGGAAACAAGTTGAAAAGGTGTTCAATGTTTAGAAAATGTTTCATATTTTGGGTGTTCTATATATGAAGGGGAAAAGCATTTACGTTTAAGGATGTTTAGAAATATGGCACATCTTATCATTATTCTGCACTTGCTCAGAATATGCAATGATGTGGAGTTTGAACAGTAAGCGGCACTTTGACACTATCCAGCACTTTCCCTACTCATGCACTTTCACGGAGTTGTAATAGTAAGTGGTACCTTTTCACTATCCAACACTTTCTCTGAATATGCACTTACCTGGAGTTAGAATAGTAAGTAGTATTAGGACACTATCATGCACTTTCCCTACTCACGCACTTTCATGGAGTTGGAATAGTAATTGGCTTTTTTTCACTTACCAGCACTTTCTCTGAATATGCACTTACCTGGAGTTAGAATAGTAAGTGGCACTTGGACACTATCCAGCACTTTCCCTACTCATGCACTTTCACGGAGTTGGAATAGTAATTGGCACTTTTTCACTAACAGGCACTTTCTCTGAATTTGCACTTGTTTGGAGTTAGAATAGTAAGTAGCACTTGGACACTGTCCTGCACTTTCCCTACTCATGCACTTTCACGGAGTTGGAATAGTAATTGGCACTTTTTCAATAACCAGCACTTTCTCTGAATAGGCACTTACCTGGAGTTAGAATAGTAAGTAGCACTTGGACACTATCCTGTACTTTCCCTACTTATGCACTTTCACAGAGTTAGAATGATAACTTTCAATGTTTCACTATCTAGCACTTTTAAGAACATGCACTTACATGAATTTATATTAGAAAGTGACATTTATTTATGATTCTGCACTTATAATGCTTTTAACATTGCTTTTAAATTGCTATGAAAAATGTAATTGATATATGTTCATTTATGATAATTACCTTGGTTTTTTGAAGGTTCTTTTTCAATAACTGTTGAAAATAGTTTGACTATTGGCTGTCTTTTTGCTGATCTGTGGCTTGGAGTGCTTTCTGTTTGGCTGTGAAGGAAACAAGTTGAAAAGGTGTTCAATGTTTAGAAAATGTTTCATATTTTGGGTGTTCTATATATGAAGGGGAAAAGCATTTACGTTTAAGGATGTTTAGAAATATAGCACATCTTATCATTATCCTGCACTTCCTCAGAATATGCAATGATGTGGAGTTTGAATAGTAAGCGGCACTTTGACACTATCCAGCACTTTCCCTACTCATGCACTTTCACGAAGTTGTAATAGTAAGTGGTACCTTTTCACTATCCAACACTTTCTCTGAATATGCACTTACCTGGAGTTAGAATAGTAAGTAGTAATAGGACACTATCCTGCACTTTCCCTACTCACGCACTTTCATGGAGTTGGAATAGTAATTGGCTTTTTTTCACTAACCAGCACTTTCTCTGAATATGCACTTACCTGGAGTTAGAATAGTAAGTGGCACTTGGACACCATCCAGCACTTTCCCTACTCATGCACTTTCACGGAGTTGGAATAGTAATTGGCACTTTTTCACTAACCAGCACTTTCTCTGAATATGCACTTGTTTGGAGTTAGAATAGTAAGTAGCACTTGGACACTATCCTGCACTTTCCTTACTCATGCACTTTCACGGAGTTGGAATAGTAATTGGAACTTTTTCAATAACCAGCACTTTCTCTGAATTGGCACTTATCTGGAGTTAGAATAGTAAGTAGCACTTGGACACTATCCTGTACTTTCCCTACTTATGCATTTTCAAAAAGTTAGAATGATAACTTTCAATTTTTCACTATTTAGCACTTTTAAGAACATGCACTTACATGAATTTATATTAGAAAGTGACATTTATTTATGATTCTGCACTTATAATGCTTTTAACATTGTTTTTAAATTGCTCTGAAATATGTTATTGATATATGTTCATTTATGACAATTACCTTGGTTTTTTGAAGGTTCTTTTTCAATAACTGTTGAAAATAGTTTGACTATTGGCTGTCTTTTTGCTGATCTGTGGCTTGGAGTGCTTTCTGTTTGGCTGTGAAGGAAACAAGTTGAAAAGGTGTTTAATGTTTAGAAAATGTTTCATATTTTGGGTGTTCTATATATGAAGGGGAAAAGCATTTACGTTTAAGGATGTTTAGAAATATGGCACATCTTATCATTATCCTGCACTTCCTCAGAATATGCAATGATGTGGAGTTTGAATAGTAAGCGGCACTTTGACACTATCCAGCACTTTCCCTACTCATGCACTTACACGGAGTTGTAATAGTAAGTAGTACCTTTTCACTATCCAACACTTTCTCTGAATATGCACTTACCTGGAGTTAGAATAGTAAGTAGCAATAGGACACTATCCAGCACTTTCTCTACTCACGCACTTTCATGAAGTTAGAATAGTAATTGGCTTTTTTTAATTAACCAGCACTTTCTATGAATATGCACTTACCTGGAGTTAGAATAGTAAGTGGCACTTGGACACTATCCAGCACTTTCCCTACTCATGTACTTTCACGGAGTTGGAATAGTAATTGGCACATTTTCACTAACCAGCACTTTCTCTGCATATGCAGTTACTGAGAAGTAGGATAGTAAGTAACACTTGTACACTATCCAGCACTTTCCCTAGTTATGCACTTTCAAAAAGTTAGATTAGTAACGGCTAATTTTTTTTTCTATCCAGCACTTTTAAGAACATGCACTTAAATGAAGTTATGTTATAAAGTGAAATTTATTTATGATTCTGCACTTATAATGCTTTTAACATTGTTTTTAAATTGCTCTGAAATATGTTATTGATATATGTTCAATAATGAATATTACCTTGGTTTTTTGAAGGTTCTTTTTCAATAACTGTTGAAAATAGTTTGACTATTGGCTGTCTTTTTGCTGATCTGTGGCTTGGACTGCTTTCAGTTTGGCTGTGAAGAAAACAATTTGACAACGTGTTTAATGTTTAGAAAATGTTTCATATTTTGGGTGTTCTATATATGAAGGGGAAAAGCATTTACGTTTAAGGATGTTTAGAAATATGGCACATCTCATCATTATCCTGGACTTCCTCAGAATATGCAATGATGTGGAGTTTAAATAGTAAGCGGCACTTTGACACTATCCAGCACTTTCCCTACTCATGCACTTACACGGAGTTGTAATAGTAAGTGGTACCTTTTCACTATCCAACACTTTCTCTGAATATGCACTTACCTGGAGTTAGAATAGTAAGTAGTATTAGGACACTATCATGCACTTTCCCTACTCACGCACTTTCATGGAGTTGGAATAGTAATTGGCTTTTTTTCACTTACCAGCACTTTCTCTGAATATGCACTTACCTGGAGTTAGAATAGTAAGTGGCACTTGGACACTATCCAGCACTTTCCCTACTCATGCACTTTCACGGAGTTGGAATAGTAATTGGCACTTTTTCACTAACAGGCACTTTCTCTGAATTTGCACTTGTTTGGAGTTAGAATAGTAAGTAGCACTTGGACACTGTCCTGCACTTTCCCTACTCATGCACTTTCACGGAGTTGGAATAGTAATTGGCACTTTTTCAATAACCAGCACTTTCTCTGAATAGGCACTTACCTGGAGTTAGAATAGTAAGTAGCACTTGGACACTATCCTGTACTTTCCCTACTTATGCACTTTCACAGAGTTAGAATGATAACTTTCAATGTTTCACTATCTAGCACTTTTAAGAACATGCACTTACATGAATTTATATTAGAAAGTGACATTTATTTATGATTCTGCACTTATAATGCTTTTAACATTGCTTTTAAATTGCTATGAAAAATGTAATTGATATATGTTCATTTATGATAATTACCTTGGTTTTTTGAAGGTTCTTTTTCAATAACTGTTGAAAATAGTTTGACTATTGGCTGTCTTTTTGCTGATCTGTGGCTTGGAGTGCTTTCTGTTTGGCTGTGAAGGAAACAAGTTGAAAAGGTGTTCAATGTTTAGAAAATGTTTCATATTTTGGGTGTTCTATATATGAAGGGGAAAAGCATTTACGTTTAAGGATGTTTAGAAATATAGCACATCTTATCATTATCCTGCACTTCCTCAGAATATGCAATGATGTGGAGTTTGAATAGTAAGCGGCACTTTGACACTATCCAGCACTTTCCCTACTCATGCACTTTCACGAAGTTGTAATAGTAAGTGGTACCTTTTCACTATCCAACACTTTCTCTGAATATGCACTTACCTGGAGTTAGAATAGTAAGTAGTAATAGGACACTATCCTGCACTTTCCCTACTCACGCACTTTCATGGAGTTGGAATAGTAATTGGCTTTTTTTCACTAACCAGCACTTTCTCTGAATATGCACTTACCTGGAGTTAGAATAGTAAGTGGCACTTGGACACCATCCAGCACTTTCCCTACTCATGCACTTTCACGGAGTTGGAATAGTAATTGGCACTTTTTCACTAACCAGCACTTTCTCTGAATATGCACTTGTTTGGAGTTAGAATAGTAAGTAGCACTTGGACACTATCCTGCACTTTCCTTACTCATGCACTTTCACGGAGTTGGAATAGTAATTGGAACTTTTTCAATAACCAGCACTTTCTCTGAATTGGCACTTATCTGGAGTTAGAATAGTAAGTAGCACTTGGACACTATCCTGTACTTTCCCTACTTATGCATTTTCAAAAAGTTAGAATGATAACTTTCAATTTTTCACTATTTAGCACTTTTAAGAACATGCACTTACATGAATTTATATTAGAAAGTGACATTTATTTATGATTCTGCACTTATAATGCTTTTAACATTGTTTTTAAATTGCTCTGAAATATGTTATTGATATATGTTCATTTATGACAATTACCTTGGTTTTTTGAAGGTTCTTTTTCAATAACTGTTGAAAATAGTTTGACTATTGGCTGTCTTTTTGCTGATCTGTGGCTTGGAGTGCTTTCTGTTTGGCTGTGAAGGAAACAAGTTGAAAAGGTGTTTAATGTTTAGAAAATGTTTCATATTTTGGGTGTTCTATATATGAAGGGGAAAAGCATTTACGTTTAAGGATGTTTAGAAATATGGCACATCTTATCATTATCCTGCACTTCCTCAGAATATGCAATGATGTGGAGTTTGAATAGTAAGCGGCACTTTGACACTATCCAGCACTTTCCCTACTCATGCACTTACACGGAGTTGTAATAGTAAGTAGTACCTTTTCACTATCCAACACTTTCTCTGAATATGCACTTACCTGGAGTTAGAATAGTAAGTAGCAATAGGACACTATCCAGCACTTTCTCTACTCACGCACTTTCATGAAGTTAGAATAGTAATTGGCTTTTTTTAATTAACCAGCACTTTCTATGAATATGCACTTACCTGGAGTTAGAATAGTAAGTGGCACTTGGACACTATCCAGCACTTTCCCTACTCATGTACTTTCACGGAGTTGGAATAGTAATTGGCACATTTTCACTAACCAGCACTTTCTCTGCATATGCAGTTACTGAGAAGTAGGATAGTAAGTAACACTTGTACACTATCCAGCACTTTCCCTAGTTATGCACTTTCAAAAAGTTAGATTAGTAACGGCTAATTTTTTTTTCTATCCAGCACTTTTAAGAACATGCACTTAAATGAAGTTATGTTATAAAGTGAAATTTATTTATGATTCTGCACTTATAATGCTTTTAACATTGTTTTTAAATTGCTCTGAAATATGTTATTGATATATGTTCAATAATGAATATTACCTTGGTTTTTTGAAGGTTCTTTTTCAATAACTGTTGAAAATAGTTTGACTATTGGCTGTCTTTTTGCTGATCTGTGGCTTGGACTGCTTTCAGTTTGGCTGTGAAGAAAACAATTTGACAACGTGTTTAATGTTTAGAAAATGTTTCATATTTTGGGTGTTCTATATATGAAGGGGAAAAGCATTTACGTTTAAGGATGTTTAGAAATATGGCACATCTCATCATTATCCTGGACTTCCTCAGAATATGCAATGATGTGGAGTTTAAATAGTAAGCGGCACTTTGACACTATCCAGCACTTTCCCTACTCATGCACTTACACGGAGTTGTAATAGTAAGTGGTACCTTTTCACTATCCAACACTTTCTATGAATATGCACTTACCTGGAGTTAGAATAGTAAGTAGTAATAGGACACTATCCTGCACTTTCCCTACTCACGCACTTTCATGGAGTTGGAATAGTAATTGGCTTTTTTTCACTAACCAGCACTTTCTCTGAATATGCACTTACCTGGAGTTACAATAGTAAGTGGCACTTGGACACTATCCAGCACTTTCCCTACTCATACACTTTCACGAAGTTGGAATAGTAATTGGCACTTTTTCACTAACCAGCACTTTCTCTGAATATGCACTTTCCTGGAGTTAGAATAGTAAGTAGCACTTGGACACTATCCAGCACTTTCTCTACTTATGCACTTTCAAAAAGTTAGAATAGTAACTGCCAATTTTTCACTATCCAGCACTTTTAATAACATGCACTTACATGAAGTTATATTAGAAAGTGACATATTTTTATTATTCTGCACTTATAATGCTTTTAATATAGCTTTTAAATTGCTATAAAATTTGTAATAGAGATGTGTTTATTTATGAAAATTACCTTGGTTTTTTAAAGGTCATTTTTCAGAAACTGTTGAAAATAGTTTGGCTATTGGCTGTCTTTTTGCTGATCTCTGGGTCGAATTGCTTTCTGTTTGGCTGTAAAGAAAACAATTTGAAAAGGTGTTCAATGTTTAGAAAATGTTTCATATTTTAGTTTTCTATACACGTTGTGGAAAAGTATATACCTTTAAGGATGTTTAGAAATATGGCACATCTTTTCATTATCCTGCACTTGCTCGGAATATACAATGATCTGGAGTTTGAATAGTAAGTGGCACTTTGACAGTATCCAGCACTTTCCCTACTTATGCAGTTTCACGGAGTTGGAATAATAAGTGGTACCTTTTTACTATACTTTAATTCCTCAGAATATTCACTTACCGAGACTTATAATAGTATGTGGCCTTTTTTTATGAATCTGCACTTATAATGTTTTCAACATTGCTTTTCAATTGCTATGAAATCTGTAAATGAGATGTATTTATTCATGGAAATTACCTTAGTTTTTTGAAGGTTGATTTTTAAAAAGTCTTCAAAATACTTGCTATATTGGTTGTCTTTTAGACATTCTGTGGGTTTTGGTACTTTTTCTGTTTGGCTATAAACAAAACAATTTGAAAAGTTTTATTTCACTGTTATGTTTTTTTATCGTTTATAATTCTGAAAATTATCATACTAGTGCACATTATCGTACGATTTTGTATTAGCAGTTTTATACTTTTTTTTTTGTTATGAAAGGGAAACTTATTTTATATAGATATAAATACTCTATACACTGTATTTTCTTTCGGTTTTATCTTATTTATTTATCGTATTTGGGGTGATTTGATGAACTGAGTGGGGGTATACAGAGGGTTCGTTTTTTAACGTGCATTGTTATTTACGATTAAATTAAATAATTTAAACAAATAATGTATATTATTACAAACAAATCTAATATTACGATTTTAATACTATACAGTTAATGGTCCAATTATTGGTTAAATATTTTTCTCTAATCCATTTTGTTTAGATGAATTATCACTTTCTGTTTTCGAGTTGGTTCTGCTTGAGCTAATATTTCAGTACACTTTTGAAATATATGTATTAAATAATAAAAATTCGTTTACCATGCATTTGGATGTACTAATAATGAAATATTATTTTTAAATAATTTCAAATTACTTTGGGAATGTTCGCGTTATTTTTAAATTAATTATAAAACAGTTTATTTGTCCACGAAATATTGTAAATCCTTTTATAAATTATATTCCGTTTATCGAAAATTAAATAAATTTATTTCTCTTAAAATAATTTTTTTCTCTTATTACCGTTCACTTTGTTTACATAAAAACGATTCTACCTCATACATTATGTTCTAAGTTTAACTTAATTAATGTATACTATTATACTAATTAATATAACATTAAAATAGTTTTTGGTAATATATCGCTGATAATATGTTAACCTTAAACATTTTAGCAAATCGTTTTAAATAACTTACTGTTATATGAAATAGAAATGCTTCTACCTTCGCTTTCGTTGATATTTATTTGAAGAGGTCAGAGGGTTAGGTTTTCACGTCTGATTACTCTGCTAGTTGATAATCAACTGTTTTCAAAATGGTGGGATACGTCTATTTATAACATTTCTTAATTAGCATTATATTTGTTCTAAATTATATTGTTTTCTATCATATTTTTTTCATATTCATTTCATGTGGAAACGTATAATTTAAATTCTTTAATTTTAAAGTAAGCTTTTCAAAGTTTTGTTCCGTTTTAGCATCCATTTTGAATCTCTTGTTGACATTGGAGGTCATGGAAATAGTAGATGGACATTATTTTTCATTACTGTGTTTAAAATGGCGTTAATTTGTTCGTAAGGTCATTATTTTTGTCCATTGAGTATTGAAAACTCTTATTTTTTCTTGTTATCCTAAAATTATATATATATTCTTCTGCGTTGTTACGGAGTTAAATGTTATACAGTAATATTTTTAACACTCGAGTATTAATTTATTAACGTTATAAATCGGTATCGTAATTTTATGGTAATTTTTTGACCCGTTTTAAAATACACTTAGCCACCCCAAACCTCTATTTTCTCTGCATCCCGTACTAGGCATTTTTTAATAAAATTTAAATTATATATATCTTTGTGTGTTATTATGGTATACAATATTAAATAGTATTATTTTTAATACTCAGGTATTAATTTATTAAATAATTAAATTGGTTTTTTAAAACTCGGGTATTAATTTATTAAATAATTAAATCGGATTAGTAATATTATGGTAGATTATTGACCCGTTTTTTAATACACTTACCCACCCAAAACCCCTATTTTCCCTGCATCCCGTGCCATGTTTTTTTTTACAAAGAAAAAAATGTATATAATTATTTATAATGCATTATTATGATATACGATGTTAAGGATAATAATATTTACATTTTTAATACTCGGGTATTAATTTAAAAAATAATTAAATCGGAATCGAAATATTATGGTAGTTTTTTGACCCGTTTTTTAATACACTTACCCACCCAAAACCCCTATTTTCCCTGCATCCCGTGCCATGTTTTTTTTTACAAAGAAAAAAATGTATATAATTATTTATAATGCATTATTATGATATACGATGTTAAGGATAATAATATTTAAATTTTTAATACTCTGGTATTAATTTAAAAAATAATTAAATCAGAATCGTAATATTATGGTAGTTTTTTGACCCGTTTTTTAATACACTTACCCACCCAAAACCCCTATTTTCCCTGCATCCCGTGCCATGTTTTTTTTTACAAAGAAAAAAATGTATATAATTATTTATAATGCATTATTATGATATACGATGTTAAGGATAATAATATTTAAATTTTTAATACTCGGGTATTAATTTAAAAAATAATTAGATCGGAATCTTAATATTATGGTAGTTTTTTGACCCATTTTTTAATACACTTACCCACCCAAAACCCCTATTTTCCCTGCATCCCGTGCCATGTTTTAGATTACAAAAATAAAAAAAAATATATGTAATGGTATGCGTTGTAATAGAATGCGTTGTAATAGTACTTTTTCATAAGTAACACTATTTTACGATGTAATAGTATGCGTTGTAAAAAATCGCGTTGTAATAACATTTGCGTTGTAAAAAATGCGATG
Source organism: Lissotriton vulgaris (assembly GCF_964263255.1). Taxonomy (NCBI): domain Eukaryota; kingdom Metazoa; phylum Chordata; class Amphibia; order Caudata; family Salamandridae; genus Lissotriton; species Lissotriton vulgaris. The sequence goes on along the minus strand of NC_141688.1, from coordinate 300,203,490 downwards.
TAAAAGCATGTGTTGTAATAACATGCGTTGTATCATCATATATCCAATCCATCAGGACATAAAGGGGATAACTGCGAGGGTCAGTCGAAGGGGTGTGGCCACGAGCCGAGCATGGTGGGCTCGTTTTAAGTTAGCTCCATCCTCTGCCCAGAACACTAGCTGATCATCCATACTTCCCCGTATCTCACTGGACGCCCACTTGAACCCCGGGAGCGCTGTGTGTGTGGCGATTGAACAGAAACAAGCTGTGTGTCGTGAAACCCACCCGGGAGCGAGCGCGACGGATGGTGCCGGCGAGGCCTACTTCCCGGAAACGAGCCGCGGCCTAAAGTTGGAAGGAGAGCCGGGCTCGGCGAGATCTGCTGGCGCTGAAGTAAGTGGAGACCAGCGGAGCGGAGCGGTGTCCTGCTGCGGCGGAGTGGCCGACTGAAGCTGCACCCAGTACTATAACTACCTGCACGGTCTGTGAGTGTGCAGAGCATCGTGGACGTGGTACGCTGGGCCGACACCAGAAGCATCCTAGAGGTGTGTAAGCGCTGTACTCGAACACCGACACCCAGGGAGATTACGGCCGCGCGGACCTCGTGGGAGAGCTGCAGTGGCACTGAAGACTAGCCCGGGAGCCCCACAGGACGCTAAAATATATGTGCGGGACCCTAGTGAGAGCTCCATAATCGGGCCGGAAGGGGTACGCACTGCTGCAGCCGGGCCTGAGCAGAAGGGCGCCATCTTGGGCTTACCGCAGCGGACGCAATTGCACTGCTGGGATCGAAGTGACCTCCCTACGGCCAGTGTGGGTACCGATACTGGGACATTGGTGAGCGCACCAGAACGCCGACGCGGCAAAGAGCACTGCAATAGTGCCATACAGAGAGCAACGGGAGCAGGTGGGACCCACTTTGAGCCTCTAAGAGCTATCGCTGAGGTGCCCTGACTGATAAATAGAGCCAGAGGTAGAGGGCAGGGCATCAGCCTCCTGCTTGCATACCGCACCGATCCCTGGAGTGCTGTGAGAAGTGGTCACCCAATTACCTGACTGTTGTGGCACGTCGGACCTCGGTGGGGAAAGCAGCGGAACGCCCAGCGGGCACCGGATAGTGGCGCTAACAGGGCCCGGCGATTGCACCGGACGTAATCCTAGAGCTGTGGTGCACCTGCCCCCCGCAAGTACGAGTACCAGTGGGAGTGACTGTGGTTGGTGGGTGAGCGGCAACCGAAGACATGCACTAAATATTTTGGCATCAAGTGAGCAAGTGGGACCTCACCACCGCCGTCCTGAAGACGAGAGCCATGGGGAAAAACAGGGCCAAGGTGCAAGATCAGGGCACAAATGCGGACATTCAATCCACTGGCTTAGATGACCCACTGGCCTCCTCAAACATAGAGATAATACCGCCGACGGGCAAGTGCACGCAGGACGCTAAGCTGGACCTTATACTGGCCGAAATACAGGCATCCAGGGAGGCGCTGGAGATGCGTATGGACAACATGGTGACTGGCTTGTCGCTCCTCAGGGCAGACCACAACAAGCTGGCCGAAAAGGTCTCAGAGCATAAGATCGCGCTTGATGACCTGATACCACAGCGGACGGATCACTCCACGAAAATTGAGCATATGGAGATTCAGATTAAACTGCTCTGGGACAAGATGGACGATGCGGAAGGGCGGGCCCGCCGCAACAATGTGAGAATTTTAGGAATACTGGAGCACAGTGAAGGGAGGAACCCTACGCAGTTCGTTGAGGATTGGCTGAAGAAGATTGTGGGACCGCAGGATGTTACCCCGTTGTACAGCGTGGAGAGGGCGCACAGAATGCCAGGGAAGCCACCTAGGCCGGGTGCGCCGCCGCGACCGTTGATAGCATGCCTTCTTCACTACAAAGACAGAGACTCAGTGCTGAGAGTGGCGAGAGAAAAAGCACCCCTGAGATATGGGGATAAGACCATCTCAGTATACCCAGACTTCACCCCGGCGGTGCAAAGGGCCAGGTCGACATTTCTGGGGTTAAAGCGCAAACTGCGGGACAGAAACCTGAAATATGCACTACTGTTTCTGGCCCGCCTTAAAATAATACATGAAAACAACTTCTTTGACACACCTGAGGAGGCGGCGGAGTGGATGGAGGTGGCTCTGACACCGCTAAATACGCAGGACCCGTTTGAAGAGGACCAGGGTGGAGGACCTTCACGCCAGGGGGAACAGCGGGCTGACATGAGCGAAGAACACGCAAAGGGGTCAACGGCGAGCGGAGGGACAACGTCGGCCCGTCCTGGGAAGACACCGGAGATAGCCCAGCTGACAGAGGCTGAGCTGGCTGCTCACGACGCAAGAGGCAAATCGAACATGGGCAGCAACTCAGACACACACACGGAGGTGTCAGGCTCTGCTGATAGCCTGCAGCTCTTTCCCAAAATTACTGCCCAAGTGGCGAATGGCTTTTGATTGTAACCATAGCAGACTCCGGTTGGTAATGTATGAGATTTGCGCAGGGGTGAAAGTGGGTTGTCGGGGATAGGAGACACACTAGCTCAGGGCACGCTGTAGTAACATCAACAGCTCCTGAGCAGGTGTAAGTGAGTACCACCCCCCCAAAGCATAGACATGTTCTGGTTTAACTCTTGCCCACGTTGGGCAATAATGTTTGGACCTCATGTTTTTTCACTTGGGGACCTCAAAGTTAGGGGGTTACACGTTTTGATGGCACTTGGGTCACTACATATTCTGCATACAACCTTTCTGGTACGGGGCCTGTTGAAAACGCCTGACACGGATCGAAATTGGGACTCTTAACACCTACAAAATGTGCAGCTGGAACGTACGAGGTATGGGGTCCATCCACAAGCGACATAGACTTTTGGCACAACTTAATCGGAGAAATGTCATGGTAGCTTGCCTTCAGGAAACTCATCTGAACAGCGCAGAGAGCGTAAAGCTGCTTAAAAAATGGAAGGGACAGTTGTTTGCTACCTCTTACTCTGTGTTCTCGAGAGGGGCGGCTATATGGCTCAGAAACTCTGTTCCCTTTAAGCTGATAGAAAAGAGGCTAGACACAGAGGGTAGATACGTGTTCATCCGGGGGATGTTGGATGGTTCCCCTGTTGTGATTGGCAGTGTCTATGAGCCGAACTCAGGCCAGTCGGATTTTTTAACTACCCTAAATAGAGTGTTGGCAGACTGGGCAGAATATCATTGGCTCATAGGTGGGGATTTCAATGCAGTTTTGGATATATCACTAGACAGGTCGCACCCACCACTACAGGCCACTGAGAGTAGGAGGCAGGCTGACACGACCGCGCAGTGGGCGGAGGGATGGGATTTGGCTGATGCATGGAAATGCAAACACTTGCTGAATAGAGAATATACCTTCTACTCCCCGCCCCATACACTACACACCAGAATAGATTGTGTCTTCTGTGCTAAATCATTCCTGGGGGCGGTGACCATAACGGAGCATATGGGTAAGACTTTCTCTGACCATAACCCAGTGGAAGTCACATTGCAGTGGGGTAGGGTCCCAACGCCTATACCAACGTGGCGCCTCACCACGGAATTGATGGAAGACACTGTTTTTCGAGCATCACTTGCAGACGCAATAACAAGTTACTTTAACATAAACACTGGTACGGCTAGCCCCCGGCAGGTGGAATGGGACGCCTTTAAGGTGTCCGTCAGAGGGGAGGCGATGAGCACACGGGTGGGCATGAGACATAATTTTCTGGAGAGACTCCGGGAGGTGGAGGGCCGCCTGGCTATGCTGGAAAGCGAGGCTGCAGGTACGAACTTGCCCTTCATGCCAATGCAGGAGGTGCACATACAGCACGCTGAGCAACTAGAGGAACAACGTGTGCTGGATTATAGGGAGTACACATGCAGGCAGCACGCGCTAACAGAGAGGTCGGGGCCCTTGCTGGCCATATAGTGCGGGATTATCCAGTACACTTGCCCATACTAGATTGCTGACCAGGGAGGGATGCTAGCTACGACACAAATAGACATCAATACTGCCTTCAGGGGCTACTATGAGACGCTGTACGGCCCGCACCGACAACTGTCAGAAACGGCGTTTGAGGAGTTTATGGCAGAGCTCGGCTTGCCACGGCTTGAGGACCATCAGGGGGAGGACCTGGCACGCCCTATCACGGTCGCGGAGATACGCCAGGCCATACGTGCGCTCCTGTGGAATAAAACCCCTGGGACGGACGGCGTCCCGGCCGAGTTCTATGGGGCCTATATCGACCTACTTGCCCCACGCTTACATGTAGTGTACCAAGAAGCGCTGCAGTCACAGGGACTGCCGCGGTCGTACCTGCAGCCGTTGATAGTGTCACTCCCAAAGCCGGGCAGGGAAGGCTTACACCTAGCTAACCACAGGCCTCTGTCCTTACTAAATACAGATTATAAAATACTAAGTAAGATCCTTGCGACGAGACTGGCCCAGTACATTCCGCAACTAATACACCCCGACCAGTGCTGCTTCGTACCTGGCAGGAGTTCAGCCAACTCATGCTACATGAGCAAGCACCTGAGGGAACGGAGGGCTGTGTTTCTCTGGACCTGAAGCAGGCATTTGATTCCCTCAAATGGGATTTTATGTTTGCGACGTTCGTGAAGTTTGGGATACCGCCGAGTATGTTGCCTGGGTCCAGTTGTTGTACACCCGCCCAACAGCCCGGGTACGCACGAATAGATGCATCTCGGCACAACTGGACATAGCGCAGGGAACCAGACAGGGATGCCCGTTATCCCTGCTATTGTTTATATTAGCACTAGAGCCATTGCTCTGTTAGCTTTGAAGTTCGGCGCACCACAGGGGCATAAGGAGAGCCGAGACAGTCCACGTGGTGTCAGCATATGCGGACGATATTATCCTATACTTACGAGATCTGAGGGGCGAGCTGGACCCTATCCCCGGAATCTTTGAGGACTTTCGGGTATTGTCGAGCCTCGCCATTAGCGAGCCTAAGTCCTATGGGTTCTGCTTCAACGCTTCCGGAGTGACTACCCAGTTGCCCTTCCCACCACACACTTTCCAGGTGGCGGAGACGACCTTCCGGTACCTGGGTTTACAGATATATAGAGGAGCGAAGGATATGATCGATGGCAACCTGGGAAGGGCGTCCAAAACTCTGAAATCGCAGGTACAATTCTGGACCGCGTTGCCATTATCGGTGGCGGGCAGGGTGGCCATCTCTAAGATGGTAGTATCACCCCGTCTTATTTACTACTTCACGGGCCTGTCTTTCATGGTCCCTGCTTCTATATTTAAGATGTTGAATACCATGCTAACGAAGCTAGTGTGGGGGTCGGGACGACGACGCATTAGCCTGGCTAAACTGCAGCTTCCCACTGCGGCGGGCGGTATGAGGGTCCCAGACTTGCAGGCAATTAGCTATGCCTGTCAACTGCAGTGACTGGCCTACTGGCTGGCAGGACGCAACTTGCATGAAATTGGCATGTCAGAGGCGGACTGGGCACGGGGGGACATCCAAACCCTGTTACTGCCAAGGGAGGAGGTCCCTAAGTCGACGCCTCCCCTGCTTAGGCTTGCAATAAACTCCTGGAGGAGGGCGGTGAAATACACGACCCCTACGTCCTCTTATGCCCCCACGATACCACTCTTGGTACTCCCGTTAGGGACGGGCCCGCTGTTGAATCAGATTCTCACTGCGTGGCACGATGCTGGAGTGACACAGGTGGGGGATCTGTTTGCGGATGGCCGAGTTATGTCTTTTGAGGACTTTCGCGGCACGCATCATAGCCCGAGAGGAATGTTTCCCTTGCACGCCGGGGTGCGACGTTATATAGCAATGACGTGGGCGCCGAACGGAGAAGTACCACCTACGAACCCGCTGCTCACAATGCAGTACCTCATGGGATCGGGCAGTCACCTGACGAAATGGATAACGAGTGGTATAAGAACGGGGATGACAACCTCGCCACAACCTTTGCGAGACAAATGGGAAGGTGATATAGGGAGAACAGTCAGGGACAAGGAGTGGGAGCGAATCCTCAAATTCCCAAAGAAAGTGTTGAGGAACCCGAAATTTAAATTCATTCAACTTATGGTTCTGCATAGGGCGTACCTAACACCCCACCGCTTACACGCAATGTTCCCTAACACAGCTGCCACATACCCCTGATGCGGTGCGGACGATGCGCGACTACTGCATATGATATGGAATTGCCCGAAACTGGGGTACTATTGGAAGACGGTCCATGATGCTTCATATAAACTGGCTCCCTCCAAACCGTACGCCACTTTAGAGTATATACTATACTGGGGCTGGGACCTGCGGAACGGAAAAAAAGCGTAGCTACACGTTTTACTGATCTAGCCCTGCTACTTGCCAAACGTACCATAACAATGAGATGAAAGTCTGCTAGAACGCCAGACCCAGAGGTGTGGAGGACGGAAGTTGTGCGTTGGGGGAAGGCAGAGGGTACGACACTGCAGCGCGAAGAGCACAGGGGCCTCAGGAAGACCCTAACGTCTTTAGATTGGAATGCTATGTTGGGGGCCTTCGATGCAGGTGGTGACACTGCATCTAATTTATCAACTACTGATAGTTAATGTGAAGGGTGATATGCTCGGAGTATGTGAAGCCTCCCCTATAATTGGTGCCAGCCCATGCCCCGGTGGGTGAGAGTAGTTCTAGGTGCAAAGTATGGAGAACATGTATGTATCATATTGTATATAGTCCGCTGTAGGTCTGTGACAGGACAATAATTGTGAATCAGCTATGCTAAGTTGGGTCGTGGACTATGAATGACTAATGTGACTAAATGTGAGTGCCGGGGGAGAGAATGTATGTGTGGGGGGAGTTTATTTGGGAATAGTTGGGAACATACCAAAAATGAAAATGTTTGTTTAATGAATCACTACTGCTAACGTATGAGAACTACGGAATATGGAACTTATACTTGTGACGGAATTATTGTATTTGTTCTTGCTTACTTTGCAAATAAAAAAGATTTTAAAAAAAAAAAAAGTGCGAGGGTCAGTCAAGGGACACTTGTACAAACCTCAGCGAGGGGAAGATTGAGGTGGGGGAAACGGGTTTCTGGGGAAAAATGGAAACCTTGTATTCTACACTACTGGGGCCTATCGCTCTAATGATTTCCAATATTGAAGTTAGGGTAGGCTCGATTGAGGATCAAATTGCAAAAATTACCCATCTGACCAAAATACCTTGCACTGAGATACTTGTGCCCCCACTTGCATCTACCTCAAATGGGGCCGTGCCCAAATCTGACCAACATAAAACCAAGAAGGCAAGGGATAAGTCAGACCTTATACATTCGGGGGGTACTGTTGCGAATAACCGATCTAACATCAGGGATTAAACTTGTAGTCATAGTAAAGTAGTGACACCGGAAATACAAGATAAATTACCTAAGGATAATAGTGTAACTTTATTGTCAGGAAATAAGAAACTAGGGGGGTCTATAATTGAACAGACGAAGGGTCCACGTCTTCCAGAAACCAATAAGGCTAATGACATACTGCCAGTTATAAATTTACCACCAGCATGTGGTGCTTATGTCACAGTACTATGTAATGTACCTAAGTTGCGGGAGGGGCAACTAGAAACCCACGATACCTTAAAAAATAAAATCATGTACTGGTTAACAAAAAATTGTGGTTACCCAATTTCAAGCGCAGATCAGAAAATACTTACACAAAGGGTGTGATGGATAGGCAGTGCACCAAAAATATTTGATGGGGATTGTGTGATAATTAATTTTAGGTCACCAAATTGGGCACACAAAACTTTACTTAGCACCCCCCACCCTCAAGTTGGGAATTTAATACAACTTTATTACCACTGGGGTTTTTCTATAAACATTTACTGACAAATAATTTAGCCCCAGATCATACGACCTTTCACCCTAATATTAATTGGATGCCCATACCATCAGCAGCACGCCCAATGTGATTTCCCATCCCTTTGTATAATAGATTTCAGTGCTTGTCTAGGTTGGAGGACAACGATTGACATATCAAACCAGAAGGGGCGCCCTCTATACATGAGTTAGAGCAGATGTTAATTCATAGACCAACTAGTAGGGGAGATAATCTAAGTAATAACCAACCCCAATATATGGAACCCAATATAGTGTAGGAGAGTGCTGGAAATGATGAGATAGATAATCTAGTTATAATAAAACCCGGGCTTCTATTGGATGTAGTAGACCCACCAAATTTAAATCCAAATGATAACCAAGGATCAGAAATTATAATGCAGGAAGGGTATACATTAACTACCTGGAATCTAGCAGGCCCTGGGAAAAAATTAGCTACGTCTTTTTGGCAGGATTTTATCGCTCATGGAAGTGACATTATCTTGTCATATGGTTACTGCGTTTCTATATATTGTGTTAAGTTAGCATGAGTTTATTAAATGTTTAAACGACATATTTTTCCTTCGGCTTCAGTTTGCACACGACACCTAATTGTTATTGTAGCTTTCAACCTAGACGAAAGATGTGATTTATTTGAGAATAATATGTTATTGCTCTGATATCAGTTGTGCTTGGTACACTTGGTACAACTGTCTGCACACTGAGAACTGCACCCTCTAAGAATAACCTAACACAAGGTTGCTGAAGGCCTGATCCTCGCACCACATTAGACATAACACAAATAATGTTGCTGCCAACATTGGGCTCTACGCGGGTTTAAGATAGAGTTACAGGGAATGAATCAACACACTTGATGCTTCGTATGCAGAGAGCTGGTAGCTGTTGATGTGATCTGCTCCTACTGACCATTAGAGGTATGGGCCCGCCCTTCTAGAACCCAAATGAGACCTTCTTAGATATAATATAATATGCTAAATAGGGTGCGCGAAATATAGGTGATACAAACTTTATATAGATTTTGCATTATAATATGCTATCACCATTCGCTTACCATGGATTAGTGACTATGCTGATAACTCTGATTTTTATAATATGTATGTTGGTATTATATAAGATACTGCGTTTGAGAACTTTGCATTGAAAAATAAACATTTCAAACTTGCACGTGTGTTCTTTGCCTCCCAGTTTCGGTTTGTAATGATTATATAACGAAAGAGTGTTCATGTGTTCCACGATACCTGAGGTACCCTAAGTTCATGTTCTGGATTGTCTAAGTCATTGGGAAGTTATTACTACCGATGAGACACTGTAGCTAGCTTGGTAAGGGGATTTCTGAAACTAAGGTGAGTTTTGGGTCACCCTAACTCACCCAGGTTCTAGATCTCTGTGCACAGTTCTGTGGGAGAACGGAAACCCTGCTACATGGCGCCCATACGTTGTTGGCCTTATATCATGACACTCGAATAGTATATCATTCAAACCTTAACCCCTTCATTCCCGTTTCCGGAAAACGGCAGTGTCGGAAAAACCTACCTATTTTTGAAATAGGTCTTTTCAAGCTTGAATCTATCTAAAAACGGTTTCCTTGAATTACTACCCAGTTGTGCTACAAAGTAATCTTTGTTTTTTTTTTTTTTCACTTTCCTGTGCTGACATGGCACAACCCGTGGACATCCCGCAGCATAGTCGCATTGCGGTGCGTGACCACTTGCGGGCTTATAATGTCCCTGTAGACGGCTTGGCTGTGGTTCTGGTGGTGAGTGCGGAACATGCTTACCCGTACGAACTGTTTTATTCATGGGTGACATTTCCGGCGGTGGACGCTAATTCTGGAGTGTTCCATTCATACACTGCTTCAGCTGCACCGGTTGCGTATGCTCCGTACAGGGCACTGGAAGTTCCTATTGATGCTTGGCAGCATGGAGTTTGGTTTGGTGGCGCCCTTCCACACGCTTTAACCGCTCCAAGGTTAGGTCCTTTGTCCATTCCGGGCACACCTTGGCCCGCTTTGGCTGGATTCACTCCTCACCCTAATTGCGCCACTTGTAACGTGGCTGATCTGCGGCGGCTTCATGAAGTCGCAGTGGCAGTGATTAGAGCGCTTGTTCATTACACTATCCGTAATGTTCAAGACGTAGCCCCTAGGGGTGCACAGCTTCGAAAATCAATCCTGTCATGGTGAATTCCGTGATGGGCAAAAAGCCCCAGGACAAGGATGATTTTCCGTTCTGGCTTGCTGAAAAATTCGGCCAGCTGGAAGCTGTGTTTCCCAACACGAGTCCTGGTGATAAACACAGGATTCTTACACTAAGTTTACCGAAAGATTTGGCACCTGAACTTGTTGACTGTGAGACCTGGGGTAAGACTTTTGCAGCGGTCTATTCGAGGTGCTATGGTACCCCGTCTGTGACCAATCTGGGTGCGGTCCTTAAACGTGTTCAGGATGAACACGGACCGGAGTCGGCGGTTGAATTGGGTATGCGCCTGTGTGGCACCTTTGATGTAGTTTGCGATCTGATCCTTGCGAATGTCAAGGGGGATGCAGTGAACTTTCAGGTTTGCCAACGCATTGGCGTTAGTTCTCGAGGCCGAGAGACCCCGTAGGTTGGCAAGGATTATTGTGGCTGCTTATAAAACGGTTGGCCGCAATGCGAAGGGGCTTAAGGCCTTTCCTGATAAAGAGAAAAAGCAGCCCAAGGACCAGTCTTCGGATACTAGTGGTCAACCTAAGTCCAAGAAACAGAATTGGCCTAAAAAGCAGAATCAGGGTAAGCAACAACAACAACAAACACAGGTTTCTGCTCCTGCGTCTCTGTTGCCCGCGCAGTCGGATCGAGTTTATGATTTGCGCGATCGCGCGATGATTAAATCACCTGAAAGGTTTCAGGCTTCTGACCAACGCTCTCCTCGTTCCTTTCAGGACTCATCGGCTCCGTCAACCGGTGGTGGAGGGGGCGGCAGGGGCCGGGGTGGCTAGCAAGGACGTGGTCAGCCCCGCCCACGTAACGGTGGAGAGCAGCAGGAAACCACTACGCCCAAGAGACCACAGTTTGCCACGAAGAAAGTCGCCGCACTGACAGCGCATCGATATGCCCCAGATAGTGAGAACGCGGCTTCGGAATCTGACGTGGGCTCTGACCTTGCTGGACAGCGCGGCAGAGATTACCATAGTGAGAGAGGCCATCCGTCCACTGTTGAAGGTGACAGCGACTGACACTTATGTTGTGATTGAAACTGCTGATACGCATGTTGCTCCCCCCTGAACGTCTTTTTGAAATTGTCCTGTTATAGAAGGTGACATGCAGCGAACTGTAAAAGGGGTATTTTGGGAAAATCTCTTGTCTACGTATGACATTTTGCTTTCGGAGGCTGACTGGCCCCCACCTTTTGTTCTCGCAGCTCCGCGAGGGGAGGAGGTAATCCTCCCCAGGTTCGCGCACACTGTATCGAGAGTGGAGGCGCTGCATTTTGCAGAAGAGTGGGCTCTGGCGCTTGCGCCGGCTGTGTACCGCAATCAGTGTGGCTGGGATAAATTTCTCCAAGCCATGAGATTCCGTTACGGTCTCAGCCGCAGCCTCAACCTCAATATCCCATACGGCGTGAAGCCAAAGCTTCGGTCGCAGCTATCCTTGAACAATTTGAATATCAAGGTGTAATTGAAACATGTGTGTCACCGATGAATAACCCCCTTTTTACTGTAAACAAGCCGGACGGATCATATCGTTTGGTTTTGGATTATAGGCATTTGAACTCGCATTGCCGTAACTGCGCAGTACAGAATACTCATGGCTCTGCGTTAGTGAATAGTCTTGAGCGTAAACGGTTCAAAACCACGCTTGACATTTCCAATGGTTTTTATGCCCATAGATTAGACGGTCTAAGTTCCCAATGGACCAGCTTTACATGCGGCGGTGTGCAAAAAATGTTTCGGCATCTCCCAATGGGCTATAAGAATAGTCCTGGAGTATTCTCCGCCCGCATTGTCTCTCTTTTGGAGGGCACCGACCCAGTTGCTTGTTCGTATGTGGATGACATTTATCTCACAGACGACGATCTTTGGGAGCGTCTGTGTCGAGTAAATAGCATAATTTGTAACTTTGCAGACATTGGTTACAAGTTTAACTTTGCAAAGTCGCACATTGCAGAGTGTGAGAAGTTGGCCTGGTATATAATGCTCACTAATTCTTAGTGATCACTTTGTACCATGCCAAGCAACCCTTATGATGATGGTTGTAATTCAACCTTGTAGACCAGTTATCCTAGTGGTAACGTGGACAAAGCAGTCTTAGGCTAAACTCTGAAAGGCATGTGAAGCCAGCTGTTATACCATACACAACCCCCTTGAATACCAAATGAAAGGGACACCACACAGATATATATTGAAAATATATATTGATTTATTAACTATAAAATCCCCTGGACTCTTTATGAGCACAGAAGCACAAGCGTTAAATCACAAGACAGTTTAAAATACACAAAAGTTGCACAATATGGATGAGCCCTAGGGGCCACCTAAACCATATACTAAGAAAGTGGTATAAGAGATACCAATAGGAAAGGGAACAGGCCTAGGGCCTTGGGAATCGCTGGAGCTATTCGAGACTAGCAATGATTAAGTCGGGAAAGGCCCACGGGACTCGGGTGCAGTGTTCAAAGTGCACGCACTTTCCAATGCAAAGTCTATGGTGCGTAAAAAGTACAAAGTTAGAAAGTTAGGAACCTTCCGAGTGACCTACGGAGCTGAAACTTAAGACACAGGCCCTTGAGATGTGTACCAGTGCAGGAGCACCGGCGAAGCTGAGTTACCTCACCCACAGGAAGCGGGTGCACAGGGTCGAAGTAGTGTCGGGTTTCGTCACGCTGGTCGATGGTGCTTGGAGCTGAAGATGCTGCAGGCGGCTCGATGTGAAGAGTTCCGGTGGATCCAAGGGTGGATCTGAAGATGTGAAGACCTGAAAGCAGAGGGGACAGTGTTCATAGTCACTAGCCAGTGACTACCGTGGAACCAGATTGGAACTAGGCGATGTCGGGTGCAAACAGGCGTTGTCGGGTAGCTTCTCTCTGCAGCCACGTGGACACCCGGGGTCGAGGACGTCCAGGAGTCGGTCACGAGCTGTCCCACGCAGGCTTCTCGCTGTTGGCGGTGTCGGCGACTTGATCGGAGCCAACAGGCCTTGGCAAATGCAAGCCACGCAGAAGGTGAAAGATGCTTAACACTCGGACCAGCAAAGTCAGAGCGGGTGCTCCTTTTTACAGGAGCTTGGGTAGGTCTGGGGCAACCAGACCTGCTGTGTAAATTGTCGGTTTCGTCGCCAAGATGGCCGCTGACCACGTGGCTAGTGGCCGGGATGGCGCGTCGAGTGGCACTATGCAAAAGGGCCCCACGCAGATCGTGGAGATGCTGGAGGACTGATCTTCGGTGCAAGGGCTGCTCGGTGGTGGGGGATCTCAGTCCCCAAAGCACAACGTCGAGGATGCCTCAGAAGCTGCGCAGTCAGCTTTTCGAGTGTCTTCCAAGAGGTCCGGTCCCACGTCACTCGGTGCCTCCACGGGTCCCTTCTTTGCAGGGACTGTGGATCGGGCTCTGAGAGGTCTGGGAGTCTGGTTCTTGTCGGGCTCTGGGCTCGGGCTCCGGCGGGAGGTGGCGGCAAAGCAGACGTCGAGTTGCTGGTTGGTACCTGTGTTCAGAGGGTGGCCACTCCTAGGCCACAAGGGAGATTCTCTTCAGTCTTCTGTGCAGCAGAATGTCGAAGTCCAGTCTTCTTCTTCGTGTAAAGTTGATTCAGGATGATCTGCTGTGCAATGGCACTGCTCCCTCTCTTATTCCCAATCTGAGGGGTGGATCACCTACTAGGTCCCTCCTCTGGGAGGAACCAGGAAGGGGGGCGGTTACACCCCCTTTCCTTTGTCCAGTTCCGCGCCAAGCCTGGGTCTGGAAAGTCCCAGGACCGGTTTGGACTGGCCTATGCACGGGGACACCTTGTGTGCCCCAGGCATGTCTGATTCTTTTCAGCCCTGTCCTACCCAATACACAAAACCCTGTCTGGGGTGGTGCTCGCACCTCCCAAGGCAGGAAACCCTTTGTCCAGGCCACCATCTACCGAGTTTCGGTCAGCAGCAGGCGGCCAGACTCGTGTCTGTGGTGGCAGCATCCATTTTGTGATGCTGAGGCTCTGTTTAACTTTAACCGGGGTTAAGGCTACACACATGTCGTGTCCCTCTAGAAGGGTGGAATGCTATCCCCGTCGCCAGAATTGGCGAGGGGATAGTATTCCAATTCGTATGACACCTTACTCGACATGTTTTGATAAAGCCAAACCAAAGATAGCATATAACCACGAGGATTATAATGCACTTAAGAGTATATGGTATGGCAATATCCCGGAACAGCTTAGGGAGTGGTTCCCGACCGCTGCAGACAGGCTCAGCTCATGCTAGAGCACCATCTCACATATTTCCAAGCACTCTGCCTCCAGGATCGATGAGGCCTTCCATAGGAGTGGCTGATAGGAACATATGTGTCCAGTTTAGGGTTAGGCACAGGCATACTGTACCTAAGTAAGAGGTGATTACACCAACTTACCCCAGCTGAGTGATCAGCCAGTTGTGTCAATTATGGAGGCCAGGCCAGGGGTGGCATAATACATGCTGCAGCCCCTGGTAGGCCTTGGATACACCTATGCCCTGGGTACCTAAGGTACACTACTACAGGGGCTCATAAGGTGAACCAGTTCCAATTCGTAATGCACCTAAAGTGCATTGGCAGTAATTTAGAGAGAGAACAGCAGGCTGTGGGTCTGATTAGCAGGCCCACAGCCACATTAAGTCAGAAACCAGTGAAGCAAAAAGCTAAAATTTGGGGTGACCATAGGATAGCAGACCCTACTCTCCTACATAACCCCCCCCAAACGCAGGGACATTAGACTAACCTTGACCAGTTGTGTCTTCATGTTCTAAGTGGAAGTACCTGGAGAGACCATCTGTGTTGCCATGGTCAGTCCCTGGGCGGTGCTCCACTGTAAAGTCCATCCCCTGTAGGGAAATGGACCACCTGAGTAGTTTGGGGTTTTCACCCTTCATCTGATTAAGCCATAGGAGGAGCTTATGGTCGGTCTGAATCTTGAAGTGAGTGCCAAACAAGTATGGTCTCAACTTCTTCAGGGCCCACACCACAGCAAAGGCCTCCCTCTCTATAGCTGACCAACGTTTCTCTCTGGGGGTCAGCCTTCTGCTAATGAAAGCAATGGGCTGGTCCTGGCCCTCTACATTAAGCTGTGAAAGCACTGCTCCCACTTCCAACTCAGAAGCATCTGTTTGGACAATGAACTCTCTTGAGTAGTCAGGACTCTTCAGGATAGGTGCAGAGCACATGGCCTTCTTCAGGTCATCAAATGCCTTTTGACAGATTTCTGTCCACTGAACCTTTTTGGGCATCTTCTTGGATGTCAGATCATTAAGAGGAGTCACAATGGACCCATAGTTCTTAACAAACTTCGTGTAGTACCCAGTCAGGCCCAAGAAAGCTCTGACCTGAGTCTGGGTGGTTGGAGGGGACCAGTCCTTGATGGTCTGGATCTTACTCTCCAGTGGTTGAACTTGGCCTCCACCTACAAGGTGGCCCAGGTATACAACCTTACTCTGCCCTATCTGGCACTTGGTTGCCTTGATAGTGAGGCCTGCCTTCTGCAGAGCCTCAAGCACTTCCTTCAGGTGGACCAGGTGATCCTCCCAGGTGGAGGTAAAGACAGCAATATCATCCAGATAAGCTGCACAAAAGTCATCCAACCCAGTGAGGACTTGATTCACCAACCTTTGGAAGGTGGCAGGTGCATTTTTCAAACCAAAGGGCATCACCACAAACTGATAATGCCCACTAGGGGTAGAAACTGCTGTTTTGGCTTTAGACTCCTCAGCTAACCTGATTTGCCAGTAGCCAGCTGTCAAGTCAAATGTGCTCAAATATTTGGCAGAAGCCAATTTGTCAATGAGCTCATCTGCCCTTGGAATAGGGTGTGCATCTGTCCTGGTGACAGCATTGAGTCCTCTGTAATCCACACAGAACCTCATCTCTCTCTTGCCATCTTTGGTGTGAGTTTTGGGGACCAGAACCACTGGGCTAGCCCAGGGGCTCTCTGAAGGCTCAATGACACCTAATTCCAGCATCTTTTGCACCTCAGTCTTTATACAGTCCCTGACGTGGTCAGGTTGCCTGTAAATCTTGCTCTTTACAGGAAGACTGTCACCCGTGTCCACCACATGTGTACACCAGTTAGTCTGACTGGGTGTCAAGGAGAACATATGTCTGTATGCCTGCAGAACTTGTCTGCAGTCATGTTGCTGATGCTCAGTGAGGCTGCCACCTAAGGCCACACCATCAACTGAACCATCCTCAGGGTTCTGAGTGAGCAGGTCTGGGAGAGGGTCACTCTCTTCCTCCTGTCCCTCATCTGTAGCCATGAGCAAGCCCATGTCTGCCCTGCTGACATATGCCTTCAATCTGTTTACATGGAGCACCCTGTGGGGGCTCCTGGGAGTTCCTAGGTCCACCAAGTAGGTAACCTCTCCCTTCTTTTCCAGTATTGTATGGGGTCCAGACCATTTGTCTTGGAGTGCTGCTGGGGCCACTGGCTCCAACACCCATACCTTCTGTCCAGGCTGAAATTCAACAAGGACAGCCTTTTGGTCATGCCAAACTTTCTGTAATTCTTGGCTAGCCTCAAGGTTTTTGGATGCCTTTTCCATGTACTCTGCCATCCTGGAGCGGAGACCAAGTACATAGTCCACTATGTCTTGCTTAGGCTTTTTGAGAGGTAACTCCCATCCTTCCTTCACCAGACATGGGGGTCCTCTTACAGGGTGCCCAAACAACAATTCAAAGGGGCTGAAGCCAACCCCCTTTTGAGGGACCTCTCTGTAAGCAAACAAAAGGCAGGGCAGTAGGATGTCTCATCTTCGCCTGAGCTTTTCCGGTAATCCTTTAATCATGCCCTTTATGGTCTTGTTAAATCTCCCAACAAGCCCATTGCATTGTGGGTGATTAGGAGTTGTGAACTTGTAGTTAACACCACATTCCTTCCACATAGCTGTCAAATATCCTGACATGAAGTTGGCACCTCTATCAGATATTACCTCCTTAGGAAACCCCACTCTGGAGAAAACTCCAAGTAAGGCCCTGGCCACAACAGGAGCTGTTGTGGTCCTAAGTGGAATTGCCTCTGGGTACCTGGTGGCATGATCCACTACCACCAGTATGAATCTGTGCCCAGATGCTGTAGGGGGATCCATTGGACCAACAATATCAATCCCCACTCTTTCAAAGGGAACCCCCACCACAGGTAGTGGTATCAGGGGGGCCTTTGTTGTTCCACCTGCTTTACCACTGGCTTGGCAGGTTTCACAGGAGCGACAAAACTCCTTGGTGTCTTCAGACATGTGAGGCCAGTGAAAGTGAGGGACAAGCCTGTCCCAGGTCTTGTTCTGGCCTTAGTGTCCTGCTAGAGGAATATCATGGGCTAAGGTGAGAAGGAAACCCCTAAATTGCAGAGGTATAACCAACCTCCTGGTTGCACCAGGCTTGGGGTCTCTACCCTCTGTGTAAAGGAGTCCTTCATCCCAATAAACTTTATGGGCACCTTCAGCATTCCCAGCAGCCTCAGCGGCAGCCTGCTGTCTGAGGGGTTCAAGAGAAGGACAGGTTAACTGAGCCTGCCCCAAGTCTGCCCTAGAAGGTCCCCCTGTCCCCAGAAACTCAACCTGATCAGGTTCAAGTTCTTCAGAGACAGTTCCTTCAGGGGTCTCAAGATCAGTTTCCTGTGAAGCCTGATCCTCACTTGTAGGCAGTTGGGAAGGCGCAGCCTTAACCCTCCTGTTCTTCTTCTTGGAAGGTGCTTGGTCCATTGTTCCAGGATCCAAGACCTGAGGTTCAGAGAGGCACTTTTTGGCCTGTGACCTGGTCACAGCAAGGACATGTGATGATATCCCTAACATCTCTGCATGAGTCCTGTACTCAACTTCTGACCATAGAGAGTTCTCCAGGTCATTGCCCAACAAACATTCTACTGGGAGATCAGCACTAACCACAACTCTTTTTAGGCCAGTTACCCCTCCCCAGGAAAAGTTAACAAGTGCCACACTATGTGTAGTAGTGACATTGCTGGCATTGGTCACCAGGTAATTATCACCTGGCATGTACTGTCCAGGGTCCACAAAGTTAGGCGTCACCATTGTGACACTGGCACATGTGTCCCTATAAACTTGAGCCACTTTGTTGTTGATCAAAGGCGTCGGTCTGTATTTGCCCAGATTACTGGGACTCATGTCAGGGGACAAATCCATGTCCCCCTCACAAACCAGAACAGCCTGTGTAAGGGTTCTGACTAGGTCAGAATCTCCTTCAGTTCCCAAAGTGATTCCCACTAACCCCTTGGTTTGTGGACCAGCACTGCTAGCTGTACTAGTGGGTGCAGGTGCCTTAGGGGCAGTAGTGCTGGGGGCTCCACCCTTTTTACACTCACTTGTCCAGTGAGAGGTGTTCTTACAAGTTTTACACCAGGATTTCTTCTGACCTTCTTTCTTCTTCTTCTTGGAAGTTTGGGACCCACCCTCTGTCTCAGTTTGGGGCCCTGTTGAAGACTTCTGGTCTTTAGATTTCTGCTCCCCACCCTTCTGGTCTGTTTTCTTCTGGTCACCACCCTGGTTCTGGTTCTGGTTCTTTTGCTTAACTCTGGTTCTTACCCATTTATCTGCCCTCTTTCCCAATTCTTGGGGAGAGGTCAAATCTGAGTCAACCAAATGTTGATGCAACTGCTGGTTCTGACAATTATTTAAAATTTGTTCTCTCATCAGCAAATTATACAATCCTTCATAGCCTGTAACCTTGCTTCCCAGCAACCATCCCTCCAGAGCCTTAGTGGCACACTCAACAAATTCAGACCAGTCCTGAGTCTGTGTCTTCTGGGTATCTCTGAACATTAACCTGTACTGTTCAGTGGTTAAGCCTAACCCATCAATCAGAGCACTCTTCAGGACCAGGTAGTTTCTAGAATCCCCATCACTAACTGTGAGGAGTCTGTCTCGGCCTCTACCTTCAAAGGAGAGCCACAAGATTGCTGCCCACTGCTCCTGAGGGATCTGCTGTACTCTGCAGGCTCTCTCCAATGCAGTAATCCATTTATGGATGTCATCCCCAGCTTTGTAGGGGGGCACAATCTTACTCAGGTTTCTGTTATCAAAAGACCTGTCTTTATCCTTGTGGATATTGCTGCCACCAGTGGGTTCTATTACCCCACTCTCTCTAGGCTGTCTTGCTCTAGCAAGTTTCTCTTGGGCCGCCAGGGCAACTTCTTGTCTCTGGATCCTCAAAGCAGCCTCTCCCATTTTGGCCTCATGTTCCCTTCTCTGAGGGCTAGTCATCTCTCTTCTAGAGTGACCACGAGAGCCTCTAGAAGCATGGGAGTTGTCAGAGTCACCTGAGTGAGTCCTTCTCCTCCTAGGCTTCTGGTTAAGTCCACCTGGGGGTCTGAATGGGTTGTTACCTGATTCATTCCCAATCTGAGGGGTGGATCACCTACTAGGTCCCTCCTCTGGGAGGAACCAGGAAGGGGGGCGGTTACACCCCCTTTCCTTTGTCCAGTTCCGCGCCAAGCCTGGGTCTGGAAAGTCCCAGGACCGGTTTGGACTGGCCTATGCACGGGGACACCTTGTGTGCCCCAGGCATGTCTGATTCTTTTCAGCCCTGTCCTACCCAATACACAAAACCCTGTCTGGGGTGGTGCTCGCACCTCCCAAGGCAGGAAACCCTTTGTCCAGGCCACCATCTACCGAGTTTCGGTCAGCAGCAGGCGGCCAGACTCGTGTCTGTGGTGGCAGCATCCATTTTGTGATGCTGAGGCTCTGTTTAACTTTAACCGGGGTTAAGGCTACACACATGTCGTGTCCCTCTAGAAGGGTGGAATGCTATCCCCGTCGCCAGAATTGGCGAGGGGATAGTATTCCAATTCGTATGACACCTTACTCGACATGTTTTGATAAAGCCAAACCAAAGATAGCATATAACCACGAGGATTATAATGCACTTAAGAGTATATGGTATGGCAATATCCCGGAACAGCTTAGGGAGTGGTTCCCGACCGCTGCAGACAGGCTCAGCTCATGCTAGAGCACCATCTCACATATTTCCAAGCACTCTGCCTCCAGGATCGATGAGGCCTTCCATAGGAGTGGCTGATAGGAACATATGTGTCCAGTTTAGGGTTAGGCACAGGCATACTGTACCTAAGTAAGAGGTGATTACACCAACTTACCCCAGCTGAGTGATCAGCCAGTTGTGTCAATTATGGAGGCCAGGCCAGGGGTGGCATAATACATGCTGCAGCCCCTGGTAGGCCTTGGATACACCTATGCCCTGGGTACCTAAGGTACACTACTACAGGGGCTCATAAGGTGAACCAGTTCCAATTCGTAATGCACCTAAAGTGCATTGGCAGTAATTTAGAGAGAGAACAGCAGGCTGTGGGTCTGATTAGCAGGCCCACAGCCACATTAAGTCAGAAACCAGTGAAGCAAAAAGCAAAAATTTGGGGTGACCATAGGATAGCAGACCCTACTCTCCTACATAACCCCCCCCCAAACGCAGGGACATTAGACTAACCTTGACCAGTTGTGTCTTCATGTTCTAAGTGGAAGTACCTGGAGAGACCATCTGCGTTGCCATGGTCAGTCCCTGGGCGGTGCTCCACTGTAAAGTCCATCCCCTGTAGGGAAATGGACCACCTGAGTAGTTTGGGGTTTTCACCCTTCATCTGATTAAGCCATAGGAGGAGCTTATGGTCGGTCTGAATCTTGAAGTGAGTGCCAAACAAGTATGGTCTCAACTTCTTCAGGGCCCACACCACAGCAAAGGCCTCCCTCTCTATAGCTGACCAACGTTTCTCTCTGGGGGTCAGCCTTCTGCTAATGAAAGCAATGGGCTGGTCCTGGCCATCTACATTAAGCTGTGAAAGCACTGCTCCCACTTCCAACTCAGAAGCATCTGTTTGGACAATGAACTCTCTTGAGTAGTCAGGACTCTTCAGGATAGGTGCAGAGCACATGGCCTTCTTCAGGTCATCAAATGCCTTTTGACAGATTTCTGTCCACTGAACCTTTTTGGGCATCTTCTTGGATGTCAGATCATTAAGAGGAGTCACAATGGACCCATAGTTCTTAACAAACTTCCTGTAGTACCCAGTCAGGCCCAAGAAAGCTCTGACCTGAGTCTGGGTGGTTGGAGGGGACCAGTCCTTGATGGTCTGGATCTTACTCTCCAGTGGTTGAACTTGGCCTCCACCTACAAGGTGGCCCAGGTATACAACCTTACTCTGCCCTATCTGGCACTTGGTTGCCTTGATAGTGAGGCCTGCCTTCTGCAGAGCCTCAAGCACTTCCTTCAGGTGGACCAGGTGATCCTCCCAGGTGGAGGTAAAGACAGCAATATCATCCAGATAAGCTGCACAAAAGTCATCCAACCCAGTGAGGACTTGATTCACCAACCTTTGGAAGGTGGCAGGTGCATTTTTCAAACCAAAGGGCATCACCACAAACTGATAATGCCCACTAGGGGTAGAAACTGCTGTTTTGGCTTTAGACTCCTCAGCTAACCTGATTTGCCAGTAGCCAGCTGTCAAGTCAAATGTGCTCAAATATTTGGCAGAAGCCAATTTGTCAATGAGCTCATCTGCCCTTGGAATAGGGTGTGCATCTGTCCTGGTGACAGCATTGAGTCCTCTGTAATCCACACAGAACCTCATCTCTCTCTTGCCATCTTTGGTGTGAGGTTTGGGGACCAGAACCACTGGGCTAGCCCAGGGGCTCTCTGAAGGCTCAATGACACCTAATTCCAGCATCTTTTGCACCTCAGTCTTTATACAGTCCCTGACGTGGTCAGGTTGCCTGTAAATCTTGCTCTTTACAGGAAGACTGTCACCCGTGTCCACCACATGTGTACACCAGTTAGTCTGACTGGGTGTCAAGGAGAACATATGTCTGTATGCCTGCAGAACTTGTCTGCAGTCATGTTGCTGATGCTCAGTGAGGCTGCCACCTAAGGCCACACCATCAACTGAACCATCCTCAGGGTTCTGAGTGAGCAGGTCTGGG
The DNA here is from genome assembly GCF_964263255.1 of Lissotriton vulgaris. Classification (NCBI taxonomy): domain Eukaryota; kingdom Metazoa; phylum Chordata; class Amphibia; order Caudata; family Salamandridae; genus Lissotriton; species Lissotriton vulgaris. The sequence continues at coordinate 300,181,491 of NC_141688.1, read as the reverse complement.
AGAGGGTCACTCTCTTCCTCCTGTCCCTCATCTGTAGCCATGAGCAAGCCCATGTCTGCCCTGCTGACATATGCCTTCAATCTGTTTACATGGAGCACCCTGTGGGGGCTCCTGGGAGTTCCTAGGTCCACCAAGTAGGTAACCTCTCCCTTCTTTTCCAGTATTGTATGGGGTCCAGACCATTTGTCTTGGAGTGCTGCTGGGGCCACTGGCTCCAACACCCATACCTTCTGTCCAGGCTGAAATTCAACAAGGACAGCCTTTTGGTCATGCCAAGCTTTCTGTAATTCTTGGCTAGCCTCAAGGTTTTTGGATGCCTTTTCCATGTACTCTGCCATCCTGGAGCGGAGACCAAGTACATAGTCCACTATGTCTTGCTTAGGCTTTTTGAGAGGTAACTCCCATCCTTCCTTCACCAGACAGGGGTGTCCTCTTACAGGGTGCCCAAACAACAATTCAAAGGGGCTGAAGCCAACCCCCTTTTGAGGGACCTCTCTGTAAGCAAACAAAAGGCAGGGCAGTAGGATGTCTCATCTTCGCCTGAGCTTTTCCGGTAATCCTTTAATCATGCCCTTTATGGTCTTGTTAAATCTCCCAACAAGCCCATTGCATTGTGGGTGATTAGGAGTTGTGAACTTGTAGTTAACACCACATTCCTTCCACATAGCTGTCAAATATCCTGACATGAAGTTGGCACCTCTATCAGATATTACCTCCTTAGGAAACCCCACTCTGGAGAAAACTCCAAGTAAGGCCCTGGCCACAACAGGAGCTGTTGTGGTCCTAAGTGGAATTGCCTCTGGGTACCTGGTGGCATGATCCACTACCACCAGTATGAATCTGTGCCCAGATGCTGTAGGGGGATCCATTGGACCAACAATATCAATCCCCACTCTTTCAAAGGGAACCCCCACCACAGGTAGTGGTATCAGGGGGGCCTTTGTTGTTCCACCTGCTTTACCACTGGCTTGGCAGGTTTCACAGGAGCGACAAAACTCCTTGGTGTCTTCAGACATGTGAGGCCAGTGAAAGTGAGGGACAAGCCTGTCCCAGGTCTTGTTCTGGCCTTAGTGTCCTGCTAGAGGAATATCATGGGCTAAGGTGAGAAGGAAACCCCTAAATTGCAGAGGTATAACCAACCTCCTGGTTGCACCAGGCTTGGGGTCTCTACCCTCTGTGTAAAGGAGTCCTTCATCCCAATAAACTTTATGGGCACCTTCAGCATTCCCAGCAGCCTCAGCGGCAGCCTGCTGTCTGAGGGGTTCAAGAGAAGGACAGGTTAACTGAGCCTGCCCCAAGTCTGCCCTAGAAGGTCCCCCTGTCCCCAGAAACTCAACCTGATCAGGTTCAAGTTCTTCAGAGACAGTTCCTTCAGGGGTCTCAAGATCAGTTTCCTGTGAAGCCTGATCCTCACTTGTAGGCAGTTGGGAAGGCGCAGCCTTAACCCTCCTGTTCTTCTTCTTGGAAGGTGCTTGGTCCATTGTTCCAGGATCCAAGACCTGAGGTTCAGAGAGGCACTTTTTGGCCTGTGACCTGGTCACAGCAAGGACATGTGATGATATCCCTAACATCTCTGCATGAGTCCTGTACTCAACTTCTGACCATAGAGAGTTCTCCAGGTCATTGCCCAACAAACATTCTACTGGGAGATCAGCACTAACCACAACTCTTTTTAGGCCAGTTACCCCTCCCCAGGAAAAGTTAACAAGTGCCACACTATGTGTAGTAGTGACATTGCTGGCATTGGTCACCAGGTAATTATCACCTGGCATGTACTGTCCAGGGTCCACAAAGTTAGGCGTCACCATTGTGACACTGGCACATGTGTCCCTATAAACTTGAGCCACTTTGTTGTTGATCAAAGGCGTCGGTCTGTATTTGCCCAGATTACTGGGACTCATGTCAGGGGACAAATCCATGTCCCCCTCACAAACCAGAACAGCCTGTGTAAGGGTTCTGACTAGGTCAGAATCTCCTTCAGTTCCCAAAGTGATTCCCACTAACCCCTTGGTTTGTGGACCAGCACTGCTAGCTGTACTAGTGGGTGCAGGTGCCTTAGGGGCAGTAGTGCTGGGGGCTCCACCCTTTTTACACTCACTTGTCCAGTGAGAGGTGTTCTTACAAGTTTTACACCAGGATTTCTTCTGACCTTCTTTCTTCTTCTTCTTGGAAGTTTGGGACCCACCCTCTGTCTCAGTTTGGGGCCCTGTTGAAGACTTCTGGTCTTTAGATTTCTGCTCCCCACCCTTCTGGTCTGTTTTCTTCTGGTCACCACCCTGGTTCTGGTTCTGGTTCTTTTGCTTAACTCTGGTTCTTACCCATTTATCTGCCCTCTTTCCCAATTCTTGGGGAGAGGTCAAATCTGAGTCAACCAAATGTTGATGCAACTGCTGGTTCTGACAATTATTTAAAATTTGTTCTCTCATCAGCAAATTATACAATCCTTCATAGTCTGTAACCTTGCTTCCCAGCAACCATCCCTCCAGAGCCTTAGTGGCACACTCAACAAATTCAGACCAGTCCTGAGTCTGTGTCTTCTGGGTATCTCTGAACATTAACCTGTACTGTTCAGTGGTTAAGCCTAACCCATCAATCAGAGCACTCTTCAGGACCAGGTAGTTTCTAGAATCCCCATCACTAACTGTGAGGAGTCTGTCTCGGCCTCTACCTTCAAAGGAGAGCCACAAGATTGCTGCCCACTGCTCCTGAGGGATCTGCTGTACTCTGCAGGCTCTCTCCATTGCAGTAATCCATTTATGGATGTCATCCCCAGCTTTGTAGGGGGGCACAATCTTACTCAGGTTTCTGTTATCAAAAGACCTGTCTTTATCCTTGTGGATATTGCTGCCACCAGTGGGTTCTATTACCCCACTCTCTCTAGGCTGTCTTGCTCTAGCAAGTTTCTCTTGGGCCGCCAGGGCAACTTCTTGTCTCTGGATCCTCAAAGCAGCCTCTCCCATTTTGGCCTCATGTTCCCTTCTCTGAGGGCTAATCATCTCTCTTCTAGAGTGACCACGAGAGCCTCTAGAAGCATGGGAGTTGTCAGAGTCACCTGAGTGAGTCCTTCTCCTCCTAGGCTTCTGGTTAAGTCCACCTGGGGGTCTGAATGGGTTGTTACCTGATTCATTCCCAAGTTGGCTTAAGTTAGCCTGGTTCAGTCTACTGACCAGCACCTGACTATTTCTGTCATCATCTGACTCACTGCTTTCCACCTCCTCCTCTTCTTCCTCTTCCTCTTCCTCTTCCTCCTCATCTACCTGAGGAGCTCCAGTGGTGGAGGCTTCCTCATCTACTAGGATGATAGGACCAGGGGTGTCTACAGTGTCATCCTCTGAAGGATGGCCTCCTTCAGCATTCCCTGTGGGGTTTGCCTTAGAGGGCTTTAGAGTCTCAGACTGGTCTAAGAGCTCTCTTAGGTGGTCTGTAGTAGGGGAAGGCCCTGTCTTCAGACCCCTTAAGACACAAAGCTGTCTTAATTCCTTAAAGGAAAAAATAGCAAATTTGGATGGTGCCCTTGGAGGGTCACTCTCAACAGAGACATTCCCAGTGGAACCCTCTGCTCCAGACATTGCTCTAGTGTGGGTGGATGTGTTGCAATCTACCTACACTGGTGTTTACCTACTAAACCTATCTAGTAGTTGTAGCTAGGGTGTACTACTCCCTTTACTCTACAACAACTAAGTTCAGTAGAACATATGTATACTAGTCTTGTTTTATATGTACCTAGCAGGTACCTGTATGATCTTTCAAATGATAATCTCAAAGATTGTAATGGTAAAACAACAGCAAGCTCAGATCCCAATCCGCTGCTCACCAATGTGAGAAGTGGGCCTGGTATATAATGCTCACTAATTCTTAGTGATCACTTTGTACCATGCCAAGCAACCCTTATGATGATGGTTGTAATTCAACCTTGTAGACCAGTTATCCTAGTGGTAACGTGGACAAAGCAGTCTTAGGCTAAACTCTGAAAGGCATGTGAAGCCAGCTGTTATACCATACACAACCCCCTTGAATACCAAATGAAAGGGACACCACACAGATATATATTGAAAATATATATTGATTTATTAACTATAAAATCCCCTGGACTCTTTATGAGCACAGAAGCACAAGCGTTAAATCACAAGACAGTTTAAAATACACAAAAGTTGCACAATATGGATGAGCCCTAGGGGCCACCTAAACCATATACTAAGAAAGTGGTATAAGAGATACCAATAGGAAAGGGAACAGGCCTAGGGCCTTGGGAATCGCTGGAGCTATTCGAGACTAGCAATGATTAAGTCGGGAAAGGCCCACGGGACTCGGGTGCAGTGTTCAAAGTGCACGCACTTTCCAATGCAAAGTCTATGGTGCGTAAAAAGTACAAAGTTAGAAAGTTAGGAACCTTCCGAGTGACCTACGGAGCTGAAACTTAAGACACAGGCCCTTGAGATGTGTACCAGTGCAGGAGCACCGGCGGAGCTGAGTTACCTCACCCACAGGAAGCGGGTGCACAGGGTCGAAGTAGTGTCGGGTTTCGTCACGCTGGTCGATGGTGCTTGGAGCTGAAGATGCTGCAGGCGGCTCGATGTGAAGAGTTCCGGTGGATCCAAGGGTGGATCTGAAGATGTGAAGACCTGAAAGCAGAGGGGACAGTGTTCAAAGTCACTAGCCAGTGACTACCGTGGAACCAGATTGGAACCAGGCGATGTCGGGTGCAAACAGGCGTTGTCGGGTAGCTTCTCTCTGCAGTCACGTGGACACCCAGGGTCGAGGACGTCAGGAGTCAGTCACGAGCTGTCCCACGCAGGCTTCTCGCTGTTGGCGGTGTCGGCGACTTGATCGGAGCCAACAGGCCTTGGCAAATGCAAGCCACGCAGAAGGTGAAAGATGCTTAACACTCGGACCAGCAAGATCAGAGCGGGTGCTCCTTTTTACAGGAGCTTGGGTAGGTCTGGGGCAACCAGACCTGCTGTGTAAATCGTCGGTTTCGTCACCAAGATGGCCGCTGACCACGTGGCTAGTGGCCGGGATGGCGCATCGAGTGGCACAATGCAAAAGGGCTCCACGCAGATCGTGGAGATGCTGGAGGGCTGATCTTCGGTGCAAGGGCTGCTCGGTGGTGGGGGTTCTCAGTCCCCAAAGCACAACGTCGAGGATGCCTCAGAAGCTGTGCAGTCAGCTTTTCGAGTGTCTTCCAAGAGGTCCGGTCCCACGTCACTCGGTGCCTCCACGGGTCCCTTCTTTGCAGGGACTGTGGATCGGGCTCTGAGAGGTCTGGGAGTCTGGTTCTTGTCGGGCTCTGGGCTCGGACTCCGGCGGGAGGTGGCGGCAAAGCAGACGTCGAGTTGCTGGTTGGTACCTGTGTTCACAGGGTGGCCACTCCTAGGCCACAAGGGAGATTCTCTTCAGTCTTCTGTGCAGCAGAATGTCGAAGTCCAGTCTTCTTCTTCGTGTAAAGTTGATTCAGGATGATCTGCTGTGCAATGGCACTGCTCCCACTCTTATTCCCAATCTGAGGGGTGGATCACCTACTAGGTCCCTCCTCTGGGAGGAACCAGGAAGGGGGGCGGTTACACCCCCTTTCCTTTGTCCAGTTCCGCGCCAAGCCTGGGTCTGGAAAGTCCCAGGACCGGTTTGGACTGGCCTATGCACGGGGACACCTTCTGTGCCCCGGGCATGTCTGATTCTTTTCAGCCCTGTCCTACCCAATAAACAAAACCCTGTCTGGGGTGGTGCTCGCACCTCCCAAGGCAGGAAACCCTTTGTCCAGGCCACCATCTGCCGAGTTTCGGTCAGCAGCAGGCGGCCAGACTCGTGTCTGTGGTGGCAGCATCCATTTTGTGATGCTGAGGCTCTGTTTAACTTTAACCGGGGTTAAGGCTACACAAATGTCGTGTCCCTCTAGAAGGGTGGAATGCTATCCCCGTCGCCAGAATTGGCGAGGGGATAGTATTCCAATTCGTATGACACCTTACTCGACATGTTTTGATAAAGCCAAACCAAAGATAGCATATAACCGCGAGGATTATAATGCACTTAAGAGTATATGGTATGGCAATATCCCGGAACAGCTTAGGGAGTGGTTCCCGACCGCTGCAGACAGGCTCAGCTCATGATAGAGCACCATCTCACATATTTCCAAGCACTCTGCCTCCAGGATCGATGAGGCCTTCCATAGGAGTGGCTGATAGGAACATATGTGTCCAGTTTAGGGTTAGGCACAGGCATACTGTACCTAAGTAAGAGGTGATTACACCAACTTACCCCAGCTGAGTGATCAGCCAGTTGTGTCAATTATGGAGGCCAGGCCAGGGGTGGCATAATACATGCTGCAGCCCCTGGTAGGCCTTGGATCCACCTATGCCCTGGGTACCTAAGGTACACTACTACAGGGGCTCATAAGGTGAACCAGTTCCAATTCGTAATGCACCTAAAGTGCATTGGCAGTAATTTAAAGAGAGAACAGCAGGCTGTGGGTCTGATTAGCAGGCCCACAGCCACATTAAGTCAGAAACCAGTGAAGCAAAAAGCAAAAATTTGGGGTGACCATAGGATAGCAGACCCTACTCTCCTACACAGAGTACACAGTGTTGTTTCTCGGCTACGAGCTAAACAACGAGGGAAAAGGCTTGACCCCTCACTTCCTGGAGAAATGCGCACAGTTGCGCTCTCCGACAACACTGAAAAAATTACAATCTTTGCTGGGTTTTTTGAATTTCGGGAGGACTTACATTCCGGAATATGCCCAGCGTATCAAGCCGTTGTATGCTTTGATACAACCATCTTTTTCCAAATCATGCTGGCTGCCTGAGCATTCAGCTATTCTGCAGTCTTTGCAGGCTGATTTGCTCGCTTCTGAATACTTACAGACTCGTGATAACCAAACCAACCTGGTGATAAGAACTATCCCTGGGGCGGTGGGTTTCACGTACCTGACTTTTAATGAAGGAGATACAGTACCTATTGCTTACAAGTCACACTTGTACACTTCGGCTGAACTGCGTTTTTCCACTGTGGAGAAAGTTTTAACGGCTGTGCAGATGGCGATTCTTAAAGAACGTGCCCTGTCACAAGGAAAACGCATGTTGGTTGTTACCCCGTGTCCTGCCTTGGAGGCAGTTACGAAAGCCAGTGTACCAAATTCTAAAGCTTTGCACCCTAGGTGGATTCAGTGGGCTGCATCCTTGACATCCCAGGATGTCACGTTTATTTTTGACGCCACTTTACGGTTGCAGGAGTACTTACAGTATGAGTTTGTTCATCCTGCTCCTTTAGCATTGCGGCCGTTGGAGGATTTCCATTGCATCATTTACACTGATGGTTCGGCGCAGGTTGCGCATGACTCTAAACATGACTACGTTTCCGCATGCGCCATTGTGGTAGGTGCTCTGGTGAACGATGAGTTCAAGTCCAGTGTCGTGCACACGCAGACGCTTGGGGACTGCACCGCACAATTAGCAGAGCTTCGTGCTCTGATGCTTGCATTGGAGTACGCAGATCCTAGTGTGACGACTTTGATCGTAAGTGACTCTTACTACTGTGTCCAGACTTACAATGAAAACTTGTTCTTTTGGATTCAGAATGAGTTTCGTGATTCCAAAGGTAGCACAATAAAACATAAAATGATCTGGGTCCGAGTGGCGGAACTTAAAGAAAAGTTGCCACTCGTGTTTGTGATTCATACTCTCGGCCATCAGCGCGTGGGGGTCCACGCTGTTGGTAACTCGCTTGCTGATGAAGCAGCGAAGTCAGCGGTATCGAAATACTTAGTTGCAGCAGTCACGAGATCCAAAAGCAAAATAGATGATGACATCTTGGCAGCTGTTGCTGCAACAGAGAAGGGAGGTAAATATCCTGCGGGGTTCCCTTCTAAATACACATACCACTTAAGTCCCGATAAGGTTCCTTATGTGAAAATTCCTGATGTTGGCGAACGTCTAGTTCCCAACTCGGATCGCAGGGCTGCTTTGATTACAGCGGCTCATGAAGGTGTGGCGTCTGCGCATGCAGGCGTCTCAGCCACTGTAACTCAGCTACAACGGAGGTTCTGGTGGCGGGGACTGTACAAACAGACGCGCGATTATGTCCTTCAATGTGACATTTGCCAGCAGATTAAACCTTCAACTGTTGCGCGTCCACCTCAGACACAGTTGTACATCTCTAATAAACCGCTTGGATGCGTTTATTTGGATCACTGCAGTCCATTTTCTTCTGATACTGCATACAAGTACATCTTGGTAGCAGTTGATTCATGCACACGCTTTGTGTGGGTATGGCCACATCGGAGCGCTGATTCACGGACTGTCATCAAGGATTTGCAAGTCTTTATAGGGATTTTTGCCTGTGGTACCTTCCATTCGGATCAGGGTCCGGCTTTCGCCTCTAAGGCGTTTAAGGATACTATGGTTTCGTTGGGGGTCCAAGTCAAGTTTTCAAGTCCGTACAGACCCGAGGGTAACAGTGTAGTGGAACGAATGAAGCGTGACTTAAAGCAATCTTTGACAGCCCGAGTTATAGGCACTGGCAGAAACTGGTTAGCCCACCTCAATGGCGTGCAGCGTGCGCTTAATAATCTCCCTAGAAGGTCTCTGGGTGGGCGGACCCCGTACGAAATGCTCTTTGGTATCAAGATGTATGTCCCTGACCTCGATGGGCTAGCCTGCAAGGCCCAGGCCACAGCCTTTGATGTAGATGAACATTGCAATGTTTTACAGGATCTACAAAAGACCAGAGACAGTCTAGCAAAGGAACATTTGCCCTCCACATCGGATGATGTGTTGCAGATCCCGGTAGTTGGCTGGCTACCCCAAGTTGGAGAACTGGTTCGAGAGAAGATCGATAACAAGAAAGAGTTTGGTCCCTCATATCGTGCACCGGTTCGAGTTCTTGGAGTGAAGGGCACAAGAACAGTCATTTTACCACCACTTCCAGGTCGTAAGAAAAACAGATTTATTTCTATTGACAATGTCAAGACACACAGGGTGGCCGATTCTTCATAGCATGACACCGGCTGTATCCTGTCCTTCCATGGTGAGGCACTCTGTGCTGGCAATACCTTCTGGTGCAGAACAAGAGGTGTCCCTCGAGATGCCTGCCATATCCAGTCTTTTATTAAATACTATTCCTGTTACTAACATTGATGAGCTGAACTACACCTATCCTGCTGATTTGTCGATGCCTGATTTACAGACTCGTTTGGCCGACCAGTCCAGATTCTCTTTTGACTCAGTTTCGGAACTTTCAAAGAAACCCTCAACTATTGCGAAATATGCCACGTTGTTTAAAAAACATTTTTTAATTCCCCCTTGGACATACATTTGGTTGATCCTATTTTCATTTTACCTTTTTATGCCAATTGGTTTTGTGTTTTATTTTTTCCGCCTGATCGATGGTCACTACGTTAAAGAAAGAACAGGAATTCGGTACCTTAATGGAACATTGGCCCCTCTTTCCTCTTCACATTCAGCACACAGACTGAAACGAAACTTGAATACAGTCAACATTACTGCTTGGCCTGTCCTTGATGGGATTGTGTGGGATGCGGTTAGATTTCAAATACATGGGCCCACTGAAGTGATTAATGTTCCGAATGTGCTTAGAGTAAACATGGGAGATGTGATTAAACAAAATATACGTTCTGATGATTGGGATATTCAGGCCGTAGAAGCATTATTCTCTGATTTAAAATACTATGCGGCTTTTGATGCTGAAGACTTATATTTAGATTCTATTAATTATGGTGATTTGTTTTGTTTCCAACATTATGGTAATCATTTTCTCCATAAAACGAATTCCAGGAGGGTTGCTGTGAATTACACGCAGTGGGAGCACTGCCCAGCTCCTTTAATTGGAAGCTCCAATACATTTCTGAAAAAATATAGTTATTTTACAGATTGCAATCAATCAAATCCTGAGTCATTTTATTTCAGGATGAAGGAAAAGTCCATGTCCAGAGTTAGACTTACCGATACAAAATTGCTGTATTCGAAGTCCTTTCTAGACAAATTGGCTGTAGATGGCTACGAGTTCTGGAAGGGAATAATTGACCTTAAATCGGTTTGGGGTACCAAAGATTGGCAGGTACAAGGCACTGAGGCTTTGCACCGTGCATGTCTCATCCCAAATCACATGTTGTTTCTAAATTCTACTATTTCCCAAACAACGTGCTTTGGATTGGCTACTTCTAAAAAACTAAATACACCAATTATTCCCGAATTGGAAGAATATTCAGGTTTGGGTAATTTTTCTGAATTATCTATTCGTGAGATACAGTATCTAGTACACAATTCGTCCTTTAATGTTTCCAGTTTGGATCCAAAGGGTTGGCTGTTGTGGCAAAAGAGTTCTGATTCTTGCCAACGTCGTTTTCTGGGGTTGGCTGAAGGGTTCACACAAGTACAACCAAATCCCCGTTTTGAAACTGATTATACTGTCACCACTTACTCTGTGGGGAAACTGTGTCAGAATTGGTTACAACATTCCACTTTAGCTGTAGTTAAACTACATCTGTCTCAATTAACTGAAAAGGTGGATTTGAACGATTTTATAAAGGGCCCAGCTAAAGGTAGATCTAAACGGTGGATTTATGCTGTTTACAATGAAATTTGGAAAGTGTCTCAAATTGAGGCTGCTAAGCGCCTAAGGGCAATTGACCAAGCAAATTTGGAAAAAGTACTTGCAGTGGTCGATAACAGTATTAACACGCTTTCCTCCCGAATTTACACGTTGCACAATATTGTTTCTTCTGTTGTTGACATTGTACATGATGAAGTGTCCGTATTGTATCATGGTCAAAATCAATTGCGTTCTGTAATGCAGTTTGCTTGGACACTACAGACTCTGAAGGCTGGTCGAGTGCCTTGGAGTTATATGAACGTCACATCACTATTTGCCCCTTTTAATTTGACTGACAAACAGCGCATGCTTTCCATGCGAGATGCATCATTTTCTATGTTACACATTGAAAAGTTAGAATCTTTGCCCTTTTCTGTGGCTGAGGCAGCCGCTTCTACATGGCTTATCCATGGGATTATTACTTTGCCATTTGCTCTGTATAAATTTACAAATTGTATGCGATATATTGCTATTGGGAGATATGAACCTCTAGGCAGTGCTTTCCTACATGAGACCTGGTCTTTACCATACACATACAGATGTCTGAAACGGAGGAAAGGAAGTGAATCTGAATGGTGAAGAATGCACACAGTCGCCTGACCGTTCAGTGATATGCAGGCACATCCAGTTGCATGGTTCTTGTAATCAGGACAGGCCAAATTTAGCCTGTGTTTTAAAAGGCGCACCGGTTCCTGCAATAGTTCCCACATTTACTTTATTGTCAAACGGTAGTTATTTACTTTTGAATAACGAAATGTGTTGTGGGTTACTAGTCGGTATCGCCTATGTGGTTACTGTATCAGAACGTGTGGTGTGTTGCAAGAATGTGTTATATCCACCCACGCATGGGAATTCAGATGTTTCCATTTGGCCACGAATACCAACCTTGAGAGCGGAGTTCAATGGTTTGAGCCGAATAAGAGCACTACTGTCTCAAAAAGAAGTGGCCCTGAGCTCTGCCCGTGAAACTTATGTCCTTCACATAGCTAACACACGCACAGAGGTGCAGGCACTTTTAAATACTGATTTGCCGTTTCATTTCTGCGAGCTGGTTCATCAAATCTTTAATGCCTCCTCCACAACTGGACTGGCACATTTTTTTTAATTGGTTAGCAGTGGTCTCGTGACTACGTTTGAAAAAGTTTTTGGTATTATCCCTGCGTTTTTTCATTATATATTCGCAAGCTTGTTTGGTGGATTCCCTGTTTTGCTGGCTTTGGCTGCAGGCGTTTTGTTGATATTTTGCTTTATAAAACATGGATGCCCATCCTGCGCAAGGAGCAGCTCAGCCCCTTCTAACACTATTTCGCAACTGGATGCTTAATTGCTATGGAACCTTGCCGCTTGCGACTTTAAGCACGGCATTTGGATTATCATTTCGGTTTTCCTATTTCACATGTGTCCAGCCTGTGTTTCATTGCCTGAGCTGTGATTTCGACTGGGCCATTGATTTGTGTCTCTGCTTGACGACTTCTCCTGACGTCGATTTTGATCAGCTGATTAGCCCCGTAGTTGCTCACGAGTTGGTTTGTTCCGGCGAAAGGGTTATGGCCGTGGCAGCGATGCATGGACTAATGGGTCAGTGGGACATATCCGCAGCGGCGCATGACTTTCTGGCACATAGCGTTCTTGAGAACCCACTGAGTTGTCCTCTGATGTTGCTAGAGGATTCGGTGCTGGAGGAGCACGTATGTTCTTTCCCATTGTTTAATTGGATGGCTGAACTGTTTTCGGATGATGACAGTGATTTCATGTTGGAAGCTGTGGCTACCTATTTTGCATATTCTATCCACCCATGAGTGGCTTTGGAGACTTTCACTATTATGGCACGTGACTTTTTAGTAATTCTGAATGGTGCCTGTTCTGTTACGAACGTACGACTTTTTGTTCTGGGCCTATGATTTTATAAATGGCCTCAAGTTCAAGTTTTTTTATATTTTTGTGTGGCCACTATAGGCATTCATACATATTTTGTATTATTAATTCTTATATACATTTACATACATTTAGCTTGGCTCAATATTGTTGAACTCTGCTTTCATGTTTTGCCTTTCTTATAGTACTGGCTGTTTTTTTTCTCCTTTTTTAACTGTTCTCGGATCATTGGGGGGGTGTCATATGGTTACTGCATTTCTATATATTGTGTTAAGTTAGCATGAGTTTATTAAATGTTTAAACAACATATTTTTCCTTCGGCTTCAGTTTGCACACGACACCTAATTGTTATTGTAGCTTTCAACCTAGACGAAAGATGTGATTTATTTGAGAATAATATGTTATTGCTCTGATATCAGTTGTGCTTGGTACACTTGGTACAACTGTCTGCACACTGAGAACTGCACCCTCTAAGAATAACCTAACACAAGGTTGCTGAAGGCCTGATCCTCACACCCCATTAGACATAACACAAATAATGTTGCTGCCAACATTGGGCTCTACGCGGGTTTAAGATAGAGTTACAGGGAATGAATCAACACACTTGATGCTTCGTATGCAGAGAGCTGGTAGCTGTTGATGTGATCTGCTCCTACTGACCATTAGAGGTATGGGCCCGCCCTGCTAGAACCCAAATGAGACCTTCTTAGATATAATATAATATGCTAAATAGGGTGCGCGAAATATAAGAGATACAAACTTTATATAGATTTTGCATTATAATATGCTATCACCATTCTCTTACTATGGATTAGTGACTATGCTGATAACTCTGATTTTTATAATATGTTTGTTGGTATTATATAAGATACTGCGTTTGAGAACTTTGCATTGAAAAATAAACATTTCAAACTTGCACGTGTGTTCTTTGCCTCTCAGTTTCGGTTTGTAATGATTATATAACGAAAGAGTGTTCATGTGTTCCACGATACCTGAGGTACCCTAAGTTCATGTTCTGGATTGTCTAAGTCATTGGGAAGTTATTACTACCGATGAGACACTGTAGCTAGCTTGGTAAGGGGATTTCTGAAACTAAGGTGAGTTTTGGGTCACCCTAACTCACCCAGGTTCTAGATCTCTGTGCACAGTTCTGTGGGAGAACGGAAACCCTGCTACAATCTGTATTCAGGAAACTTGGAGTAGAGATGTGGTTGCAGTGGAAGGTTATACATCCCATTGCTTAAATGCTGTACCTTCTTCATCAGGTAGAGCAAAGGGTGGATTATAGTTGCTTATATCCACCGAATGAATTGGGTGTAAAATCACTAGCTATTCATCTATAGGTGACCATAGCCAAATTGTAATGTAATGTATGTGTCTTGTAAAGCGCACTGCTGCCCTGAGGCGTCCTGGCGCTATAGAACGCTGGGGAACCCGTCTAGTCTATCCCTGTGAGATGGTCCCTCCAAGGTGAAACCAGTCATCCCCGGCGAATGTGGGGGGCCGTTGTAGAGATGAAGCAAGCTAATGCCCAGAGTTGCCGAGTGTGATCCCTGGATAGAGTAGGCACCGAGGCAAGAATTATCGAGTCCGCTGACCCTGGTCCACGACCCTGCCGCGTCGGGAATTGAACCCTGGTCCCGGGCCGTTCTCTGCTACCGGGTCTGCCGCCTCTAACCAGTGAGCCACACCACTCCACTCTTCTGAGTCTGAGTCTGAGGTTAGCGCTCCCAAAGGGTAAGGATTTGGTTTTAATGAATTATTATAATAATAATTTTAACAAGGACAGGGATGCACCGCTAGATTTATTAGAAAAGGAGATAGACAGGGTATTGAAATTATCTAGTAAACTTGCAGTTATCCTGTGGGCTGGGAACTTCAATATCCGGGTCTGTCCAGCGACCCTAACCAATTCATGTGGATACATGATGGCCCACATTACTACCAATGGGACTGATGATGATTTTTTACATTTCCCACATTGCGGATATGACATGGCCCTAAATATATTAATGGCAAAATTTGACCCTGATTTGTTAGATTGTTCCATGAAACAGGGCCACATTAAATGTACGACTTTCACTGGGAGAAATGCGAACAGCAACATAGACCATATTTTAATCTCGAAGGATAGTTCCTATTCTGACCTTTGGATATCAGAGCAGGTGGTTAGTGACCACAACAGTATCTCCATGGTATGACTAGTCTGGGGTAATAAATTAACTAATACTGTGGGCCAACTTTCGGATATTATTCCTGTTAGGCCTAACGGGATGAGAATAAAGTGGGATGGCGTAGACCCCCCTAAGATACAAACAGAAGTGGTCACTAGAGGCAGGGAAGCTATTGATTACTGTCTAAGTGAAGAGGTTACCCCTGAAATTTTATTAACTACATTTTCATGTTCATGTTTACAGTTCCATGAAACAGGGCCACATTAAATGTACGACTTTCACTGGGAGAAATGCGAACAGCAACATAGACCATATTTTAATCTCGAAGGATAGTTCCTATTCTGACCTTTGGATATCAGAGCAGGTGGTTAGTGACCACAACAGTATCTCCATGGTATGACTAGTCTGGGGTAATAAATTAACTAATACTGTGGGCCAACTTTCGGATATTATTCCTGTTAGGCCTAACGGGATGAGAATAAAGTGGGATGGCGTACACCCCCCTAAGATACAAACAGAAGTGGTCACTAGAGGCAGGAAAGCTATTGATTACTGTCTAAGTGAAGAGGTTACCCCTGAAATTTTATTAACTACATTTTCTGATATAAATTATATAATTAAAAATGTCTTAACTAGGAATACCAAAGGTATGAAACAGGCTGGCACGAGGTGGTTTGACTCTAAATGTACCCAGATATTACATAAATTGAAATTGGCACTGGGGACTAAGCCTCGTAACCAATTGCTAGTTCATGAGCTTCGAGTTGAATACAAGCAAGCTATGTTGATACATAAAAAAGAGTTGAGATCAGATGCCTGGGATAAACTGATACAAACAATAGTAAACTCTTTTGGGAAACTGTTCATAGCCCCTTTCTAAAGGATAATTGTATACCCGAACTGACGTCTCATGTGAACTGCACCGAATGTATGGAACACTTTTCTAATATTTTTAACCCGGATAGGTTGCGTTAAACTTCTTTTTTAACCAATGATTTTACGTGGCCTATTTTACCACTGTTGATTAATGTCGAAGAGGTGGAGGAAGGGTTGTTAAACAGTAAAGGGGGAAAGGCACCAGGCCCAGCCGGTGTCCCGATCGATCTATATAAGGATTTAATGGATTTATGGGCACCAATTCTCACAAGGATTTTTAACACTGCAGCTATGGGGAAATTCCCAACATCATGGGCCCAATCACTAATCGTCCCATTATATAAAAAGGGCTCGCGTTCCGAAGCTTGTAATTACCGCCCGATATCGCTACTGGACTCCTCTATAAAGGTGCTGAGTAGGGTCCTTTTAAAAAGATTGAAAACCTGGCCTTTAGATTTTAAAGTCCTAACCCCAGTCCAATATGGATTTAGCAAAGGTTTAGGTACTGTTGAACAATGTATAAATCTAGACCTACTCATCAATAAATATACAGTAGCTAAAGAGGGAAACCTGTTTTTATGCTTCGCTGATTTGAGCAGCGCATTCGATTTAGTGGATCACTCCCTTCTTAGGACAGTGCTGCTGGAATCCGGGGCCCCAAAATAGATAGTGTTTTTTTAAGCTCGGGTCTATGAGAAATTATCCTGTAGTGTACGATATGGGTCAACTGGCGAGCGGACCCCATTTTTTGCTGTACAAAGAGGCATCAGGCAAGGGTGCGTATTGGCCCCTCTTTTATTTTCCCTCTTTATTAATCAAATAGCTATGGTTTTAAACAATATTCCGGCAAATGCACCCAAAATTGGTGGTGCGGCTGTATTGGTATTACTATATGCTGATGATGCTGTTTTAATTTCCCGTACCCCAATAGGCCTCCTATGACTTATTGATGAATTTACTGTTTTTGCCAAGGGTAGGAAACATTTAATAAATAAATCATAGACATACACCATGATAGGTGGGAAGAAAATGAAGTTATCGAGGGCTTTTTTCTTGAACGGCTCAAAAGAAACTGTTAATACCTTCTATTATTTAGGTATTACTTTTGAAGGTAATGGTAAATGGGTGGGTGAGCAAGAAAATATCAGATATAAATGGATCAGGATCAGTAATGGAATTTTCCGCTTTGCCACTAAATTGGGAGACCGCAGAATAAGGGGCATGGTTGTCATATACAACGCTCTGTATGGAGCTGGACTATGGGGTTATTCATCTATAGCTCAACTTCAAAGGGATGAAAACAGTTTCCTTAAACGGTTGCTGTGTGCCCCGGCCTCAGCTTTCACTGATTTAATCTATCAGGAAACTGGCCTCAATTATATATCAGATTTGTCCGCCTTACGCCCCTTACTCCTATGGCTATCCATCTGGCATAAGAGCGAAACTGAGTTCACACAGTCCATTATTAGAGATTGTCTTAAATTAGATCATTGTTCACGCATCTCATGGTTAAGCTACATAATCCATTGGTATAGCACATAATTTGATTTTAATATTCTTAAGGAGTCTGAATTTATAATACCTTTCTCTAAGAAAGAAATAAAAGATTTGTTTTTGTTATACAAGAGGGAAGAACGAATCAAATTGACTAGGACTCAAAAGACTTCTGTCTTTTATAGGTAACTCAAACTGAAAAGTGGGTTTCAAGCATATTTGGCGGATGTGTCCAGACCTTCGCACCGATTCGTTTTATTACGAATTAAGGTTAGGCATTGTCCACCATCTTGTATCCTTAGGGGAAGGCTCTACCATGAAATGCCCCTGTGATGATATATCCAAGCAGAGTTGTTGCCATTTCCTACTATTCTGTACATTTTATGTATTTATGAGGACATTTTATTTGAAGCCTATCCTTTAAAATATAATACTCGTTTAACAGTAAATGCTATGAACTTAATATGCTCTCTTGAGAGTCCAGACATCTGTTTTCATGTCGCACTTTATTTGTTGAAATGTAGGGCAGCTGGAAAATCAATATTATTGTGCTATTACACTTACTGCCTGGTCATATTTACACTTTTGCATTTCCTAATAGTGTGAAGGAACATGTCAGAGCTGCTATTAAGAAATGCACTTTAAGCGAAATCTTGCTTTAGGGTTAAATTTGTATTTATGCACAAGTCACTTTATTCCAGGTTAAGATTTGCACTAAGCCCTTTAATATGAAGTATTTATTGTAATTGTTTTTAAGTATTTATATAATAGTGTTCTCCCTCTCTGTACTAAAGTCACTATGAGAGTCGGCTCGGGGAATAACTCCTTATAAACTGTTTTGTAAGCGGAGCGTAATATACCTGTGCTTGTGATGCTTATTTTGTAAATATGTATTGATATTTTGTTTTTGTGTTTTTTAAAAATGTTCAGCTTACATGGTTGTGTAAAACAAACCGAATAAAGCTTTTTGAACTTGAACTTATATTCATTCATTGATTTATGTACTACACATTCATTCAGATAAAGTTGTACGCACTATCATAGAAATATAGCTCTTTCTTTGACCAGTGGAGGTAGTTCTGAGAAGAACTGTTTTTTTTGTGATTTTGGTTTTCTATTTTTTGTGTGTTTTTTCAAAAAAAAATTTTAAATTAAAAAACATATAACTGGAACCCAAAAAGTGTCCAACAGGAACAAAAGAATGAAAAAAAATAAAAAACTAATGTCGAGGACAGCGATGCTTTTTTAAGCTCGGGTCTATGAGAAATTATCCTGTAGTGTACGATATGGGTCAACTGGCGAGCGGACCCCATTTTTTGCTGTACAAAGAGGCATCAGGCAAGGGTGCGTATTGGCCCCTCTTTTATTTTCCCTCTTTATTAATCAAATAGCTATGGTTTTAAACAATATTCTGGCAAATGCACCCAAAATTGGTGGTGCGACTGTATCGGTATTACTATATGCTGATGATGCTGTTTTAATTTCCCGTACCCCAATAGGCCTCCTATGACTTATTGATGAATTTACTGTTTTTGCCAAGGGTAGGAAACATTTAATGAATAAATCATAGACATACACCATGATAGGTGGGAAGAACATGAAGTTATCGAGGGCTTTTTTCTTGAACGGCTCAAAAGAAACTGTTAATACCTTCTATTATTTAGGTATTACTTTTGAATGTAATGGTAAATGGGTGGGTGAGCAAGAAAATATCAGATATAAATGGATCAGGAACAGTAATGGAATTTTCCGCTTTGCCACTAAATTGGGAGACTGCAGAATAAGGGGCATGGTTGTCATATACAACGCTCTGTATGGAGCTGGACTATGGGGTTATTCATCTACAGCTCAACTTCAAAGGGATGAAAACAGTTTCCTTAAACGGTTGCTGTGTGCCCCGGCCTCAGCTTCCACTGATTTAATCTATCAGGAAACTGGCCTCAATTATATATCAGATTTGGCCGCCTTACGCCCCTTACTCCTATGGCTATCCATCTGGCATAAGAGCAAAACTGAGTTCACACAGTCCATTATTAGAGATTGTCTTAAATTAGATCATTGTTCACGCATCTCATGGTTAAGCTACATAATCCATTGGTATAGCACATAATTTGATTTTAATATTCTTAAGGAGTCTGAATTTATAATACCTTTCTCTAAGAAAGAAATAAAAGATTTATTTTTGTTATACAAGAGGGAAGAACGAACTAAATTGACTAGGACTCAAAAGACTTCTGTCTTTTATAGGTAACTCAAACTGAAAAGTAGGTTTCAAGCATATTTGGCGGATGTGTCCAGACCTTCGCACCGATTCGTTTTATTACGAATTAAGGTTAGGCATTGTCCACCATCTTGTATCCTTAGGGGAAGGCTCTACCATGAAATGCCCCTGTGATGATATATCCAAGCAGAGTTGTTGCCATTTCCTACTATTCTGTACATTTTATGTATTTATGAGGAAATTTTATTTGAAGCCTATCCTTTAAAATATAATACTTGTTTAACAGAAAATGCTATGAACTTAATATGCTCTCTTGAGAGTCCAG
This sequence comes from Lissotriton vulgaris, assembly GCF_964263255.1. NCBI lineage: Eukaryota > Metazoa > Chordata > Amphibia > Caudata > Salamandridae > Lissotriton > Lissotriton vulgaris. Next base: position 300,161,924 of record NC_141688.1, on the reverse strand, counting down.
ACATCTGTTTTCATGTCGCACTTTATTTGTTGAAATGTAGGGCAGCTAGAAAATCAATAATATTGTGCTATTACACTTACTGCCTGGTCATATTTACACTTTTGCATTTCCTAATAGTGTGAAGGAACATGTCAGAGCTGCTATTAAGAAATGCACTTTAAGCGAAATCTTGCTTTAGGGTTAAATTTGTATTTATGCACAAGTCACTTTATTCCAGGTTAAGAATTGCACTACGCCCTTTAATATGGAGTATTTATTGTAATTGTTTTTAAGTATTTATATAATAGTGTTCTCCCTCTCTGTACTAAAGTCACTATGAGAGTCGGCTCGGGGAATAACTCCTTACAAACTGTTTTGTAAGCGGAGCGTAATATACCTGTGCTTGTGATGCTTATTTTGTAAATATGTATTGATATTTTGTTTTTGTGTTTTTTAAAAATGTTCAGCTTACATGGTTGTGTAAAACAAACCGAATAAAGCTTTTTGAACTTGAACTTATATTCATTCATTGATTTATGTACTACACATTCATTCAGATAAAGTTGTACGCACTATCACAGAAATATAGCTCTTTCTTTGACCAGTGGAGGTAGTTCTGAGAAGAACTGTTTTTTTGTGATTTTGGTTTTCTATTTTTTGTGTGTTTTTTCAACAATTTTTTTTAAATTAAAAAACATATAACTGGAACCCAAAAAGTGTCCAACAGGAACAAAAGAATGAAAAAAAATAAAAAACTAATGTCGAGGACAGCGATGCTCCTGCTTCCTGCGTTTTATCAGGTCGATAGACTGTTCCCCATAACACAAAAGTTATCGCAATAAATGCATACTATTTTAACTTCACCAAAATCAGCATCAATTTGTGGGTGTGGACTGCTTGCTGAAAAGGCTGCTGCAGCAGTTGATGTGCTTGGTGCAGTAGCAGGTGGATTGTCCTGCAACCTCCGTCTTGCAGCTCGAGCAAAGTTGTTGGGGTGCCAGTTCTTCACGTGTCGCACCATATTGGCTGTGCCAAAGGAGTATTTTTTAGATGGATCACCCCTTGAAAGAATTGTTTGCAAATTTTACAAGTTACTTTTGGAGCATTAACCTTTTTTTGCCCTTCAGGAAAAGTAAAAAACTTCCAAATTAAAGCTTCTTTCCTCTTCTTTGGGGGTTCTTCAGGAATGAAATATCCCTCCGAAGAATGGCTGGAAGATGAGGCCATTGCTGTTATTATGGTGATCTTCCTTCTATTTGACAGGTTTCTCAGAAGAGAGGCTTCTTCTTAGAAAGTCAAAATAGAATGATTAAAATGGGATGGAACTTTCAACAGTTTGAATAGGAAGTGTTAGGAACCAATCAAATCTCTTCTTTTAAAGTCACATAGCTTTGCGTACGCTTACGGTGTGCTTACGGTGCTCTTACAATGCGAGTACGTATGACGATCCGCTGCGATTTGTGTAATTGCTTTTAAAAGTAATATATGATTGTTAAAAGTTTAAACAAACTATTTTCATAATTACCCTAGATAATGTGTTCGGTTAGTATGTACATTAAATCCATAAATATATGTTTTTAAACAAATAAAAACATTGGCGTCTTTTGCGTACAGGGCGCCGTACAAAACGTCCCACGGAAGCTTTGATGCGGCGCGTAACGTCAAAGCTTATTCATAGCGTATGTGCGGGTACGCTCTGAGTATAATTAGCAGTAAAAAGCATGGTGCGATCACCCTCTCAGTGTCAAATCAGAGCACAGGAACGCTACAAGAATGATTACAAGTGGTCACTCATTGGAGATCTGATTCTGGCCCCCCCTCTGCACACATGATAACCCCACCCCCGTCTCTCTCTTCTGTTAATTGTTGGACCACACACTCACACTTGCACATGCGCGGTGCACGCCCGCCCACACTCCCAAGATGTCACCACCTAGCTTTCTTACTATTACTAAGCCTGGAAGCCAATACATTATCCAATGGGCTTGGTTTGGTCAGCCCCCGCGGTTCCCATATAATGCGGGCATTGACGTGAGCACGCTCTCTTTTGCCTGCCTGTGCTGCGGTGACAGACAGACTGTCGTCGTCGAATGTACTACGAACTGTTTGCTTGAGCAGAGGAGGACACGTGACACTCGACGTGGTGTCACTGCTGCCGCTGCCCAGCCAGGCCACTATAGGCGCAGTGGCGGCGGCGCCCGCGCCCAGCCCACCCCAGGCCCAGCCAAAGCCCCAGCCTTTGAAGACAAGACAAGAGACAACAGAAGCAAAGCTAAGAGAAGCCGTCACAACATCAGCCTCCGCTGTAAATTGTACCTGTATGATAGTATTTTTTTTACTGCATCACATGGCCCTCTCAGCTCTGTTTTGCTTTATTTTTGTGCGCAACATGCGTTGTGCTTTATCGTATTTGCTCCCTCCTAATCCTTCCGTGACTTTTAATATTTATTGCTGCCTCACGTGACCATCCCAGGCCTCTATTCTTATAGATCATGTATTGCTGATCGGAATATTTCCAACTGGGTCACGGGGCCCTCCTAGGCCTTTTTTAAATAAATTGTGCGTGCATTAATTTATGTGTCGTATTTTTGAACTGTGTCACGTGATTTAGCCTGTATTGTTATAAATTGTACGTTCATAATAGTATTATTTTTTTACTGCGTCACGTGCCCCTCCCTGCTCTGTTTTACTTTATTTTTTGTGCGCAACATGCTTTGTGCTTCTTCGTATGTGCTCCCCCTAATCCTCCCATGACTTTTAATATTTATTACTGCCTCATATGGCCTTCCAAGTCCTCTATTCTAATTGATCGCGTATATTGCTGATCGGAATATTTCCTACTGCATCACGGGGCCCTCCTAGGCCTTTTTTAAATAAATTGTGCGTTCATGAATTTCTGTGTCGTATTTTTGATCTGTCACGTGATTTAGCCTGTATTGTTATAAATTGTGCGTTCATAATAGTAATATTTTTTTACTGCATCACGTGCCCCTCCCAGCTCTGCTTTACTTTATTTTTGTGGGGTACATGCTTTGTGCTTCATCGTATTTGCTCCCTCCTAATCCTCCTGTGACTTTAATGTTTATTGCTACCTCACGTGGCCTTCCCAGGCCTCTATTCTAATTGATTGTATATGGTTGAACGTAAAGCTTGTTTCCGAAACAACAAGTTATCTGTCAAAGGAGAGAATATGTAGTATGCAGCAGGCGCGCGATACCCATTAGGCTAACGGGGTTTAAGCCCCCCACCCATCGTCTGTGTCTCTTCCACATTTTAATGTCCTTTTATCTCTCTCTTTCTTACTGTCTCTCACATAGTTTTTTTTTCTTTTTTACAGTTATGGACACTGCTGTCTCCACTGTGCCGTATAAAACCTTACCCGAGTTTAAGTGGTGAACTCTTTTGGCTACAGTGAAGCCTGCTTCAGCCCTCTTTTCATCATGTCTATGGCACTAGTTGAGCAAACAAACTTGTTTCCGAAACAACAACAAATTTTCTGTGAACCAGAGAGTCGATAGTGTGCAGCAGCTTGACTGTGTAGAAATGTATAATTACCACAGAGCAGTGACAATAGATAGGTTACAACAGTCTGAGGAACAGATCTACAAGCTTATTGTGCCACTTTTGTGTCACTTTTAATTATTGGACAAGTGGCGCAAGGAGCTTGTAAATCTGCGTCTAACTTTTAAAAAAAAACTCTCAACTCCAGACTCTGCGAAACAGTTTTATTGTTGTTTTCTCTCTCTTTCTCTCTCTCACTCTCTGTGACATCATTTCTCTTTCTCTTTTAAAGTTATAGACACTGCAGTCTACTTTGAGGTGCAGAAGCAGAGTTCAATTGAAGTTGTGAACTCTGGTGGCCGCAATGTTTATACAAGGTAAGCACCTTGTATAAACCTAGATATACAATGCCTCCATTGCAAGCATTAGAAATAAATTGGCGTATTTACAATCCCTTTGTGCCACTTTTGTGTCAGTAACACAATAGGCACTTCCATATAGTCACCACTTGAACTTGGGTCTGTAACAGAAGTGAAATGTAATCATCATTTAGTCACATCTGCATAATTTTAAACTCTAATTTTCTTTTTTGTTTTGCAGATTACCTATTGTACGTCTTTTAGAGTCCACATCACAATTTGTTTATAATGTTTTATTAAAGTTATTTTTGTACTTGTATATTATATTGTTATCATTAAGTTACGTTTACAGTTATTGTTGTTTTAATAAAAGTTAATTAAAAAAACTACATACTTCTTTTTGGGGGGGGTGGGGTGAAGGTCCACAATAAAAAGAATATTTATAAATTGTAGGACTATAGTAAGATGTTCAAGAGTAGGGTTGAAAAGTACCAACTGTACAGTAAGTTATTTTTTCTCTGGATGGACTACAACAGAAAAGAAATCAAACTAAAACAAAACAATGTGTACCACATTTACGAACCTCTTGCAACATTTTCCAGTGCAAACCTACCCCCTACAAAATTAAGTGTGTGGGCCTCAAAAACGCCCTTCAAAACACGGAAACAATCAACCCCAAAAGATTTCTCTATTGTATGAGAGGGGCTGCGTGCCCTGGAGTCCACGACGCCCAGACCCGGTCGCTGCAGTGTCCACTGGGGGTAAACAGCCATTACAACGTGATCATTAGCACGGGTGATCGTCACCACGAAGCCATTAGCACGCATTTGACTTTACCACGTATGCTTTTACAACTAGTATACATTTACCACCCATGATAAAGGCATAAGCATGATAATGGCTTTCTGGTGACGGACACACGTTGTAATGTCTGTGGCTTACGTGCTTCAAATTAGTTTTAAGGTATGCGTGTGACCAAGTCTGATAACATCGGAGGCCAAAGACAAACACCGTGGTGTCTGTGGCAGGAAATGTCATCGATCACAGAGAAGATAGGCGGAGAGTAAAATGAAAGTAACAGGTGTAATAAAATTAACAGAGGAAAACTACTAAAATGGCGGTGTGTATGTAATCAACGTTTCGCGCCTAAGCAATACGTTTCAAATAAATATAGATAGAAAATAATTATTAATATATTACAAAAGTATAGCAGCGAATCACACACACAGCCCGTGAAAAGAAAGCGGCAAATTTAATACCTGAAATGAGGACAGCTTTTCTTGGCGAACTTGAAGAAAAAGAAAGAAACATGGGCTTGGAAACGAGGCTGCTCATGCATAGAGAGTACAACTGGTACACAAAAATACCCAGAAAGTTTCACATACTATCATAGAAATATAGCTCTTTTTTCACCAGTAAAGTTAGGTCACAAAAAGAACTGTTTTTTTTTAGCACCAATACCCTCACGATCCCAGACGATGAGAGCCGGCATTGTTTTGTGTAAATGTAAATGTAAATGTGTTTGTATTTATATAGCGCCTTCTACCCAGAGGTCTCGTAGCGCTGTATTCATACCGCTGTGGAACCCTTCCTGGCTTTCCTGTGAGATGTCCACTCCTGGCACCCCCAAGGTGAAGCCAGGCATTCAAGCGCTGCTGGGGACGTTGTGGAGATTAAGCAAGCTATTTCCCAGAGTCACAGAGTGGAACCCATGATTAGACTAGGCACTGAGGCGAGAATTATCACGTCCAGGGAGATTGAGTCCAAGAGCCGCCGAGGGGGCAATAGAACCCTGGTCAGACCTCTGCATCAAGGTCTGCCGCTCTAACCATTGATACTCAATACAGAACACCCTGGGTCTTATACAAAAGAGTGGGAGAGGAGTGAGTCAACCAAACGAAGCACACACTAGAGTACCAGTCTTCCGAGTGGGAGCGAGACGTCCTTCTACCAAGACCCATCAATCACCCAATGTGATGTCTCATCATCTGGGTTTAGGTATCATCCCATCAAGGAAAACCGATCTGTGAATTGATCGGAAAAAACCTTGACTAAGAGGAAGACTATGGGTTGACTGGTTACCCTACATAGTACATAGTACATAGTACTTGCTCACATCCAGAGACTCACTTGAGGAGGTGAGAGGATCAGGAGGGTATAGGTAGAGAATGTGAAATGTGCAGCGCAAAATAAAGTGAAAAGGTGGTGTTCTAAAAATGACTAAGGAGTACTTATAACAATTTTATTCATCAAGCCCCCTTGCCATTATTAAAAAGCAGAGTGCTGATGCTTGTTGTTTCCAAGACGTCAAACAGTGTAAAAGGTCGACATGTTTCTGCCCTCGCTAAGATCTAACTGTATCGGGGCATTCTTCAGGACCAAGCTATAAACAAGTACAGCTGCTGCTACAAAAAAGTGAAAAGTATAATAGTGCAAAAATAATGTTCAAATACTCCACCGGTAATGTCCAAATTGAATGGTTAAGGATACATTAACCGGAACCTGTAATAGATAAAAAACATCATGTATGTGCCAAACAATGCTCCATAAATTGCACTCACTCTTACTCACTCTGTACTTGCGTCAAAGAACGCTTGCGCATTTCTAATTATGTGGTGATACTCAAAAGTGGTTTATAAACCACTTTTGAGTATCACCACATACTCTTGCACGTTTGCGCATTTCTAATTATGTGGTGATACTCAAAAGCCGTAAGGCTTGGAAAAATTCGAGAAACCAGCAAACTGACGAGCTCTCAATGCACTACTATTGTGTGCGCTGCCGAACCGGAGACCTTTGTAATGCAAAAATACTTGGCGGCTGTCGAGCCGTGGGAGCAGCACCATCCCTGGCAAAGGAGGGAGCCTCAGCACGCAGTAAGCGAACGCTGTAAAGGAATAGCGAAGTGAAAGCCTGCAATGGTCAGCGAACTGTGTTTTAAGGGCCCACTGGGGGCTGTGACAATATTGACAATAATTTTCTGCTGCGGGACCTACTGAAGGTGGTTTAATAAATAATGAAGAGACTACAAAGCCCAACATGCAATGTTAAATAAAATGAATGGTAACGCCCACTGAGGGGAAGTACTTTACAAACGCATGCTGGCTCACTCATGTCTCTTTTTACCTGCAGAGAGAATCAACTGCCTGTGATCAAGGTGCAACAAAGCACTGAAACGCGTAAGGCTTGGACAAATTCGAGAAACCAGCAAACTGACGAGCTCTCAATGCACTACTATTGTGTGCGCTGCCGAACCGGAGACCTTTGTAATGCAAAAATACTTGGCGGCTGTCGAGCCGTGGGAGCAGCACCATCCCTGGTAAAGGAGGGAGCCTCAGCACGCAGTAAGCGAACGCTGTAAAGGAATAGCGAAGTGAAAGCCTGCAATGGTCAGCGAACTGTGTTTTAAGGGCCCACTGGGGGCTGTGACAATATTGACAATATTTTTCTGCTGCGGGACCTACTGAAGGTGGTTTAATAAATAATGAAGAGACTACAAAGCCCAACATGCAATGTTAAAGAAAATGAATGGTAACGCCCACTGAGGGGAAGTACTTTACAAACGCATGCTGGCTCACTCGTGTCTCTTTTTACCTGCAGAGAGAATCAACTGCCTGTGATCAAGGTGCAACAAAGCACTGAAACGCGTAAGGCTTGGAAAAATTTGAGAAACCAGCAAACTGACAAGCTCTCAATGCACTACTATTGTGTGCGCTACAGAACCGGAGACCTTTGTAATGTAAATATATATATATATATATATATATATATAAATATATATATCGCCAGTGGGTATATATAGTTAGGATTTTTTTCCTATGGGATTTTTGAAAATTCTATGTTGAATAACTTTGGCGTTTGTGGACATAATTGGCTGAAAGTTTCAGGAAAATGGCACATATTGTTTCTGAGCAGCCCCTGAAAATTTGGGGGGGTTTCGTCAAGGGGGGGCCGAGAAAAAAGGGGGTCCCAAAACGCATTTTTAACATTGAGTTTTCCATAGGGCGGTTGGACTCACTTTTAGCTCGAACGGCTGAACGGATTTACACGAAACTTGGCAAAATTGTAGATATGGTTTGCCCGACGTGCCTTTTCTATGTCTCAATATATGTGCTCCAGTGGATTTTGAGAAATTAACGTTTTAAAAAACAGATATATCTGTGACAGCGCTCCGGTTAGCGCTCCGGTTCGCGTACCTGACGCGTAACGAAACTTCGCGAAGCGAAGCTGATGCCTCTCCGGTGTCTGTAAACATTCTAAACAGTCCGGAGCGGCTGCCATCTTGTGTCTCGGTAGGATCGAGACACAAGAGGTGGCAAAAACAAAGGGGGAAATGAGCATAAGGGGGCAGAGTACATCCTCCCTGACCCTCTATGTTTGATGAGGGGGCTTCAAAAGGGCCTCGCGGGGTTAAAAAATAATAATTTTTATATCTTTTTTTTGCGGGGGGAGCGCTCGGTACGCGCACCGGGAAGCGGTCCGGGAAGCGTAATATTGGGAAAATAGGATGAAAGAATGTTCAAATATTGTATGTTTATTGATTTTTTTTATTTTTTTTTATTTATTTTATTTAAGTACCAACATGTAGGTACAAATGCAGAGTCTAAAAATAAAAATACATTGTTTCCTTTGTAGATATCGTGCAGGTTGTTTCAGAAGTCATTGTGGTATATAGAATTCATAGCGTAGTCTGTCAGGAAAGCAGAAACACAATGGAGGCAGGACATGATAAAGAGATGTTAAATACACATTGGAGATGATATAGTGGAAGAAAGGAAGTAACTATGAGCAAACTTAAAGTTGCACAGAATATTTAAAGTCTGATTTTACATTATAATCAATTTGCTACTAGTTTAAAAAATACATATAAAAATGAATAATGTCTCAAACAATTTTTGAATTATTACATATAAATTTATTTTTCTGATTTGTTTTCAAAATTAAAAAGAACTTCTAATAATTCTTGGTCAGATTTTGTCTCATTTTCAATTAAGAAATCCACAGCTTCAACACATTGCAGAAGTTCTATGTCCATTGATTCATCAAAGAATTCTGAATCATTTTCTGTGTCTTGGTTGCATTCTGCAACAATTTCCACGCTATTTTTTTGCTCTCCTTCCATTTCTGTGCTGTAAAATGAATTTTAAAAAAATATATCAGTACAGATAGGGCACTGTTGGGTTTAAGTACAGACAGCTATTTTGGTTTTTTAAACAGTGATTTTTTCGTTGGGCAGTGTATGGTATCAGACTGGAAGTAGAAATATCAAAAAATGTATGTGATAAAGTATAAGTCAATTCTTAATTATACAAGACAAGCCTAACTCCATCCATAACTAAAACAGAGAAGTCTATTTTATTCTATAAGTATTACAGAGGGATGGTATATAACTATCAGAAAATGTTTTCCTAATTAACTTAAAGTACAGAACATACTTTAGTTTTTAAAATAACATCTTACCTTTCAAATAGAAGTTTAAGTTATCAGATGAAATGTACTTGATATGTACTTCAAGAAGTAGTAGTCAAAATGGCTGTGTTTCTCTCTCTTTCTTTATATATATTTAGGTACATAACCAATCAAATGTCATGAAATAATAGAAGATATTGAAAGTAGCATTTTGATTGGTTGACAATTCTAACACTTCATAAGTGTTTTGGTTAGGTAATTTACCTCAGGATATTTAATCAGGCTTACAGCATAATTTTCTCAATGAAATTCCATCAAATTTGGGGAAATGGTAGGGACTGCTATGTAGTAGGGGCTATTCTATATTTGATGAAAGTGTCTGTAGTGGTTTTTCTGTAAATTACTTTCTCACCTTTTTTTATTGAGCGCTTACCGGTGCGCTCCCCGGTACGCGAACCGGCAGCGTTACGGGAGTCCTCCATTTTGAGTATTGGTAGAATTGAGACACAAAATTGAGGACAAACAATGTTCGGAATGGGTAGAAGGGGGCATGGTAGACACTTTGTGACCCTCGAGGTTTTCGGAGGGGGGATTAGGATTTTGATACATGCAAAAATAAAGAACATTTTTTTTTTTTATTTCGCGGGGGGAGCGTCCGGTACGCGCACCAGTAAGGGAACCGGGGAGCGTACTTTGGTGAAAAAAAAAGAATACATTTTACAGCTTTTGATATTTGCTATTAAAAAAACATTGAAATTCACTGAAAAAATCATAGGTTATAGAACATATATAGTTAGGAATTAGCATTTACAAAACCTTGAAAATTAACTGAAAAAACCATAGGTTATAGACCATATATAGTAAGGGATTAGCATTTTCAAAACCTTATTTTACTCACACAAAACCATTGAAATTCGTATATATAGTTAGATGCACTAACTATATATCGCGCACCCGCAATCCACTGCTGAAGATGTCACATATTACATCATTCATGACATGGTCAGTGACATCACTGATGACATCACTGATGACAACTCAAATGACATCACTGACAACATCACTAATGACAAATAAAATGATATCACTGATGACATCATCCAGTGACTGTATGTTTCTGTAAAGTTAAAATATGTCTTACATGTTGAAGAATGAGTGGATGTATAAGTGTCTGGATGAAGGATTTAGTAGATGCATTACAGACTGTATGAGAGAGTGATTAAATGTGTCTTACTGAGTGCATGGGTTAGTGACTAAACTGTCTTAATTTGTGCATCATTATGTCTGTTGTTCTGTACACTGCTGCATGTGTTGATCAGTAGCTATATGAGTAACTATATGGGTAATTGATTGGTTGCCCAAGTATTTGTATGGGAGAGTGAGTGTGTGTGTGTGGGTGGCTGGGAGGTGTGTGACTCTGTGCATAGATGTGTGAACAGTTGATTCACTAAATGTATGGGTTCAAAACTGCATGTGGAAACAGCTGTATGGGTGGTTGACTGTGTGCATGACTGTATTGGTGAGTAAATGGATATCTCAGTGCTATATGTCAAAGTAAGTACATATGTAAAACACAGTGCATGTGAGAGTTGAGATATATAAATTACTGTGTATAATAGCTAGTGAATGTGTGAGTGGCTGCATGGATCATTGAAAACTTGTATCAGTGATTGTATAAGAGAGTAAATATGTGTTAGAATAAGTTTCAATAAGTAAGATGTGTATAACTGTATAGTTGAGGAAATGGAGGTGTGATTGATTCTTTGCATGACTGACTAGGTGTATGAGTAACTCTATGGATAAGTGGCAATCTGTGAGTGTCTGTTTACACTGAGTGTATCTAAGGTTATATTAGAGTCTGAACAGATTCATCGTATTATCACATGAATGACGTCATCAGTGATGTTGTCAGTGATGTCATTTGAGTTGTCATCAGTGATGTCATCAGTGATGTCACTGACCATGTCATGAATGATGTAATATGTGACATCATCAGCAGTGGATTGCGGGTGCGCGATATATAGTTAATGCATCTAACTATATATGCGAATTTCAATGGTTTTGTGCGAGTAAAATAAGGTTTTGAAAATGCCAATCCCTAACTATATATGGTCTATAACCTATGTTTTTTTCAGTGAATATATATATATATATATATATATATATATATATATATATATATATATATATATATATAACGCTCGACTCTCCCAGAATCCAAAAGAAAGAGGCAGCACTCGCGGACCAAGGTCAAACCAGGGTTTAATTAGAGGGAAAAAGAAAAGCACAGACGCGTTTCGGCGTGAGCCTTCGTCAGTGTGTCATTCGTCCACATCTAACAATCCGTGTTATAAACAAACAAATCATAAGCATTGACATGGACATAGGACTACATCCCTTGAGCCACTGTGGGCGCCATCTTGGAATGGTGTTCTCTCCAGGGGTCTTTACAGATTTAAACATGAAGTAATCATGGTTAAAATAAAGCAGTGGTTCGGCTTGTGTCCTATGACATTTATGTACAATGCTAACATGGTCAAAACAGTGCGCAAAAACATAAGAAGTCGCACAAATCCTCAAGCACATGAAAGAAAGAAAAGAAAAGAAAAGAATTAGTACCTGTCCTATAACAGGCAATGAACCAATTATTCTGTCATAATTTGTCATGATTCCTAGGTGAGAGAAGTGTGGCTCACGGTGTAGAGCAGGCAGACCCGGAAGCTGAGGTCAGACCCGGGACCAGGGTTCAATTCCCGACGCGGCAGGGTCTTGAGCTCAAATGTCCACGGACTCGATAATTCTCGCTTCGGTGCCTGCTCTAATCATGGGTTCTCACTCTGCAACTCTGGGCATTAAGCTTGCTTAATCTCCACAACGGCCCCCTGCGGCGGGATGCCTGGCTTTCACCTTGGGGATGCCCTGTAGGGGCTATTTCACAGCGAAAAGCCAGGACGGGTTCCCAAGGCAAGCGCCGGGAAACCTCTGGGTAGCTGTGCGCTCAATAAATGCAATAATAATAATAATAATAATGCTATTTACAGGATATATAACAGGAAAGTATTCTTTTAGATTCAAGGAACTCGCAAAGGAAAGGTGTATTTACACTATTTACAGAAATAAAGTTGGACTAATCCATGTCTGAGTGTGTGTAAGAAATTAAAAGGTGTAATAGGTTGTCAAGATGGATACTTACAGGTCACAATATTGTATGATTGTCCTAATGCTGCAGTATCAATTGTGGCGTAAGAGACAAACCTATGGTTCAAAAGTATACCCTCCATTCAATTATTCACACATACATATACAAATTGAATCTCATACTTTGTATGTATAGTATATGTATACGTCAGCTGGGATTGAGTGTCTATGGATATATTAGCACATCTATGGTAGTCCATACTCATTTCCGTCAGGGGGCAGAAAGTATATATGTATCATTATTCACATATTAGCTCAAAAATCAGGATAACAAGGTATACAGAAATTCATAGGTCAGGTTCATAAATCTCATAATTGGAAAACTACCGACAGAATAAATTAAGAGAAGTACTACTGACCTCACAGGGTTCACGTTTATATTGTCCCATGGAGCTTACCTGTTCTAGTTGGATTTACATTACAGTATATGTAGCTTCCTATGGGAATGGACACTTAGCTTCTCCTATGGTGTTACTTGCCCAGGTGATATGCTAATTCCTCCCCGCTGTTGAGCCCACCAGGTTGTTTCGTAGATAAATCTACAATATATCTGGACTCTAATCTGGGGAGTCGCCTCAGCCTATCGCCTCCTCTTACATTCGGTGGGACCGTGTCCAATCCGAAGAATCGGAGTTGCTCGCGATCTTTGCTATGCTCCCCTGCAAAGTGCCGGGCGACCGGATATGAGATGTCAACTTTCTCGATCGCCCGTTGGTGCTCCAGGATCCACAGCTTGAGCTCCTTGATCGTGCTGCCTATGTAGCGTAAGCCACACGGGCAGACCAAACAATAAACCACAAACTGGGAGCTGCATGTAATGAAGTGCTTGATAGGCACTTTCTTCCCGGTATCAGGTATGTCAAATGATAGCACCCGTTTGCTGCCACTGCAAGCCTTGCAATGGCCGCAAGGAAAGAAGCCTGCCATCCGCTTCAAGGAGTTAGCTTTTGGTGTTGGTTTTTTAAGGTGGCTTGAGACAAGCATATCACTGAGTGACCTAGCTCTGCTAAAAGTGATTAAAGGGTAGGCAGGTAGGTCATCTGCAAGAACACTGTCGGTTTTTAAAATATTCCAATTCTTGGTTAACATTGCTTTCAGATCCCCTGCTCCCTTTGAATAAGGAGTGATGATTCTGAATTTACCTTCACTCTTGTTAGAGTTTCTGTTCCTTCCAACTACAGGAGTCTCAATGGCCAAGAGTTGCGATCTCTGCATCTTCCTTACTTTTTTTAGGGTCTTAGTAAGTAAGGTGGTGCCGTAACCCCTCATGGAAAATCTCTCTATGCACTCCGAGGCAGCCGCCTCAAAATCGGAATCCTTAGAGCAGTTCCTACGGATCCTCAATAGCTCTCCGTAGGGAATGCTGTTCTTGAGTGGGGTGGGGTGACTACTGCTGGCAAAGAGTGTAGAATTGCCAGCAGTGTCCTTTCTGTGCAGGGTGGTATGCATCTGATTGTCTTCAATGTACACTCTCAGGTCTAGGTACTCCGCTCTCACCGGACTGACCGAGCCCGAGAAGTGCAGATTGAGATCGTTGTTATTTAGGATCCTGATAAATTCCTCTGCCGAATCCATTCCTACATCCCAAACAATAAACAGATCGTCGATATAACGGATACCAGCTTTTTACCTGCCCTGTCTCGGTCCCTGCCGTGCAGCTCCTGGGTACCTGCTCCTCCCACCAGCCAACAAAAAGGTTCGCATAGCTGGGAGCAAAGCAGGTACCCATCCCCATCCCAGATGTTTGGATATACATCTGATCCTCAAAGAGGAAAACGTTATTGGTCAGGCAGAACTCAGTAAATTCCAAAATCATTTCGTTGTGGCATGCATATTTCATTGGACGTTGGCCTAGAGCATGCTTTATGGCTTCCAGACCCTGCCTGTGATCTATACGAGTATAGAGGCTGGTTATATCCAGCACCATGAGCAGGTATCCAGAGTTCCATGTCAGTTCCTGGATCTTAATCAAGAAGTCTTTCGTGTCCCTTATGTAGGATTCAAGTTTTATTACTAAGGGAAACAAGATGTTGTCCACGAAGCGTGACATGTTCTCGGTCAAACTCCCAATTGATGATATTATCGGTCGTCCCAGAGGATTTTCCATGTCTTTGTGAAGTTTCGGGAGATGATAAAAAGTTGGTAACATAGGGGTGTGGTTCCTGAGAAAGAGGTTTTCATCCTTCCCGAGCATATTCTGGTTGTACCATTTCTGTACTAAGGCATCGTATCTCATTATGCTTGTTTGATATACTGCATTTGTGCATTCCTTGTAATAGTTGTTGTCTGCAAGTTGCCTCAAAGCTTCAGCTCGGTACAGTTCTCGACTCATAAGAACCAGTTGCCCCCCTTGTCAGAGGGCTTGATGACTATAGATTCTTCATTCATCAGCCCCTTCAAGGCTTGGCGTTGATCCTCGGTGATGTTGTTGGTTAAGATTGACGGTTTTGATTTTCTGTAGGCGGTCAGGTCTCTTTTCATTGCCTCCGTGAAGACGTCTATTGCGTCCCAAGGTGTTTGAGGCACAAAGGTCGAAGCAGGCTTGAATGTGCTCTCCTCTCTTTCTTGTTCGACCCCTTGGTGAACTGCCCGTTGGGCAATGGACAGGTTTGTCTGTTCTTGTTGCAAGTCCTGCTCCAATCGTAAGTCCTCTAGTGCCTCGATAGCTGGTAGATCTTTGGCGCTAAGTATGTCCATTTCATTAGTTTTGGGGCCCCTCTTGGTGTTTCTCAAGTGTGGGCGCATTTTGAAATGTTTGTGTAGCTTCAGCTTCCTAGTGAATCGAAATAAATCGATCCTGGTTTGTGTATACTCGAGGTCATTTGAGGGACAGAACGTGAGACCCAGACTCAAGACTTCTAATTCAGCTTCCGTCAATCGTTTGTTGGTCAGATTCACTACAGTTAGGTTGGTTTGGTCGGTATTAGTTTGTGGATTCATAGTTCTTATTTTTTGGCTGTTTGGCGGCTCGTCCAACGAGATGCTCTTGCGCTTCTTCTGCCTGTTTTTCCCGCCGCCTGCCCTCCTCGTCCTCCTCCTCTGGCTGATAATGCTGTCACACTGGCATCCGAAAGTGGGGCATCGGCATATGCTCTTATGCCGACGACACACAGCTGATGGTGACAATGGGCGAAGAGGCTGAGACAACAAAGAAAAAATTACACAGCTGCCTCTCCGAAATGGTGGAATGGATGCGAAACCACTGTTTAAAATTAAACGCCGGAAAGTCAGAGATCCTACTATTTGGAGGAGCCAAATTCACATGGAACGCCACATGGTGGCCACCATCACTGGGGTCAGCCCCCACCCCAAAACAGCATGCCAGAAATCTGGGCATTATCATGGATGATACACTATCCATGAAGGACCACATCCGATCACTTTGGGGCAAAGGCTTCGCAATTCTTAAACTCCTGGCAAAAATCTTTCCCTGGATACCTCTGGACTGCCGCCGCACAGTCACCCAAGCCCTACTGATCAGCCGCCTGGATTATGGCAATGCCCTGTTCGAGGGGATGAACGAACAACTATTCTCCCGTCTACAGGTCCTACAAAACCAGGCGGCTAAACTGGTTTGCAACAAAGGCAAGCGAGACTCAGCGTCCGCATGCCTTAGGAAACTCCACTGGCTACCAATACGCCAGAGGGCCACCTTCAAAATACTCTGTCACGCGCACAGAGCTCTTAACAAAACCGGCCCCACCATCCTCCAAGGGAAAATCGAATTCTACACCCCCAACAGAAATTTAAGATCGAACCAACTGGCCCTGGCTAAACCCAAACGTATCTATAAAGCAAGGACCGGCGGACGCGCCTTTTCTTATCTAGCCGCAAAAAGGTGGAACGAGTTACCTATAGAACTCAGACACACCACAAATTACCTCCTATTCAGGAAACAACTAAAAACTCACCTGTTCCCTAAAACATAACTCTTAGCACAGTCCTCAGCAGTCTCTTCTGTTTTCAGCGCCGTGATATCCCCCGGGATGAGTGTCGCGCTTTATAAATACCAGAAAATAAATAAATAAAATAAATTTGCGTCCACATTTGGCGGTTTGTTTTTTCCGCCCCTTAGCCATGTGCTCTTGATGACCTCGTATTCCTCCTGAAAAGGAGTCATCTCAGGTAGGGCTCCTTGTGCACTTTGCCGCACGCCTTCTGAATCCTGGTCATTCTGCCTCCGTTGTTCGTCTCCTGACTCATTCTCCGTCAGGTCCGATTCTGATGTGGCGGGTTCGGTTTCCGGCCTGCTACCTGCCGACGCTGTCAACGTTCTCTTCTGGAGGGCTTTTCGGGGGGCATCAAACTTTTTTGCGTACGTTAGAACGCGCCCAGTTGCGTAGTCATTTGCATCGCGCTCATATTTTTCCTGTTTGCGCATTCTGATTTTTTGCTCGTACTTTTCCAGCCTGCCTCTCATATTGTCTCTATGCTGGGATATTATTGCTTTGACCCCGTGTCCGTTTCTGCATCAAGCTCCTCATTGATAGCATCAATTTCCTCCAATACTTTTCCCCTATCGCTCCAGGCATATTTAACTAGAATTTTCAATGTGCCTTCGCAATAGGAGGCTGTATGGTCGAACCAATCGGTTAGCAGTTGGGGGTCAGGATGTTCATATGAGGGTACTGTGTGCACTCTCAGCCCCCTTGGTACTCTTCTCTCCTCAATGTAATTTGTGAGGCTCGTCGCCTCCCACCACTTGCGCACTTCGCGCTCATGTAATTTCTCCAACTTAGTGAAAATGTCCTTTAATTTTTGCTCCTGTGTGGATTCGGCGGGGACTGTTGTTTTATCCACCGCCTGTACTGGAGCCCCCTTACGTTTAAACATGTCCTTCGCTGCATTCATGCGCTCTGAGTCGGAAAACATTCTTCCGTGTTTTTTGACTGCAGATGGGTCTGATAACAAAAGGGGTGCCGCTCAGACTGTTGCTAAGCGACCCCGGTGCTTGTTTCCCTTGCGCCTGGCTGACCTCAATACCGCTGACGTTCTACTGCTCAATGCTGCTACACGCTAGACATCATGCGTGATAAGTGGAAAGAAAGCAGATAGCTCACCGGCAGGTTCGTCGATCTCAGGAGCCCCGGAGCGATCCAGCGCTACCCAGCCTTAGGCGTCCTCGTCGGTTCTAACGTTGTCTTTACGTTGTTGTCCAGCAGCTGCAGCGGTGCACAGCGTTACTCCTCCTCGGAACACGCTCACTTCCCACGGAAAGCTGTGCACTCGGGAACGGGTGCTGCTGGCGGCTCGTGGGGAAACCGCTTCACATTACGCTCAACTCTCCCAGAATCCAAAAGAAAGAGGCAGCACTCGCGGACCAAGGTCAAACCAGGGTTTAATTAGAGGGAAAAAGAAAAGCACAGACGCGTTTCGGCGTGAGCCTTCGTCAGTGTGTCATTCGTCCACATCTAACAATCCGTGTTATAAACAAACAAATTATAAGCATTGACATGGACATAGGACTACATCCCTTGAGCCACTGTGGGCGCCATCTTGGAATGGTGTTCTCTCCAAGGGTCTACCCAGTTGTTCAGAAATAATTCTCTGGTGCTGTGGCCACAATTTTTAAACAGTGTTTATTTAGGCATACGGGTAAACCCGACGCGTTTCGCAGTTAACCTCACTGCTTTGTCACGGGTAATCAGATAAAGTGCAAATCACATTTTTAAAGGTACAAGGTCCAAAATACGTCAATTTCATCAACATAGTACAAATACTTCCGTTTTTACTTCCATGCAATTTGATTAACTTTCAAAATCATAGTAGTCTTACAATTTAAATCATATTGGATTTGTAAATCATCAAGTTATAAATGAAAAACCAACGGTGTCCTGAAATAATCACAGCAATCTTGCCCCAGTGGGCTATTCTTTATCGCTCTATCTATTGATTATTAAATAAAGACACAGTAAATAACAGCACCTTGGTTACATATTTCATAATTATATCCATTGGGCACCCAAATACAGTCTTTCTTTGATGTTGCTCTAGTGAGCATAATTTCCCATTCGCTTGGCAATCATCTTTGGAAGTTTCGTCTTTTGTCTGCAATGGAGCAGACGAAAATCTATCTTTAAAAATATTTGAACCCTTCAGAGTCAAAAAATAAAACTCAAACTTTAAAAAAGTCTATAAAGATATACAGTAAGGAAAGGGTGAGGATACAGATAGATACTTTATCTCAAGTGTATTGCAATTTCATCATCAACATTCAAACCAAAAGGGATCACTGTGTTATATTTTATGATCAACTTTGACTCAAGTTTCCTTAATTCTAGTGTGCGGTTCCCTCCTCTCTCTCTCAAGGGTATTGTATCTAGCACACAGAATTTAAGCAAGAAAATACCTGACAGTAGATTTTCCGAAAACATCAACCCTGTACTTCCTGCCAAAGGTACATAAAGATGCCGCTAAACTTCCAGGGAGACCCATTGTGTCAGCCAATGGGTCCTTATTGGAACCATGGTCAAACTTTATTGATTACTTTTTGAGTCGGCATGTTAAAATGCTGCGATCATACATTCAGGACACAACTGATTTTCTCAGTGTTTTGGAACAACTGGCTTGGCAACCTCATTACATCATGATCACTATGGATGTGGTTGCCCTGTATACTAATATAGACAATCACCTGGGGCTACAGGCATGTGACCACTTTCTCCAAGAACGCAATATCCACTATCAGAAGCACAATGAAATGCTTCTAACAATGATAAAATGTGTGCTAACAAACCTGATTGTGGAGGGAAACGTATGAACAATTGATATGCAACAACTCAAAACCGGCTAGAGTGGTACAAACGTTATTTTTGAAAAGACAAAACGGACTGATTATTGCACTATGAAGTCTATCGGGATTTAGCAATATAAACATCCGATGTCTCTGACTTCTTAAAATAACGTACAATTCATATCCAGCACATTAAGAGCGCTGCAAATATCAAAGTTAAAAATCCAAAAGAGGGGGTCTTAAAACCAAAGAGACTAAAATGGATAAGCGGGATGCAAGGAGGAAAGAACAAATAGCTGCCATGTTTGAAAAAAGAGACACAAACAGACCTGTGGAAAGCAACAAGGAACAAACGACAACAAAAAATGAAATAAAGGACAAGCTCAGACTTTTGGAAAAACTCAACAAGAAGGAAATAAATAAATCATGGGAACTAATTTCGTTGCAACAATACTTGGAGGTAGAGAGGGTCCCCCGATGACTTCGCATCCTTCTCATGCCCAGTCAATCGGATGTTTCAAATGATTTATTACAAGAATGGGGAGAACACACTCTAAATTCCTCACTGGGATTAATAAAAATACTTGTAAAGCACATCGATGTCGCGCTGGAAAAAATAAAAGATCAACTACGAACAGTAGGAAAGGAACTGGACAGTCTTAAACTTAATCCGGAAATGACCAAATTTAAGGAGGAATTGTCAAAACAAATTGAAAAACACGAGGAGGAGGTGAGGATAAGAAAACAAACCAAATTCGAAAGGGATGCAAATGACTATGCGCAAGGGCGCATCTTCACATTCGCAAGAAAATACGATCCCTTCAAGCCACCCAAAGCGAATGCAGCAAGCTCCTCGTCGAGTATGACATCCTTGACATCATTGGATTTCAGTGAAGATGACTCAAACCTGGATCCACAACAGAGGATTTTTTTAGGAGACATGCGCCTGGTTCTTTCACAAAGGCAGTGGGAACACAACCATGGGGCGCAAAGAAATCAACATGGCAGAGCAAGAGGAAGGGGAAGAGCTTGGCAACCCAGACCGAAATTTACAAGCCAACAACAAGAAGAAGCCGCAGGAGGAAACACATCCGAAAAATTAGGCACAGAGACAAGATTGATGAAGCAAAAGAAGGGGAAATAAATGAAGATCTACAAATAGTTAATCTCTCGGGAAGACCAATCACCCCGGCGGAGATATCGTTACTTAAGAAGGGAATAAATTATTGCCCTACTCAACGGATGGATATGGCACAAACCCGGATTGACCTGTACCTTTACATACGGAAAATCAAATTGGCTAAATTCTTCGAAGAAAGAAAAAACAAACCAAAAATACCTAAGACACAGACAAAACCGACCTCAACTTTGCAAGTAAAACAAGCTGAGGCGTTTGTAACAGTATTAAATCTCAACGCAGAGGAGGGTCAGGAAATCAGTCTGGACAACGCTATAACCCAACTGGGAGCTGGAATAAGTAATTTAAAACCAAAATCTAAATTTTACCCCCAGCTAACTCCTGGCAACAAGATAGATATCTTTCAGGAAGCGGTCATTCATGACTTGTACAAACTGACTAAAACATTCGGAAAAGACAACTTATCCAAACAGGAAAGAGAAGCCCTAACATCCCTCAAAAATGACCAATCCTTTGAAATAAAAGCAGCGGACAAAGGAGGAAACATAGTCCTATGGAATAAAAACTTATATGTGGAAGAAGCCATGGGACAATTGAACAATACCAATTTTTATGAAAACCTTCACTCAAATCCGCAAGACAAAATAAAAAGGGATTTGGACAAAAATCTAATTCAATGGGAGAACGAGGGCTTACTCGATGCTGATGAAAGAAAATACCTGACAGTAGATTTTCCGAAAACATCAACCCTGTACTTCCTGCCAAAGGTACATAAAGATGCCGCTAAACCTCCAGGGAGACCCATTGTGTCAGCCAATGGGTCCTTATTGGAACCATGGTCAAACTTTATTGATTACTTTTTGAGTCCGCATGTTAAAACGCTGCGATCATACATTCAGGACACAACTGATTTTCTCAGTGTTTTGGAACAACTGGCTTGGCAACCTCATTACATCATGATCACTATGGATGTGGTTGCCCTGTATACTAATATAGACAATCACCTGGGGCTACAGGCATGTGACCACTTTCTCCAAGAACGCAATATCCACTATCAGAAGCACAATGAAATGCTTCTAACAATGATAAAATGTGTGCTAACAAACAATATCTTCATGTTTGGGGACAAACTGTACAGACAAAAAAACGGAGCCGCGATGGGTTTCTCCTTCAGCCCAAACTATGCCTGCACTGCCATGGGGTGGTGGGAGGAGAAAACAGCCTGGCAGGACAAATATGGAACTTACACCAAGCATATTATTACCTGGAAACGTTTCATCGACGACCTGTTCATCGTATGGGACGGAGGAGAAGAAAAATTCATGGAATATTTCACCATCCTCAACAACAGTACTTCCTGCATAAAGTTCACTCACACCATAAATCACAACAGAGCTGTTTTCCTGGACACGGAGGTGTACATAAATAACAATCAAATACACACCACACTCCACCGCAAAAAGACAGCAACAAATGCCACATTGGAAGCGACCAGCTTCCACCAGCAGTCTTTAATCTCAAGTATTCCATACGGTGAATTCCTCAGATTAAGAAGAATCTGCAGTGAAAATACGGAATGGCAGGATCAAAGTGCCAAATGCATAAACCGCTTCCAAAAGAGAAAATACAATAGAAAAATTGTACAAAGATGCTGGGAAAAGGCAAACACAACCACGAGAACGGAGTGCCTACAAAAGAAACAAAAACAGACAAACGTGGAGGAAGAACCCATCAGGCTCATACTAGATTACAGTATAGAGGCAAAGCAAGTAAACCGCATTCTGAGAAAGAACTGGAAAATTCTTCAATTGGACCAAACAATTGGTCACAGAATGGGCAACCATCCAGTCATCACATACAGGAGGGCAAAAAATCTGCAGGACCAGCTGGTCCACAGCCATTTCCAAACAACCAAGAAAAAGACAAACTGGCTGCAAACACGGGGCTTCATCAAGTGCTATAACTGCAAGGTATGCGAGATTGCGAAACCTACTACAGAACTCACAATGCCAAATAAGAAAGTTTGGAAAATCCAAGAATGCATAACCTGCAATAGCAAGTACACTATTTATATGATTGCGTGCCCCTGCAACAAAAGGTACATCGGCAGCACTATTTGCGAATTAAAGAAAAGAATTCTGGAGCATGTGAGGGCAACAATCCACAGAGACAGGAGCAATGCTGTTGCCAAGCACATGGAGGCACAACACAATGGGGACTGGAAGCAATTACGCTTCTGGGGTCTGGAAACAATGGCTCTCTCGGACAGGGGAGGCCACATGGAAAAGCTCTTGAGACGCAAGGAATCCAGACATATCTTATCATTCAGAACCATGACCCCATTTGGCCTCAACCAGTCAGAAGAACTTTATATTCACTTATAGCGGACTCTAAAACATGTAATAATCATCATGCTATAACTGTTTTGCCTCCTCCCGCTCATTCAACATTTTAAAATCCTCATTCTTATGAATGTCATTAATTTTATTTTACCCCTGCACGTCACTTTCCCTCACTCTTTGGCACACAGGCTCACCTAATACATACCATGGAATTAAAGCCCACCGGAGGGCAGTACCTTTATTGTTTCCAAATTAAATGGTAATGAACTACATTTCCCTATATAAATTGTGATAACCTGCAGGTACCTAGCAATTGGAGATATTGTATACATAAATACAATGCCAACTACAAATCCCATAATGCTGTTAATTGTGGTAGATTAAAATGCCCACTGGAGGGCAGGACTTTTAAGTTTAAAATTAGACATTTCAGTTTGAAGTTTCAATTAACGTGAAACATTGTGATAAATATTGTCCAAAAATGATTGAGAAACAATTGAAATGTAATTGATGAGTTTACGTTTTACAATCATGCTGAAAACTACAAATCCCACAATGCTTGTAAATACACACCCAGTGGGCGGTACCTGTAATGTTTGGGGAAGGTTTCAAAACATTGTGAGCCTCACACACAAACTGACCATGAGCAAGACAGCGGACGCTGTCGAAACGCGTTGGTGTTTGTTGTTTTTTTGACCCCATGGATTAATAAATCACTATGAAACTCAGAATGCAGTGAAGTGCTGGAATTGATTTCAAAAGCGACTCCATATTCTCGCCCTTGAGGGGAGAGATATTGTGCAAATAAATAGCAGTTGGGCTCAACTGCGGGAGCGACGCGACCACATTTGCAGCGCCGATTTGGGGAAGGAGAGAGCCATAAGGAAGTGATATATATATATATATATATATACATATATATATATATATATATATATATATATATATATATATATATATATATATATATATATATATATATATATATATATATATATATATATTACCTACTGGCGGTCGCCAGTAGGTATATATAGTATATAGTTAGGATAGTATATATAGTTAGGATTTTTTCTCTATGGAACTTTTGAAAATTCTATGTCTAATAACTTTGGCGTTTGTGGACTGAATCGGCTGAAATTTTCAGGAAAATGGCACATTTTGTTTCTGAGCAGCCCCTGAAAATTTGGGGGGGTTCCGTCAAGGGGGGGCCGAAAAAATAGTGGGGTCCCAAAACGCGTTTTTCCCATTCATTTTTCCATAGGGCCTTTGGCCTCACTTTTAGCTCGAACGGCTGAATGGATTTACACGAAACTTGGCAAAATTATAGGGACTGTTAGCCCGATGTGCCTTTGCTGGGTCTCAATATATGTGCTCCAGTGTATTTTGAGAAATTAACGTTTAAAAAAACAGATATATCTGTGACAGCGTCCCAGATAGCGCACCAGATCGCGTACTTTTCGCGTAACGGAGCTTTGCGTAGTGAAGCTGATTGGCTCTCCGGTGTCTGTCAACATTCTAAACAGTCCGGTGCGGCCGCCATCTTGTCTCTCGGTAGGATCGAGAGACAAGAGGAGGAGAAAAACGAAGGGGGAATTTAATGAAAGGGGGCAAGTAGATCCTTCTTGACCCCCTAGGAATGATTTTGGGGTTATTAAAGGGTCCCGTGGGGCAAATAATAAAAATTTGATTTTTCGCGGTAGAAGCGCTTCTCGGTTCGCGAACCGGGTCGCAAACTGGTAGCGAAACGTGAATTCGCCATTTTGTGTTTTGATTTAATTAAATTACTAGGTATAAGGGGGTACGGGAGACGTATCCTGACCCCTTATGTTTTCTGAGGGTGGGTGAGGAGGCTCATATATGTTGATACATGTCTTCCAGCGGCTGTGCGTGAGCGTTTTTTTTTTTTGTTGCTGCGTGACGTCTGTTAACGTTCGATTCAATGGAAATCAGGAACTGTTGACCGCCATTTTGTCATGCGAGTAAATATTTTGTTAAAAATAATTGTTATAAATTAATCCTTATTGATAAACATTGTCTGCGCCATCTTGCCTTTTTTGCAATGCCACACTTTTGTTGAGCATGGCAGCCATTTTAGATGCCTTGACCAGACCCACTCTCTGCACGCCGCCGATCCTCAGCATGGCTCCCCACCCTCGCAAGCATCTCCCCCACGCACTGGTCACCCCCGCCCTCTCTCTCATGCATGGGCCAGAAACCTCCTCCCATCTGGGCTGTTCGTGAGCGGTTTTTTGTTTTGCTGCGTGACGTCTGTTAACGTTCGATTAGATGGAAATCAGGAACTGTTGACCGCCTTTTTGTCACTGCAATTAAATATTTTGTTAAAAATAATTGTTATAAATTAATCCTTATTGATAAACATTGTCTGCGCCATCTTGCCTTTTTTGCAATGCCACACTTTTGTTGAGCACGGCAGCCATTTTAGATGCCTTGACCAGACCCACTCTCTGCACGCCGCCGATCCTCAGCATGGCTCCCCACCCTCGCAAGCATCTCCCCCACGCACTGGTCACCCCGCTCTCTCTCTCTCATGCATGGGCCAGAAATCTCCTCCCATCTGCGCTGTTCTTATCTGAGAATCACACCCTGTGCCCGCCCGACACCTCCCTTTCACCCTATTCACTACCGCACCCTCTGACACTGCTCTTCCTCTGTGTCCGATTGTCCAGGCCGGTCCCAGGCTATCATGTAGCCCTGCAGGTGTAGTTTATGGCCCCAGCTGTAGAGAATCACCCCTCTTCAAAGGAGTTACAGTAGATCAAGGCCCCCACCCGATGAGATCCGTCACACCACACGCGTTCCTACTATCTGATAACCATCCTGTATTGTGCTTGGGGAGGGGATTCTCACTGTGAGGGTGTGTGGGTCCGAGCCTGAAGCGGAAGATTCCAGGGATGCCTCTTTGTACATCAAAGTTTTTACAATTATGTGTCACATTAAAAATATATAGCACTCCAACAAAGCAGTAGGATTATAACATTTTAATAACTTATAAATATATACAACGCAACAAAAACAGTAAATACATTTAAACATTTTTTTAAAATGAAGCAACAATGGTCAGTAGCTGTGTTTTGTGCGAATAGTCCCAAGGCAGCACAACGTGCTGAGTTGTGGACGGCACCCAGGTGATGTTACCTGGGTGCCGCACTGGTTTTTGGTATCCTACAATGCAGCTCCGAAAAACGGCGTGGGGCGTCCCGGTTGGTGCGGGGGGAGGCCTCGTCAGTAGCAGTCTGTTGTGCGAATAGTCCCAAGGCCATGAACGCGCTGAGATGTGGATGGCAACCAGGTGATGTCCAGTAAGTTGCCGCACTGGTTTTGGCATCCTACAATGCTGCTCCGAAAAACGGCGTGGGGCACCCCGGGGGGGGGGGGGGAGGCGGTTTTGAAAATGCTAATCCCTAACTATATATGGTCTATAACCTATGGTTTTTTCAGTGAATATATATATATATATATATATATATATATTACCTACTGGCTATCGCCAGTAGGTATATATAGTTAGGATTAATTCCCTATGGGATTTCTGAAAATTCTATGTCTAATAACTTTGGCGTTTGTGGACGGAATCGGCTGAAATTTTCAGGAAAATGGCACATTTTGTTTCTGAGCAGCCCTGAAAATTTGGTGGGGTTTCGTCAAGGGGGGGCCGAGAAAAAAGGGGGGTCCCAAAACGCGTTTTTCCCATTCATTTTTCCATAGGGCCTTTGGCCTCACTTTTAGCTCGAACGGCTGAATAGATTTGCACGAAACTTGGCAAAATTGTAGGGACTGTTAGCCCGATGTGCCTTTGCTAGGTCTCAATATATGTGCTTCAGTGGATTTTGAGAAATTAACGTTTAAATCAAGATATATATCTGTAACAGCGCTCCGGGCAGCGATCCGGTCCGCTTACTTTTCGCTTATCGGAACTTTGCGCGCAGAAAGCTGATTGGCTCTCCGGTGTCTGTCAACATTCTAAACAGTCCGGAGCGGCCGCCATCTTGTCTCTCGGTAGGATCGAGAGAGAAGAAGAGGTGAAAAACGAAAGGGGAATTTAATGAAAGGGGGCAAGGTATCCCCCTCTTGACCCCCTAGGAATGTTGTTGGGGTTATTAAAGGGTCCCGTGGGGAAAATAAAAAAAAAATGATTTTTCACGGTAGAAGCGCTTCACGGGCCGCGAACTGGTAGCGAAACGGGAATTCGCCATTTTGTGCTTCGTTAATTAAATTACTAGGTATAAGTGGGTGCGGGAGACGTATCCTAATCCCCTATGTTTCCTGAGGGTGGCTGAGGAGGCTGATATATGTTGATACATCTCTTCCAGCGGCTGTGCGTGAGCTTTTTTTTTTTTTTGCTGCGTGACAGTCCGGAGCGGCCGCCATCTTGTCTCTCGGTAGGATCGAGAGAGAAGAAAAGGTGAAAAACTAAGGGGGATTTTAATGAAAGGGGGCAAGGTATCCCCCTCTTGACCCCCTAGGAATGTTGTTGGGGTTATTAAAGGGTCCCGTGGGGAAAATAAAAAAAAATGATTTTTCACGGTAGAAGCGCTTCACGGGCCGCGAACTGGGCCGCAAACTGGTAGCGAAACGGGAATTCGCCATTTTGTGCTTCGTTAATTAAAGTACTAGGTATAAGGGGGTGCGGGAGACGTATCCTAATCCCCTATGTTTCCTGAGGGTGGCTGAGGAGGCTGATATATGTTGATACATCTCTTCCAGCGGCTGCGCCATCTTGCCTTTTTTCGAATGCCACAATTTTGTCGTGCACGGCAGCCATTTTAGATGCCAGGCTGGTCCCAGGCTATCACCTAACCCTGCGGATGTAGTTTATGGCCCCAGCTGTAGAGAATTCAGACATGCCAATCCTCCTGATTCAGGCGTGTGACTACTGTTTCAGTGCTAGTCTCCCGCCTCCCGATTTCTGCAAGCAAAAACCCGGGGGCATATTACGAACAACTAGCGATAATTTTTGTCTCTAACTTGTTTAGAGACAAAAATTATCGCCGCACATCGGCGATTTTTATCGCAGATAAACCTTGCTATTATCGCAGAAAAGTCAGCGATATTCATGTATTATCGACCTAATGCTCTTAGCCATGTTATCCACCTCCCATTGGATAACATGGCTAAGAACTGCTCAGGGCAGGTGTTAGATTTTGGAGATATTCGCGCTTAGCGCGAATATCTCCAAAAGTTGGTAATAGAAGGTATCGATGTTAGGGACTGTTTCTAGTCGTTAACATCTTGGCACGCCACTTTGCATGTCATTAGTGATAAGTATCACTGACATGCAAAGCGGGGCCCAAGATGGTCGCAATCTCCTTTTAGCTGTCACTAACTGGTGTTAGCGACAGCTTGGTAATAGGGAGATAATTTTATCTCCGCTTTCAAGGCTTTTAAAGCCAAAAAAGCGGAGATAAACCCCCTTGATAATATGCCCCACGATTCCTTGGGGGTTTCAGCTGACAGGGCTTGGTATTGGGTTACATGGTAATTTTTCCAGGAAACGTCAGAGGGTCGATGCAGGGGTTCTAGAAGAGGTGATAAACCATTTAAGCCTCATGAACAAGCGCATGGTCTTTTAAAGATTTGTGAAGTACTCGGAGCGGCGGTGTGTGTGTGTGCCCTCTTTCAGGAGCGGGCGGGGGGGCACTGCCAGCAACTTGCCAGGTCAGGTAGTGTTCAACACGTGCATCACCCTTTCTCTGCTTGCTATTGCGCTCCATGCTTCGGAAAGGTAAGAAAAAGAACGTGCATTTGAGTTTGAAATGTCCGATCCTGCAGCAGCACACTTCCAAAGCCCACACATGACAATAACCCGATTCAAGGCCCCATTCACCCGTTTTAAAAAAAATAGATAACACTCCAACAAAGTAAGGTTATAAAACTTTATTAACTACTAACTTTAACGAACGGAACAAAAACTAAAAACATTTAAACATTTCTCAACACAAAAAGCAACAATGGTTAGAAGCTGTCTTTTGTGCGAATAGTCCCAAGGCAGCACAACGTGCAGAGTTCTGGACGGCACCCAGGTGATGTCGCCTGGGTGCCGCACTGGTTTAGGGATCCTACAATGCAGCACAGAAAAACAGCGTGGGGCGTCCCGGGTGGTGCGGGGGGAGGCCTCGTCAGTAGCGGTCTGTGTCCAGTGTCACATGGCTGACACAACATGTACGACAGGCACCCAGGTGATGTCCAGTAAACTGCCGCACTGGTTTTGGTATCCTACAATGCTGCTCCGAAAATTGGCGTGCGGCGGCCCGGGGGGGCGTGGGGGAGCCGGCGTGAACGGGCCTCCCCAGGTGGCGGCCATCTAGCTGAGTTGCGCCCGCTCTTGCGGCTACAGCGTCTCGCTCACCATGTTGTTGAGTTGCTCCCACTCTTGCAGTGCAGCGATAGGCGGCTGCCACATGGCTCTTAAAATGGCGGACGGCTCCTCGGTTTTAGGCCTGGTCCACTGAAATGGCCCTGGGACACTTTGGAACTCGGACGCTTGCCTGCTAGGGCTTGGGCTCCATTCTCGAAAAGCGTTCCCTCAGCCGTGAAGATTGTATAAAAGTCTTGGGGGCCCCCGACTCCCGCAGGCTTCCGGTGGGGAGCGGCTGCCATGATTGCTCGCGGAATGACCACGACGGAGCCACGAGATGGTGGTGCTCTCATGCTGACGCCAGCTCCAGTCTGAATGATCCAGAAACAAGGTGGGGCTTTCATCGTTTGGGAAAAAAAAATGTTCTAAAAGTGTTATTTTTAGGTCATATGACCAAGCCTTCCATCTTTAGGAAACCAAAAGTAAAATGAACCAATGAAAAGTTTTATAAACAAGTCACATGACCTGTTATGCGGCATAGGGCTACAAAAAGCGTAGAAAATCCGTTGGCACGTGAGGCGGCGTCAGTAGCGGACCGATGTGCGAATAGGCCGAAGGCAGCACAACGGGCCGAGATCCGGATGGTACCGAGGTGGTGTCCAGCAAATTGCCGCACTGGTGTGGCCATCCTACAATGCTGCGCCGAAAGACGGCGTGTCCAGCTGAGTTGCGGTCACTGTTGCGGTACAGTGACTCGAACGCGCCGAGATCCGGATGGCACCGAGGTGGTGTCCAGCAAATTGCCGCACTGGTGTGGCCATCCTACAATGCTGCGCCGAAAGACGGCGTGTCCAGCTGAATTGCGGTCACTGTTGCGGTACAGTGACTCGAACGCGCCGAGATCCGGATGGCACCGAGGTGGTGTCCAGGAAATTGCCGTACTGGTGTGGCCATCCTACAATGCTGCGCCGAAAGACGGCGTGTCCAGCTGAGTTGCGGTCACTGTTGCGGTACAGTGAGTCGAACGCGCCGAGATCTGGATGGCCCCGATGTTGTGTCCAGCAAGTTGCCGCACTGGTGTGGCCATCCTACAATGCTGCGCCGAAAGTCGGCGTGGGGTGCCCCGTTGGCTTATGAGGTGATGTCAGTAGTGGACCGATGTGTGAATAGGTCGGAACCAGCACAAGGCACCAAGATCCGAATGGCAAGTCCTGGATGTTGAGTGCCTCAGTTGAGAGTTCTGAGCAGTGCTTGTAAGACTGTCTGAAGCTTATTTGCACCTGCTGCAGCTTCACTAGGTCCGGCGGAACTTTTTTCCTTTTCCTTTCTGCTTCTTTTCCTACAATGCGTTTCATCTGAAGACACGACCAGGTCCCTGAATGTGTGCAGGGGGACGCTATTGATTGAATGAAAATGGCGGCTTGACACAAAGCTGACTCAAGCGTTACTGTTGGTGCTATACAGACAAAAATTGGTTTTCAGTTTGTACATTCTTCAGGTTTTTTTTTCCATCCAAGTCTGATTGAGAGTTTGTAGAAAAATGGCTTCAGATTTTCCACATACTACTCTTCAACATTCTTCCTAAATGTAACAATGTGAAACTCACTAGGAGAACGGCTGTTTCTGTTTCCTTTCAAAATGCTGCCAACAATATTTTCTGAATGGAAGACACCATCTTGTAGCATAAAGGGCCGAAAGGGGTTCTGGTCTGGCCGATGGTTGGTGGAGACATTTTGACTATATCTTGGACCTGCCCGGCCTCGCCCAAAATGGCGCCGGTATAAATGGGACTCGTAACTCCTTGCCCGCAAATGTATATCTAGAAAATGTTATTGTAAGTGGCCCTGTTCTATTTTAATTACAAAATGTATGTCCACCGATTCCGCAACTGTTAGACACCTTAGTTCTTGCAACCTAATGGCCCGCTCGTTACGTTCCTCTACAGTGTAAATGTCTCCTCATCATATACGATTTCAGTTTGCTCCGTGGCCGGCCCACGTGGTTATAGGCCCGTATTTGTATACTGACATTTTCACAATAAAGGTTTTTAAAACAAAACACGGTAGTAGTATTTACATTGGTAAAGTTTTTACTTTTAGTGACTGTTTTCGAATCAGTAAAAGGCAAGTGAAATAAAGCAGTCCAATTACATGACGGATAAAAGGTATAATATGTAGGAACGCAGTAAAGATAAATGGTCAAGGGCAGTTGTGTTTTTCATGTCTGCAACATAAAGTGATCGATAAGAATCTGATAATCAGGCGTATCGGCGACTAAGACAGCAGGCCGAATCTCTTTTACTCAACGGCTCCGTCATGGAAGGAAGAAACACCCTTTTTCTCGAAAAAGGAATATATTTTACTTGCAAGACAGTTGTAAATTTTCCGGGAAAGTACATTAGCCTGGAATATTATAACATATGTTTGAAAAAAAAATATTGTTCGAAAATAATAAAAAGCGTAATTTTTAGGTCATATGACCAAGCTTTTCATCATTAAATTAACAAAAGTAAAATGAACCAATGAAAAGTTTTATTAACAAGTCACATGACCTGTTATGCTTACGTTACGCGCTGCGCGCCGCGCCTCGGATCACTTCCGGGTGCGCTAACGCGGCGTGTCATAAAACACATTACGCGACAACGTAGGTCAAGAATATAGTCTAAATGGCTCCACCAACCAGCGTTCAGAACACAACCCCTTTCAGCAGTCCAAAAAGTTCTGTTAAATGACAACAGAGGGGACAGGCAACAAGAACCATCAGTCAAAGAGGGGAGGGCAAGTTCTTCTCTTCCGGGTCATGTTGGGGCGCTACCGGAACTGATCGAATTGGTAGTCTATAGTGTTTCTGGATGTTTCAGACTAAAGCTGGCGTCAGCATGAGACCACTACCATCTCGTAGCTCCGTCGTGGCCATTCCACGAGCAATCATGGCAGCCGCTCCCCACCAGAAGCCTGCGGGAGTCGGAGGCCCCCAAGACTTTTGTAGAATCTTCACGGCTGAGGGGACGCTTTTCGAGAATGGGACCCAAGCCCTAGCAGACAAGCGTCCGAGTTCCAAGGTGTCCCAGGGCCATTTTAGTGGACCAGGCCCAAAACCGAAGAGCCGGCCGCCATTTTGAGAGTCCTGTGGCAGCCGCCTATCGCTGCACCGCAAGAGCGGGCGCATCTCAACTACATGGTGAGCGAGACGCTGTAGTCGCAAGAGCGGGCGGTAAACAGCTGAATGGCGGAAGAGGCACAGTGTAGCAAAAGCGGGCGGAATGGCAACTAAAACGATAAAGGGGCGCCCCACTACAGCTTGTCTTCAGGTCAAACGGATTGTGGGACAAGGTCCAGAATTGAAGAGTCATCAAAAGGCAAAAAGTTCCGCCGGACCCCGGGAGCCGGCCGCCTATGTCGGGGGCGATCTCAGGCTACACCAGTGCTATAAGACTTGGGGAGGGTGTCGGAGCCAAGCGTCTTCTCCGAGTCCATGGCCATCACACCGCCCCTCAGGGGCCTCCGTCAAGCTGTTTAGGAAGGTAACATATCACATTGTTTTCTAATGCAGTCAGGTCCACAAACGACACTCACTTACTTTGAGAATAGTGAAGCTGCAGTAGGTGGAAATAAGCTTCAGACAGTGTTACAAGCACTGCTCAGAACTCTTAACTATGGCACCCAACATCCAGAACTTATGCTATTTGAGAATGGCAGTGACATCGAAGCATCTCAGGGACCAAAACCATTAACGTACTTTCACGTATGAAAATCTTACTTGGGGAGGGGGCAGGAGCGAAGCGCCCCCTCCCAGTCAGCGCCACCACACCGTATGTTGAAAATCTGAAGCCATCGTTCTACAAAGTCAACCAAACTTGGATTGAAAAATCTAGAAAAATGTACAAACTGAAAACCAGTTTTGGTCTGCATAGCATCAGTAGCAACGCTTGAGTCAGCTTTGTGTCAAGCCGCCATTTTGATTCAACAAAGCACAGGCATTGAAAAAGGCTGAAATTCAGAACTCTAAACTATGGCACCCAACATCCAGGAGCTTGCCATCCGGATCTTGGAGCCTTGTGCTGTTTTCGATCTATTCACACATCGGTCCACTACTGACATCATCTTATAAACCAACGTTATGTAAATAGTTATTTAATAAAATGTTTTACCCTGTTTCTTTGCTGGTGTGTTGTCTATATTTTTAATATTTGCATAGGGTTTGTCGTTATTTTGTGCGGGATGGGTGATGGAGCCGAGCTGTCTTGCAGCCCTCATGGTGTGGAGCTCAGTTCATCTCACTATTTTCGTATTTCTCATGAAGGGTTGTTCCTAATATTTCTATTTTAGCGAGGTCAAAAAGAGATCCAATTAGTGGCCTACTGATTTTGCTCGATTACTTTTATTTTTTTACACGATTTTTCACTATCTGCAAAGACTAAACAGAGTATTGCGACTTTGTGCTTGTTTGCAAATAGAGAATGATCCAAAGAGAACCAATTCTAAAACAGTAAATGCTTGGACAACAATCAATCAAATGGAGAGACAAGGAGGCACGACGGATTACAACGGGGGTAAAGGCCTGCGTTAACTACCCTTCAGTATCTGCAAAGAGAGAGTACTACTAAGACAAAAGAGGGGAGGGGGGGGGTGCAGCGTTCAAAGCACATCAGCGTGCATAAATACGAAAATGTTTTTATCTATCACGTACTTGACATTTTAAAGCTTTTCATATTTGCTATTAAAAAACCAATGAAATTCACAGAAAAAACCATAGGTTATAGTGGATATATAGTTAGGAATTTGCATTTACAAAACCTTGAAAATTCAATGAAAAAACCATTGGTTTTAGGCCATATATAGTTAGGAATTAGCATTTACAAAACCTTATTTTACTCGCATAAAACCATTGAAATTCCATATATAGTTAGAAGCGCTAACTATATATCGCGCACCCGCAATCCACTGCTGATGATGTCACATATTACATCATTCATGACATGGTCAGTGACATCACTGATGACATCACTGATGACATCTCAAATGACATCACTGATGACATCACTGATGACAACTCAAATGACATCACTGATGACATCTCAAATGACATCACTGATGACATCACTGATGACAACTCAAATGACATCACTGATGACATCTCATTTGTCATCACTGATCACATCACTCATGTGATAATACAATGAACCTCTTCAGACTCTAATATAACCTTACATACACTCAGTATAAACAGACACTCACAGACTGTCACTCATCCATGGAGTTACTCACACACCTAGTCAGTCATGCAAAGAATCAATCACACCTCCATTTGCTCAACTATACAGTTATACACATCTTACTTATTCAAACATATAATAACACATATTTACTCTCTTATATAATCCCTGATACAAGCTCACAGTGATCGATACAGCCACTCACACATTCACTGGCTCTTATGTTCAGTTATTTATATATTTCAACTCTCACATGTATTGTGTTTTACATACGTACTTACTTGCACATGTAGCAATGAGAAATCCATTCACTCACCAACACACCCATGCACAGTCAACCGCCCATATAGCTGTTTCCACATGCACTCTTGAACTCATACTCCTAGTGAATCAACTGCTTACACATCTATGCACAGAGTCACGCACCTCCCAGCCACCCACACACACACTCAGCCTCCCATTCAAATACTTGGGCAACCAATCAATAACCCATATGGCCACTCTTATAGCTACTGATCAACACATGCAGCAGCTTACACAACAACAAACATACTGATGCACAAATTAAGACAGTTTAGTCACTAACCCATGCACTCAGTGAGACACATTTAATCACTCTTTCATACAGTCAGTGATGCACCTACTAAATTCTTCATCCAGACACTTATACATCCACTCATTCTTCAATATGTAAAACATATTTAAACTTTACAGACACATACAATCACTGGATGTTGTGATCAGTGATGTCATCAGTGATGTCATTTGAGATGTCATCAGTGATGTCATCAGTGATGTCACTGACCATGTCATGAATGATGTAATATGTGACATCATCAGCAGTGGATTGCGGGTGCGCGATATATAGTTAGCGCTTCTAACTATATATGGAATTTCAATGGTTTTATGCGAGTAAAATAAGGTTTTGTAAATGCTAATTCCTAACTATATATGGCCTAAAACCAATGGTTTTTTCATTGAATATATATATATATATATATATATATATATATATATATATATATATATATATATATATATATATATATATATATATATATATATATATTACCTACTGGCGGTCGCCAGTAGGTAGTTATAGTTAGGATTTTTTTCAATGTTAAATCTCAAAATTCTATTTGGAATAACTTTGGCGCCGGTTGACGAATCTGCCTGAAAATTTCCTCAAAATGGCCTCGTGGAGCTCCGGTCCTTCCCTGAAAGTTTGGGGGGGATGCGTCAAGCGGGGGCCGAGATAAAAGGAGGGTCCCCATGTTAATTTCCATCGGGCGGTCGATGTCACTTTTAGCCCGAACGGCTGAATGGATTTCCACCTAATTTGTCAAAATTGTAGGGACTGGTAGCCCGATGTGCCTTTGCTATGTCTCGAGATATGTGCTCCAGTGGATTTTGAGTAATTTAGCTTCAAAAAAATATATATATCTAGAGCCGCGCCCCGGTACGCGCCCAGGGGAGCGCTCAAAGCGCGCCACGCGACTTGCGTACGGAAAGCTGATTGGCTCTCGGGTGTCTGTAAACATTCGAAACAGTGCGCAGCGGCCGCCATCTTGTACCTGGGTAGGATTGAGGTGGTAAAAATCAAAAGGGGAAATGAGCAAAAGGGGGCAGGGTACACCACCTCTGACCCCCTAGGTTTGATGTGGGGGTCATAAAAGGGCCGTACGGGGCAAAAAATTATTTTATTTTTTTAATTTGCGCCGGGGGAGCGCCTGGTACGCGCACCGGTGAGCGTACGATTGAGAAAAAGAATGACACTTTTTAAAAAAAAAATAGCATTTTTTTATAAATTGGAGGTAGTTCTGAAAAGAACTTTTTTGTTTTTGTTGTTTTATATTTTTTTTATACTTTTTGAAACGATTTTATATTTCTTTTGGATTTTTTACAGGGGAAAAACAAAAACAGGGATTCAAAAAATGCTCAACAGGAGCAAAAAAATGAGAAAATTTAGGGACGGGGAGAGCATTGGTGTTCCTGTTTCTTTATTGCAATGAGTTCAACGCTCTGCTCCCCGTAACAGAGTAGTTCGTCACAGTCCTTGCATAAAAATTTTATTCCTGCAAATACCGGCTGGGCGTTAGGGACCATTCTTGCACCTGTTGAACCTGAAGGTGTTGCTCCACCAGTGGAGGTGCTGCTGCCATCTCTTCGTGCCTTCTCTGCCAGCTCCCTGACACTCTCCCTGGAGTAATTGTTGGGGTGTCTTCTTTTGACATGCCTAATTAAATTGGCATTTCCAAAGCTGTATTTTTTTAGAGGATTGCCTCTGGATAAAATACTTCCACATATTTTACAAGTTACTTTACTTGCATTAACTTTTGTTTGTCCTTCAGGGATGTCATAAAATTTCCAGATGAAGTGGTTCTTTGTTTTCTGGTGAGGAGGGTCCTCTTGCACAAATCCATCTGAATCACTGCTGGATGACTCCCTTGCAGTCATTGCTGTAGATCAGGAAAGTAATGAGTTCAAAATTCACAAAACACCTCTTGCTCTCTCCAAGTGCAAATCAATAGTGAGAGAAATGGGTGGGTTTCTCTAAATTTAGAAAAAAATAATTATTGAACCAATGAAAAGTGTTATTTACAGGTCACATGACCATGGGCTTCATCATTATGAAACCAAAACTGTTATGAACCAATGAAAAGTGTTATTTTCTGGTCACATGGCCCGACGCGCTTACGCGACGTGCCGCGGGGCGCGGCCAGAGGCGCGCCGCGTAAGCGTGTCAGACGCCTACGTTGCGCGATCGTATTCGCTTGAGTGCTTCCGGGTGCGCTTACGCCGTGCGTATCACGCCGACGCGGCTACGCGATACGTCACGATCATGTTTTCGTTCGCGATATTGGCGCTCTCCGGACGCTCCCCGGAGCGTGCCTCGGGACGCTTTATAGAAGTACGCTTTTCGGGGCGCTCCCCGAGGCGCGCATCAGGCGCGCACAAAAAAAAAAAAAAAAGGGAAATTGTAGGGACAGGTAGCCCTATTCTGAAGTGCTTTTTACGAAAATTAACTTTGGAAAAAAATGTATTGTGCTACATTGGGCTTTATATATGTTAGAGCAAAAATGGCAGCCCACATGTAGCCCAATGTAGCCCAATGTAGCCCAAAGATGGCCACCAGAGACAAAAAAAAATATAGCTCAAATATAGCCCAACTGTAGCCCAATGACAGAATGTATCAGAGTGTTCTAAACAACTAGAGCGCTAACAGTCTTACTTATAAAGTGAGACTTATAGTTAGGAATTAGCATTTAAAAAACCTATGAAATTCACTGAAAAAAACATGCTTTTCACACCAGTTATAGTTAGGAATTAGCATTTAAAAAACCTATTAAATTCACTAAAAAAACCATAGGTTTCACATCAGTTATAGTTAGCTGGAAAATTTTACTGACATAAAACCATTGAAATTCAACGTTATAGTTAGTTGGACTCACTATAACTTGCGCGTGGAATGCACTGCTGATGACGTCACATATTACATCACTCATGACATGGTCAGTGACATCACTCATGACATCACTGATGACATCATCCTTGTGACAGAGTGACAGACCTCCTTTCACTGTAATGTAACCCATGAAAACACATATTGAAAAATATAAATTAAAAAAATGTTAAAAATGGAGATACCCATACCAGTTACAACAACCAATTCAATAATTCCACCATCTATATACATATTCACTCATTCACCAACAGTTCTATATAGTCACTCATACATATATACACTCATCATATGTAGTGATACACCTATACATCCTGTTACACACCGACAGTCATCCAAACGTTACTCACACACATACTCACACATGCAAATAAACTATTGAACATCCATTTATTTGCATACACAGCTAAACACACACTACCACCTTACTTCTAAGGAAACTTACATATACTTACTCTCTTAAACAATCACTTATAGAAACACATAATTATTTAAACATGAACTCTTTCAATCTCTCACTCTCACATATACTCACTCATATACATCAATACTCACATACACTAGATTAAAACATATGTACTTACTGATAAAGACACTAATAAGACAGTCATTCACTCACTAACACACGCATATGCACACTCATCCACCCATACAGTCCTGCACATATGCCGTCTTATTTATTTATTTATTTTGCAACTTATACCGCGCAAACTAAAACCCGAAGGTGTCAAGGCGCCTTGCAAAAGGCGCCTTGACACCTTCGGAAACACTGTATGTTTCAAAAAACATACAGTGAGTCAGTCATTGATGCATCTATGTGCTAAGTAACACTCCCACCAAACCTTACAGACACTCATACTGATACTAAAAAAACATCTAATAATCTATATACACACATATGTAGATACTCACCAACCCATGCAGCCATTTATACACAAAGTGAAACACTGATACATATATTTAAATATTTAAACATTAATCGTTAATATATGTATTCACTAAGATACACTTAATAAGCCAGTTAATCAATCATTTTTTTTTTTAAAAACATCCATTTACACACTTATTTAAACATTTATTGTTCCATCGACCTTTACATATACATATATAAAATATATTTATTTTTCAGAAAGCCACACATTCACTGGATGGTGTCATCGGTGATGTCATGAGTGATGTCACTGACCATGTCATGAGTGATGTAATATGTGACGTCATCAGCAGTGCATTACACGCGCAAGTTATAGTGAGTCCAACTAACTATAACGTTGAATTTCAATAGTTTTATGTCAGTAAAATTTTCCAGCTAACTATAACTGATGTGAAACCTATGTTTTTTTAGTGAATTTAATAGGTTTTTTAAATGCTAATTCCTAACTATAACTGGTGTGAAACCTATGATTTTTTCAGTGAATATATATATATATATATATATATATATATATATATATATATATATATATATATATATATATTCAATGAAAAAACCATTGGTTTTAGGCCATATATAGTTAGGGATTTGCATTTACAAAACCTTATTTTACTCGCATAAAACCATTGAAATTCCATATATAGTTAGATGCGCTAACTATATATCGCGCACCCGCAATCCACTGCTGATGATGTCACATATTACATCATTCATGACATGGTCAGTGACATCACTGATGACATCACTGATGACATCTCAAATGACATCACTGATGACATCTCAAATGACATCACTGATGACATCACTGATGACATCTCATTTGACATTACTGATCACATCACTGATGATATCATTCATGTGATAATACGATGAACCTCTTCAGACTCTAATATAACCTTAGATACAATCAGTGTAAACAGACACTCACAGACTGTCACTCATCCATGGAGTTACTCACACACCTAGTCAGTCATGCAAAGAATCAATCACACCTCCATTTCCTCAACTATACATGTATACAAACTTTACTTATTCAAACATATACTAACACATATTTACTCTCTTATACAATCCCTGATACAAGTTCACAATGATCCATACAGCCACTCACACATTCACTGGCTCTTATGCACAGTTATTTATATATGTCAACTCTCAAATGTACTGTGTTTTACATATGTACTTACTTTGACATGTAGCACTGAGATATCCATTCACTCACCAATACACTCATGCACACAGTCAACCGCCCATACAGCTGTTTCCACATGCACTTTTGAAACCATACATCTAGTGAATCAACTGCTCACACATCTATGCACAGAGTCATACACCTCCCAGCCACCCACACACACACTCAGTCTCCCATACAAATACTTGGGCAACCAATCAATAACCCATATAGTTACTCATATAGCTACTTATCAACACATGCAACAGTTTACAGAACAACAGACATAATGATGCACAAATTAAGACAGTTTAGTCACTAACCCATGCACTCAGTGAGACACATTTAATCACTCACTCATACAGTCAGTCATGCACCTACTAAATCCTTCATCCAGACACTTATACATCCACTCATTCTTCAATATGTAAGACATATTTTAACTTTACAGAAACATACAGTCACTGGATGTTGTCATCAGTGATGTCATCAGTGATGTCATTTGAGATGTCATCAGTGATGTCATCAGTGATGTCACTGACCATGTCATGAATGATGTAATATGTGACATCATCAGCAGTGGATTGCGGGTGCGCGATATATAGTTAGCGCATCTAACTATATATGGAATTTCAATGGTTTTATGCGAGTAAAATAAGGTTTTGTAAATGCAAATCCCTAACTATATATGGCCTAAAACCAATGGTTTTTTCATTGAATTGTCAAGGTTTTGTAAATGCAAATTCCTAACTATATATCGACTATAACCTATGGTTTTTTCAGTGAATTTCAATGGTTTTTTAATAGCAAATATGAAAAGCTTTAAAATGTCAAGTACGTGATAGATAAAAACAGTTTCGTATTTATGCACGCTGATGTGCTTTGAACGCTGCACCCCCCTTCCCCTCTCTTTTCTCTTAGGAGTACTCTCTCTTTGTAGATAGTGAAGGGTAGTTAACGCAGGCCTTTGCCCCGTTGTAATCCGTCGTGCCTGCTTCTCTCTCCATTTGATTGATTGTTATCCAAGCATTTACTGTTTTAGAATTGGTTCTCTTTGGTTCATTCTCTATTTACAAACAACCACAGAGTCGCCATACTCTATTTAGTCTTTGCAGATAGTGAAAAATCGTTTAAAAAAACAAATGGAATCGAGCAAAATCAGTAGGCCACTAATGGGATCTCTTTTTGACCTCGCTAAAATAGAAACATTAACCACAACCCCTCATGAGAAATATGAAACTAGTGAGATGAACTGAGCTCCACACCATGAGGGCTGCAAGACAGCTCGGCTCCGTCACCCATCCCGCCCAAAATAACGACAAACCCTATGCAAATATTAAAAATATAGACAACACACCAGCAAAGAAACAGGGTAAAACATTTTATTAAATAACTATTTACATAACGTTGGTTTATAAGATGATGTCAGTAGTGGACCGATGTGTGAATAGGTCGGAAGTAGCACAAGGCGCCAAGATCCGGATGGCAAGTCCTGGATGTTGGGTGCCATAGTTCAGAGTTCTGAGTTTGAGCCTTTTTCAATGCCTGTGCTTTGTTGTTTCCCCTCCATCAAAAACAAAAAAATATATAAAACTGTGCAAAAATACAAAAAAAATCAAAAAATGTTTACAAAAGCAGTGCTTGTAAGACTGTCTGAAGCTTATTTCCACCTACTGCAGCTTCACTATTCTCAAAGTAAGTGAGGGTCGTTTGTGGACCTGACTGCATTTGAAAACAATGTTATATGGTACCTCCCTAAACCGCTTGACGGAGGCCCCCGAGGGGCGGTGTGATGGCACGGACTCGGAGAAGACGCTTGGCTCCGACCCCCTCCCCAAGTCTTATAGCACTGGTGTAGCCTGAGATCGCCCCCGACATAGGCGGCCGGCTCCCGGGGTCCGGCGGAACTTTTTGCCTTTTGATGACTCTTCTATTCTGGACTTTGTCCCACAATATGTTTGACCTGAAGACACACTGTAGTGGGGCGCCCCTTTACCGTTTTAGTTGCCATTCGGACCGCTTTTGCTACACTGTGCCTCTTCCGCCATTCAGCTGTTTACCGCCCGCTCTTGCGACTACAGCGTCTCGCTCACCATGTAGTTAAGTTGCTCCCGCTCTTGCGGTGCAGCGATAGGCGGCTGCCACAGGACTCTCAAAATGGCGGCCGGCTCTTCGGTTTTGGGCCTGGTCCACTAAAATGGCCCTGGGACACCTTGGAACTCGGACGCTTCCCTGATAGGGCTTGGGTCCCATTCTCGAAAGCGTCCCCTCAGCCTTGAAGATTCTACAAAAGTCTTGGGGGCCCCCGACTCCCGCAGGCTTCTGGTGGGGAGCGGCTGCCATGTCTGCTCGTGGAATGGCCACGACGGAGCTACGAGATGGTAGTGCTCTCATGCTGACACCAGCTTTAGTCTGAAACATCCAGAAACACTGTAGACTACCAATTCGATCAGTTCCGGTAGCGCCCCAACATGACCCGGAAGAGAAGAACTTGCCCTCCCCTCTTTGACTGATGGTTCTTGTTGCCTGTCCCCTCTGTTGTCATTTAACAGAACTTTTTGGACTGCTGAAAGGGGTTGTGTTCCGAACGCTGGTTGGTGGAGACATTTTGACTATATTCTTGACCTACGTTGTCGCGTAATGCGTTATATGACACGCCGCGTTAGCGCACCCGGAAGTGATCCGGGGCGCGGCGCGCAGCGCGTAACCTAAGCATAACATGTCATGTGACTTGTTAATAAAACTTTTCATTGGTTCATTTTACTTTTGTTATTTTAATGATGAAAAGCTTGGTCATATGACCTAAAAATTACGCTTTTTATTGTTTTCGAACATTATTTTTTTTTAAACATATATGTTATAATATTCCAGGCTAATGTACTTTCCCGGAAAATTTACAACTGTCCTGCAAGTAAAATATATTCCTTTTTCGAGAAAAAGGGCGTTTCTTCGTTCCATGACGGAGCCGTTGAGTAAAAGAGACTCGGCCTGCTGTCTTAGTCGCCGATACGCCTGATTATCAGATTCTTATCGATCACTTTATGTTGCAGGAGTGGAAAACACAACTGCCCTTGACCATTTATCTTTACTGCGTTCCTACATATTATACCTTTTATCCGTCATGTAATTGGACTGCTTTATTTCACTTGCCTTTTACTGATTCGAAAACAGTGACTAAAAGTAAAAACTTAACCAATGTAAATACTACTACCGTGTTTTGTTTTAAAAACCTTTATTGTGAAAATGTCAGTATACAAATACGGGCCTATAACCACGTGGGCCGGCCACGGAGCAAACTGAAATCGTATATGATGAGGAGACATTTACACTGTAGAGGAACGTAACGAGCGGGCCATTAGGTTGCAAGAACTAAGGTGTCTAACAGTTGCGGAATCGGTGGACGTACATTTTGTAATTAAAATAAGACAGGGCCACTTACAATAAAATTTTCTAGATATACATTTGCGGGCAAGGAGTTACGAGTCCCATTTATACCGGCCCCATTTTGGGCGATGCCGGGCAGGTCCAAGATATAGTCAAAATGTCTCCACCAACAATCGGCCAGACCAGAACCCCTTTCGGCCCTTTATGCTACAAGATGGTGTCTTCCATTCAGAAAATATTGTTGGCAGCATTTTGAAAGGAAAGTTAAACAGCCGTTCTCCTAGTGAGTCTCACATTGTTACATTTAGGAAGAATGTTGAAGAGTAATATGTGGAAAATCTGAAGCCATTTTTCTACAAACTCTCAATCAGCCTTGGATGGAAAAAAAAATCCTGAAGAATGTACAAACTGAAAACCAATTTTTGTCTGTATAGTATCAACAGCAACGCTTGAGTCAGCTTTGTGTCAAGCCGCCATTTTCATTCAATCAATAGCGTCCCCCTGCACACATTCAGGAACCTGGTCGTGTCTTCAGGTGAAACGGATTGTGGGACAAGCAGAAAGGAAAAGGAAAAAAGTTCCGCCGGACCTCGGGAGCCGGCCGCCTATGTCATGGGCGATCTTTGGCCACACCAGGGCAATAGTGAAGCTGCAGCAGGTGCAAAAGAGCTTCAGACAGTCTTACAAGCACTGCTTTTCTAAACATTTTTTTGTATTTTTGCACAGTTTTATATTTTTTTTTTGTTTTTGATGGAGGGGAAACAACAAAAAACAGGCATTGAAAAAAGCTCAACAGTGCAGGGCGCCTTGTGCTGGTTCCGACCTATTCACACATCGGTCCACTACTGACATCTCCTCATAAGCCAACGGGGCACCCCACACTGACTTTCGGCGCAGCATTGTAGGATGGCCACACCAGTGCGGCAACTTGCTGGACACCACCTCGGTGCCATCCGGATCTCGGCGCGTTCGAGTCACTGTACCGCAAGAGTGACCGGAACTCAGCTGGTCACGCCGTCTTTCGGCGCAGCATTGTAGGATGGCCATACCAGTGCGGCAACTTGCTGGACACCACCTCGGTGCCATCCGGATCTCGGCGCGTTCGAGTCACTGTACCGCAAGAGTGACCGGAACTCAGCTGAACACGCCGTCTTTCGGCGCAGCATTGTAGGATGGCCACACCAGTGCAGCAATTTGCTGGACACCACCTTGGGCAATAGTGAAGCTGCAAAAGGTGCAAATAAGCTTCAGACAGTCTTCAACTTAGTCTGATTCTTATAATAAGCTTCAGATAGTCTTACAAGCACTGCTCAGAACTCTCAACTATGGCACTCAACATCCAGGACTTGCCATTCGGATCTTGGCGCCTTGTGCTGGTTCCGACCTATTCACACATCGGTCCACTACTGACATCACCTCATAAGCCAACGGGGCACCCCACGCCGACTTTCGGCACAGCATTGTAGGATGGCCACACCAGTGCGGCAACTTGCTGGACACAACCTCGGTGCCATCCGGATCTCGGCGCGTTCGAGTCACTGTACCGCAAGAGTGACCGGGACTCAGTTGGACACGCCGTCTTTCGGCGCAGCATTGTAGGATGGCCACACCAGTGCGGCAATTTACTGGACACCACCTCGGTGCCATCCGGATCTCGGCGCGTTGTGCTGCCTTCGGCCTATTCGCACATCGGTCCGCTACTGACGCCGCCTCACGTGCCAACGGATTTTCTACGCTTTTTGTAGCCCTATGCCGCATAACAGGTCATGTGACTTGT
This sequence comes from Lissotriton vulgaris, assembly GCF_964263255.1. Taxonomy (NCBI): domain Eukaryota; kingdom Metazoa; phylum Chordata; class Amphibia; order Caudata; family Salamandridae; genus Lissotriton; species Lissotriton vulgaris. The sequence continues at coordinate 300,117,005 of NC_141688.1, read as the reverse complement.
TTATAAAACTTTTCATTGGTTTATTTTACTTTTGGTTTCCTAATGATGGAAGGCTTGGTCATGTGACCTAAAAATAACACTTTTCATTGGTTTAGAACATTTTTTTTTCCCAAACGATGAAAGCCCCACCTTGTTTCTGGATGATTCAGACTGAAGCTGGCGTCAGCATGAGAGCACCACCATCTCGTGGCTCCGTCGTGGTCATTCCGCGAGCAATCATGGCAGCCGCTCCCCACCGGAAGCCTGCAGGAGTCGAGGGCCCCCAAGACTTTTGTAGAATCTTCACGGCTGAGGGGACGCTTTTCGAGAATGGAGCCCAAGCCCTAGCAGGCAAGCGTCCGAGTTCCAAGGTGTCCCAGGGCCATTTTAGTGGACCAGGCCCAAAACCGAAGAGCCGTCCGCCATTTTAAGAGTCATGTGGCAGCCGCCTATCGCTGCACTGCAAGAGTGGGAGCAACTCAACAACATGGTGAGCGAGACGCTGTAGCCGCAAGAGCGGGCGCAACTCAGCTGGATGGCCGCCACCTGGGGAGGCCCGTTCACGCCGCCTCCCCCACGCCCCCCCCCCCGGGCCGCCCCACGCCAAATTTCGGAGCAGCATTGTAGGATACCAAAACCAGTGCGGCAGTTTACTGGACATCACCTGGGTGCCATCAACATCTCAGCGCGTTCTGCTGCCTTGGGACTATTCGCACAACAGACCGCTACTGACGAGGCCTCCCTCCGCAACACCCTGGACTCCCAACGCTGTTTTTCTTTGCTGCATTGTAGGATCCCAAAAACCAGTGCGGCACCCAGATGACATCACCTGGGTGCCGTCCAGAACTCAGCACGTTGTGCTGCCTTGGGACTATTCGCACAAAAGACAGCTTCTGACCATTGTTGCTTTTTTTTGTGAAAAATGTTTAAATGTTTTTACAGTTTTTGTTCCGTTTGTTATATTTAAAAGTTAATAAAGTTTTATAATCCCACTTTGTTTGAGTGCTATATATTTTTAAAAAATCGGGTGAATGGGGCCTTGAATCGGGTTATTGTCATGTGTGGGCTGTGCAAGTATACTGCTACAGGATTGGACATTTCAAACTCAAATGCACGTTCTTTTTCTTACCTTTCCGAAGCATGGAGCGCAATAGCAGGCAGAGAAAGGGTGATGCAAGTGTTGAACACTGCCTGGCCTGGCAAGTTGCTGGCAGTGCCCCCCCCCCGCCCGCCCGCTCCTGAAAGAGGACACACCGCCGCCCCGAGTACTTCACAGATCTTTAAAAGACCATGCGCTTGTTCATGAGGCTTAAATGGTTTATCACCCCTTCTAGAACCCCTGCATCGACCCTCTGACGTTTCCTGGAACAATTACCACGTAACACAATACCAAGCCTTTTCAGCTGAAACCCCCGAGGAATCGTGGGGCATATTATCAAGGGGGTTTATCTCCGCTTTTTTGGCTTTTAAAGCCAAGAAAGCGGAGATAAAATTATCTCCCTATTACCAAGCTGTCGCTAACACCAGTTAGTGACAGCTAAAAGGAGATAGCGACCATCTTGGGCCCCGCTTTGCATGTCAGTGATATTTATCACTAATGACATGCAAAGTGGGCGTGCCAAGATGTTAGCGACTGGAAACAGTCCCTAACATCGCTATCTCCTATTACCAACTTTTGAAGATATTCGCGCTAAGCACGAATATCTCCAAAAGCTAACACCTGCCCTGAGCAGTTCTTAGCCATGTTATCCAATGGGAGGTGGATAACATGGCTAAGAGCATTTGCTCGATAACGCATGAATATCGCTGACTTTTCAGCGATATTCATGCATTGCGGCCGTTTTTTATCGCATTTGCGATAAACCTTGCTAATAGCAAGGTTTATCTGCGATAAAAATCGCCGATGTGCGGCGATAATTTTTGTCTCTAAACAAGTTAGAGACAAAAATTATCACTAGTTGTTGGTAATATGCCCCCGGGTTTTTGCTTGCAGAAATCGGGAGGCGGGAGACTAGCACTGAAATCAGTAGTCTCACGCCTGAATCGGGAGGGTTGGCATGTCTCGATTCTCTACAGCTGGGGCCATAAACTACATCCGCAGGGCTAGGTGATAGCCTGGGACCGGCCTGGCATCTAAAATGGCTGCCGTGCACGACAAAATTGTGGCATTGGAAAAAAGGCAAGATGGCGCAGACAATGTTTATCAATAAGGATTCATTTATAACAAAATATTTTATCGCACTGACAAATTGGCGGTCAACACTTCCTGATTTCCATCGAATCGAACGTTAACAGACGTCACGCAGCAAAAAAAAAAAAAAACTCACGCACAGCCACTGGAAGAGATGTATCAACATATATGAGCCTCCTCAGCCGCCCTCAGGAAACATAGGGGATTAGGATACGTCTCCCGCACCCCCTTATACCTAGTAATTTAATTAAAACGAAGCACAAAATGGCGAATTCCCGTTTCGCTACCAGTTTGCGGCCCAGTTCGCGGCCCGTGAAGCGCTTCTACCGTGAAAAATCATTTTTTTTTTATTTTCCCCACGGGACCCTTTAATAACCCCAACAACATTCCTAGGGGGTCAAGAGGGGTATACCTTGCCCACTTTCATTAAATTCCCCCTTCGTTTTTCACCTCTTCTTCTCTCTCGAACCTACCGAGAGATAAGATGGCGGCCGCTCCGGACTGTTTAGAATGTTGACAGACACCGGAGAGCCAATCAGCTTTCTGCGCGCAAAGTTCCGTTTCGCGAAAAGTAAGCGAACCAGAGCGCAGCCCGGAGCGCTGTTACAGATATATATCTTGTTTTGAACGTTAATTTCTCAAAAACTACTGGAGCACATATATTGAGATCTAGCAAAGGCACATCGGGCTAACAGTCCCTACAATTTTGCCAAGTTTCGTGCAAATCCATTCAGCCGTTCGAGCTAAAAGTGAGTCCAACCGCCCTATGGAAATTAACATGGGAAAAACGCGTTTTAGGACCCCCCTTTTTTCTCGGCCCCCCCTCGACAAAACCCCCCCAAGGGCTGCTCAGAAACAAAATGTGCCATTTTCCTGAAAATTTCAGCCGATTCCGTCCACAAACGCCAAAGTTATTAGACATAGAATTTTCAAAAATCCCATAGGGAATAAATCCTAACTATATATACCTACTGGCGATAGCCAGTAGGTAATATATATATATATATTACCTACGGTCGCCAGTAGGTATATATAGTTAGGATTTTTTCTCTATGTAACTTTTGAAAATTCTATGTCTAATAACTTTGGCGTTTGTGAACGGAATCAGGAAAATGGCACATTTTGTTTCTGAGCAGCCCCTAAAAATTTGGGGGGGTTTCGTCAAGTGGGGGTCGAGGAAAAAGGGGGGTCCCAAAACGCGTTTTTAACATTGAGTTTTCCTTAGGGCGTTTGGCCTCACTTTTAGCTCGAACGGCTGAATGGATTTGCACGAAACTTGGCAAAATTGTAGGGACTGTTAGCCCGATGTGCCTTTGCTGGGTCTCAATATATGTGCTCCAGTGGATTTTGAGAAATTAACGTTTAAAAAAACAGATATATCTGTGACAGCGTCACGGGTAGCGCTCCAGTTCGCGTACTTTTCGCGTAACGGAGCTTTGCGAAGCGAAGCTGATTGGCTCTCCGGTGTCTGTCAACATTCTAAACAGTCCGTAGCGGCCGCCATCTTGTCTCTCGGTAGGATCGAGAGACAAGAGGAAGAGAAAAACGAAGGGGGAATTTAATGAAAGGGGGCAAGGTAGACTCCTCTTGACCCACTAGGAATGATGTTGAAGTTATTAAAGGGTCCCGTGGGGCAAATAAAAAAAAATTGATTTTTCGCGGTAGAAGCGCTTTCCGGTTCGCGAACCGGTAGCGAAACGGGAATTCGCCATTTTGTGTTTCGGTAAAATTAAATTACAAGATGGAGGAAAAACAATGTGAGAAATGGGTATAAGGGGGTACGGGAGACGTATCCTGACCCCCTATGTTTTCTGAGGGTGGCTGAGGATGCTCATATATGTTGATACATGTCTTCCAGCGGCTGCGCGTGAGCGTTTTTTTTTTTTTGCTGAGTGACGTCTGTTAACGTTCGATTCGAAGGAAATTAGGAAGTGTTGACCGCCATTTTGACACTGCGAGTAAATATATTGTTAAAAATAATTGTTATAAATTAATCCGTATTGATAAACATTGTCTGCGCCATCTTGCTTTTTTTCCAATGGCACACTTTTGTCGTGCACGGCAGCCATTTTAGATGCCTTGACCAGACCAACTCTCTGCACGCCGCTGATCGTGACGTCTGTTAACGTTCGATTCGAAGGAAATCAGGAAGTTTTTGACCGCCATTTTGACACTGCGAGTAAATATATTGTTAAAAATAATTGTTATAAATTAATCCGTATTGATAAACATTGTCTGCGCCATCTTGCTTTTTTTCCAATGCCACACTTTTGTCGTGCACAGGAGCCATTTTAGATGCCTTGACCAGACCCACTCTCTGCACGCCGCCGATCCTCAGCATGGCTCCCCACACTCGCAAGCATCTCCCCCACGCACTGGTCACCCTGTCTTATGCATGGGCCATAAACGTCCCCCATCTGCGCTGCTCTTCCCTGAGAATCACACCCTGTGCCCGCCCGACACCACCCTTTCACCCTATTCACTACCGCACCCTCTGACACTCCTCTTCCTCTGTGTCCGATTGTCCAGGCCGGTCCTAGGTTATCACCTAGCCCTGCGGATGTAGTTTATGGCCTCAACTGTAAAGAATCACCCCTCTTCAAAGGAGTTACAGTAGATCAAGGCCCCCACCTGATGAGATCCGTCACACCACACGCGTTCCTACTATCTGATAACGATCCTGTATTGTGATTGGGGAGGGGATTCTCACTGTGAAGGTGTGTGGAACCGAGCCTGAAGCGGAAGATTCCAGGGATGCCTCTTTGTACATCAAAGTTTTTACAATTATGTGTCACATTAAAAATATATAGCACTCCAACAAAGTAGTAGGATTATAAAACTTTAATAACTTATACATATATAGAACGCAACAAAAACAGTAAACACATTTAAAAAGAATTTTTAAAACAGAAGCAACAATGGTCAGTAGCTGTCTTTTGTGCGAATAGTCCCAAGGCAGCACAACGTGCTGAGTTCTGGACGGCACCCAGGTGATGTCACCTGGGTGCCGCACTGGTTTTGGTATCCTACAATGCTGCTCCGAAAAACGGCGTGGGGCGCCCCGGGGGGGGGGGGGGGGGGGGAGGCCTCGTCAGTAGCGGTCTGTTGTGCGAATAGTCCCAAGGCAGCAGAACGCGCTGAGATGTGGATGGCACCCAGGTGATGTCCAGTAAGTTGTCGCACTGGTTTTGGTATCCTACAATGCTGCTCCGAAAAACGGCGTGGGGCGCCCCGGGGGGGGGGGGGCGGCGGCGTGAACGGGCCTCCCCAGGTGGAGGCTCGTTTGCTGTAGTGGGGCGCCCCTTTACCATTTCAGTTGCCATTCCGCCCGCTTTTGCTACACTGTGCCTCATCCGCCATTCAGCTGTTTATCGCCCGCTCCTGCGGCTACAGCGTCTCGCTCACCATGTAGTTGAGTTGCGCCTACTCTTGCGGTGCAGCGATAGGCGGCTGCCACAGGACTCTTAAAATGGCGGCCGGCTCTTCGGATTTGGGCCTGGTCTACTAAAATGGCCCTGGGACACCTTGGAACTCGGACGCTTGTCTGCTAGGGCTTGGGCTCCATTCTCGAAAGCGTCCCCTCGGCCTTGAAGATTCTACAAAAGTCTTGGGGGCCCGACTCCCGCAGGCTTCCGGTGGGGAGCGGCTGCCATGATTGCTTGCGGAATGGCCACGACGGAGCTACGAGAAGGTGGTGCTCTCATGCTGATGCCAGCTTCAGTCTGAAACATCCAGAAACACTGTAGACTATCAATTCGAAGAGTTCTGGTGGAGCCCCAACGTGACCCGGTAGGGAAGAACTTGCCCTCCCCTTTTTTGAGTGATGGTTCTTGTTGCCTGTCCCCTCTGTTGTCATGTAACGGAACCTTTTTTGATTGCCGAGTGAGAAAAAAAAAGGTGGGTCTTTCATCGTTTAGGAAAAAAAAATGTTTTAATCCAATGAAAAATGTTATTTGTAGGTCATATGATCAAGCCTTCCATCATTAGGAAACCAAAAGTAAAATGAACCAATGAAAAGTTTTATAAACAAGTCACATGACCTGTTATGCGGCTTTGGGCTATAAAAAGCGTACAAAATCCGTTGGCCCATGAGGCGGCGTCAGTAGCGGACCGATGTGCGAATAGGCCGAAGGCAGCACAACGCGCCGAGATCCGGATGGCACCGAGTTGGTGTCCAGCAAGTTACACTGGTGTGGCCATCCTACAATGCTGTGCCGAAAGACGGCTTGGGGTGCCCGGGGGGAGGCGGCGCGAACGGCCCTCTTCCGCCTCCCCAGGTGGAGGCACCTCATCTGCAGTGCGGCGCCCCTTAGCGTTTCACACGCCGTCCAGCCGAGTTGCGCCCGCACTTGCTTCTACAGTAGGCCGAAGGCAGCACAACGCGCCGAGATCCGGATGGCACCGAGGTGGTGACCAGCAAGTTGCCGCACTGGTGTGGCCATCCTACAATGCTGCGCCGAAAGACGGCGTGTCCAGCTGAGTTTCTCCCGCTCTTGCAGTACAGTGACTCGAACGCGCCGAGATCCGGACGGCACCGAGGTGGTGTCCAGCAAGTTGCCGCACTGGTGTGGCCATCCTACAATGCTGCGCCGAAAGACGGCGTGTCCAGCGGAGTTTCTCCCGCTCTTGCGGTACAGTGACTCGAATGCGCCGAGATCCGGATGGCACCGAGGTGGTGTCCAGCAAGTTGCCGCACTGGTGTGGCCATCCTACAATGCTGCGCCGAAAGACGGCGTGGGGTGCCCGGGGGGGGGGAGAGGCGGCGTAAACGGACCTCTTCCGCCTCCCCAGGTGAAGGCATCTCATCTGCCGTTTGATTTGGTGGATAATCCCCGACCTGCCAGTACATCCACCAATGAAGTGGCAGTGACAGAATCAGAGGCAAGGTAAACGGTTCTAAATCTTCAGAAGAACTTTGGACAAATGAAAATGACATGTTTAACTTGCGGCAAATTAATTCCATGTGGAGAGAGGAGTGTTATTCTAATCAATAGAGCTTATGAACATCATCATAGTCGCTGGTTGGTGGAGACATTTTGACTATATCCTGGACCTGTCCGGCCTCGCCCAAAATGGCGCCGGTATAAATGGGACTCGTAACTCCTTGTTGTGTACTGGTTGCCCAACCTTGATATCACGAGATACGTATGCAGTTTTGAAGCACATGGCGGGCGGGGACGAGTACTGATTGAACATTTGGACATCCCTATTGATATTAAGTTCTGATGTGTTATTGATTACTGTACTATTGAAAGTTCGATTTAACGTCACCCATGGTACTTGCCCGCAAATGTATATCTAGATAATTTTATTGTAACTGGCCCTGTCGTACTTTAATTATAAAATGTACGTCCACCGATTCCGCAAATGTTAGACACCTTAGTTCTTGCAACCTAATGGGTCGCCCGTTACGTTGTTCTACAGTGTAAATGGCCCCTCATCATATACGATTCCGGTTTGCTCCGTGGCCGGCCCACGTGGTTATAGGCCCGTATTTGTATACTGACATTTTCACAATAAAGGTTTTTAAAACAAAACATGGTAGTAGTACTTACATTGGAAAAGTTTTGAATAATAGCCACTGTTTTCGAATCAGTAAAAGGCAAGTGAAATAAAGCAGTCCAATTACATGACGGTTAAAAGGTATAATACGCAGGAACGCAGTAAAGATAAATGGCCAAGGGCTGTTGTGTTTTCTACTCCTGCAACATAAAGTGATCGATAATAATCTGATATTCAGGCCTATCGGCGATTAAGACAGCAGGCCGAGCCTCTTTTGCTCAACGGCTCCCTCATGGGACGAAGAAACGCCCTTTTTCTCGAAATAGGAATATTTTACTTGCAGGACAGTTGTAAAGTTCCCAGGAAAATACATTAGCCTGGAACATTATAACATATATGTTTAAGAAAAAAAAATGTTCGAAAGCAATGAAAAGCGGTATTATGACCAAGCCTTTCACCATTAGAATAACAAAAGTAAAATGAACCAATGAAAAGTTTTATTAACAAGTCACATGACCTGTTATGCTTATGTTATGCGCTGCGCGCCGCGCTCTGGATCGCTTCCGGGAAGCTGCGCCTTGCGCACCGGAGTACTTCCGGGTGCGCTAACGCGGAGCATCATATGACGCATTACGCGACAACGCAGGTCCAGAATATAGTCAAAATGTCTCCACCAACCAGCGGTCGGAACACAACCCCTTTCAGTAGTCCAAAAAGTTCTGTTAAATGACAACAGAAGGGACAGGCTACAAGAACCTTCAGTCAAAGAGGGGAGGGCAAGTTCTTCTCTACCTGTTTACGTTGGGGCTCCACCGGAACTTATAGAATTTGGGCGGGGTGGGTGGCGGAGCCGAGCTGTCTTGCAGCCATCATGGCGTCGAGCTCAGTTCATCTCACTAGTTTTGTATTTCTCATGAGGGGTAGTTTCTAATGTTTCTATTTTAGCGAGGTCAAAAAGAGATCCCATTAGTGGCCTACTGATTTTGCTCGATTCCTTTTGTTTTTTTAAACGATTTTTCACTATCTGCAAAGACTAAACAGAGTATTGCGACTCTGTGCTTGTTTGTTATTAGAGAATGAAGCAAAGAGATCCAATTCTAAAACAGTAAATGCTTGGATAACAATCAATCAAATGGAGAGAGAAGCAGGCACGACGGATTACAACGGGGGCAAAGGCCTGCGTTACCTACCCTTCACTATCTGCAAAGAGAGAATACTCCTAAAAGAAAAAAAAGGGGGGGAGGGCAGCGTTCAAAGCACATCAGCGTGCATAGACACGAAAATGTTTTTACCTACCACGTACTTGACATTTTAAAGCTTTTCATATTTGCTATTAAAAAAACATTGAAATTCACAGAAAAAACCATAGGTTATAGACCATATATAGTTAGGAATTAGCATTTACAAAACCTTAATTTACTTGCACAAAACCATAGAAATTTGCATATATAGTTAGTTGCAATAACTATATATCGCGCACCCGCAATCCTCAGCTGATGATGTCACATATTACATCATTCATGACATGGTCAGTGACTTCACTGATGACATCACTGATGACATCTCAAATGACATCACTGTTGACATCTCAAATGACATCACTGATGACATCTCAAATGACATCACTGATGACATCTCATTTGACATTACTGATCACATCACTGATAATATCATTCATGTGATAATACGATGAACCTCTTCAGACTCTAATATAACCTTAGATACAATCAGTGTAAACAGACACTCACAGATTGTCACTCATCCATGGAGTTACTCATACATCTAGTCAGTCATGAAAAGAATCAATCACTCCTCCATTTCCTCAACTATACAGTTATACACACCCTACTTATTCAAACATATACTAACACATATTTACTCTCTTATACAATCCCTGATACAAGTTCACAATGATCCATACAGCCACTCACACATTCACTGGCTCTTATGCACAGTTATTTATATATGTCAACTCTCACATGTACTGTGTTTTACATATGTACTTACTTTGACATGTAGCACTGAGAAATCCATTCAATCACTAATACACTCATGCAGACAGTCAACCGCCCATACAGCTGTTTCCACATGCACTTTTGAACCTATACATATAGTGAATCAACTACTCACACATCTATGCACAGAGTCACACACCTCCCAGCCACCCACACACACACTCAGTCTCCCATACAAATACTTGGGCAACCAATCAATAACCCATATAGTTACTCATATAGCTACTGATCAACACATGCAGCATCTTACACAACAACAGACATACTGATGCACACATTCAGACAGTTTAGTCACTAACCCATGCACTCAGAGAGACACATTTAATCATTTACTCATACAGTCAGTCATGCACCTACTAAATCCTTCATCCAGACACTTATACATCCACTCATTCTTCAATATGTAAGACATATTCTAACTTTACAGAAACTTACAGTCACTGGATGATGCCATCAGTGATGTCATCAGTGATGTCACTGACCATGTCATGAATGATGTAATATGTGACATCATCAGCAGTGGATTGAGGGTGCGCGATATATAGTTATTGCAACTAACTATATATGCAAATTTCTATGGTTTTGTGCGAGTAAATTAAGGTTTTGTAAATGCTAATTCCTAACTATATATGGTCTATAGCCTATGGTTTTTTCAGTGAATATATATATATGAACCCAGTTGTTCAGAAATAATTCTCTGGTGCTGTGGCCACAATTTTTAAATGGTGTTTATTTAGGCATACGGGAAAACCCGACGGGTTTCGCAGTTAACCTCACTGCTTTGTCACGGGTAATCAGATAAAGTGCAAATCACATTTTTAAAGGTACAAGGTCCAAAATACGTCAATTTCATCAACATAGTACAAATACTTTCGTTTTTACTTCCATGCAATTTGGTTAATTTTCAATATCAGAGTAGTCTTACAATTTAAATCATATTGGATTTGTAAATCATCAAGTTTTAAATGAAAAACCAACGGTGTCCTGAAATAATCACAGCAATCTTGCCCCAGTGGGCTATTCTTTATCACTCTATCTATTGATTATTAAATAAAGACACAGTAAATAACAGCACATTGGTTACATATTTCATAATTATATCCATTGGGCACCCAAATACAGTTTTTCTTTGATGTTGCTCTAGTGAGCATAATTTCCCATTCTCTTGGCAATCATCTTTGGAAGTTTCGTCTTTTGTCTGCAATGGAACAAATGAAAATCTATCTTTAAAAATATTTGAACCCTTCAGAGTCAAAAAATAAAACTCAAACTTTAAAAAATCCTATAAAGATATACAGTAAGGAAAGGATGAGGATACAGATAGATACTTTATCTCAAGTGTATTGCGATTTCATCATCAAAATTCAAACCAAAAGGGATCACTGTGTTATATTTTATGATCAACTTTGACTCAAGTTTCCTTAATTCTAGTGTGCGGTTCCCTCCTCTCTCTCTCAAGGGTATTGTATCTAGCACACAGAATTTAAGCAGGCTTTGATTCTGATTGTGTTTTTCAAAAAAGTGTTGAGCAACCGGGTATTGCTTATCATGTTTAGCAATAGCCCGCAGGTGTTCTAAAATGCGTAATTTGGCTTTTTTGATGGTGCTACCTATGTAAATTAAATCACATGGGCACCTCAAGGCATAAACCGCAAACTCTGTGTCACAGGATAGATGTTTCATTATTTTAAAGGCAGGCATATCTTTACTTAATTTCACCATTTTACAATTCGGACTAAAACGGCAAGCCTTACTTTTTGAACATGTAAAGAAACCTTGTATTGGATTCAATTTCTTAGTTTCTTTGATCTCACTTGTCATCAACATGTCTTTTGATGATTTATTCCGTCTGAAAGTTATGGACGGCTGATCTCCCAGACTCTCCCTCAGATCCTCATCAGTTCTGAGAACATCCCAAAACTTTCTTAAACTACTACGTACCTCCCATGTCTGGCTGTGCTATGTAGTGATAAATCTCATTTTGTCATCAGTGGTCAGTTCTGTCTCTTTATCTTTGAGCAAATCATCTCTTTTTATTAGAGCAACTTTGTCAACTGCTGATTGAATAGTTGAAAAGCTGTAACCCCGGTCCTTAAACCTAGTTATAACTTGCTCTTCTTTTTCAAAGTCAACTTGTGAACTGCAATTGCGTTTAGCACGCAACAGTTCCCCATAGGGGATACTGTTGATTAAATTTTTTGGATGGCAGCTCTGGGCTAACAATAGACTATTGCCAGCCGTCTTTTTTCTATGTAATTTACTGCAAATTGTGTTGTTGACAATACTGAGTTCTAGATCTAGGAATTCAATTCTCTCCTTGCTCATTTCACTGGTGAATTGTAGATTACAATCATTCTGATTCAAACTTTTAACAAATTCTTCTGCCTGTATTAGATCACCATCCCAGACACAAAATATGTCGTCAATGTACCTTGCCCAGAGGACAACATGATCTTGAAAATGATCGATCTTCCGGGCCACCTGCTCTTCCCACCAGCCGAGGTAGAGACCTGCAAAGCTGGGGGCGAAGCAGGTTCCCATTGCAGTCCCCTGGGTCTGTTTGTATAAAACTTTATTGAAAATGAAGAAGTTATTTTTCAGACATAATGCAATCATTTCCAATATCATGTCTGTATGCAACAGAAATGATAGTGACCTTTCTCTTAGAAAGTATCTGCATGTGTCTACACCAGCTGCCTGAGGGATGCTGGTGTAGAGACTACACACATCCATACTCATTAGGAGATAACTCGTATGCCTAAATAAACACTGTTTAAAAATTGTGGCCACGGCACCAGAGAATTATTTCTGAACAACTGGGTTGTGTTGGAATATTTGGGATCGGCATCCCTGCCGTGTATGCCCGCCGTGAATGTGGCCGGCCGGTCGGCAGTAGGTATATATAGTTAGGATTTTTTCTCTATGGGACTTTTGAAAATTCTATGTCTAATAACTTTGGCGTTTGTGGACGGAATCGGCTGAAAATTTCAGGAAAATGGCACATATTGTTTCTGAGCAGCCCCTGAAAATTTGGGGGGGTTTCGCCAAGGGGGGGCCGAAAAAAAAGGGGGGTCCCAAAACGCGTTTTTCCCATTCATTTTTCCATAGGGCGTTTGGCCTCACTTTTAGCTCGAACGGCTGAATGGATTTGCACGAAACTTGGCAAAATTGTGGGGACTGTTAGCCCGATGTGCCTTTGCTGGGTCTCAATATATGTGCTCCAGTGGATTTTGAGAAATTAACATTTTAAAAAACAGATATATCTGTGACAGCGTCCCGGGTAGCGCTCCGGTTCGCGTACTTTTCGCGTAACGGAACTTTGCGAAGCGAAGCTGATTGGCTCTCCGGTGTCTGTCAACATTCTAAACAGTTCGGAGCGGCCTCCATCTTGTCTCTCGGTAGGATCGAGAGACAAGCGGAGGCCGAAAACGAAGGGGCAAATGACCATAAGGGGGCATAGTAGATCCTCCCTGACCCCCTAGGTTTGATGTGGAGACTTTAAAAGGGCCCCGCGGGGCAAAAATTTTTTTTTTTAAAAATGGTTTTTTTTGCGTGGGGTGCGCCCGGTACACGCACCGGAAAGCGGTCCAGGGAGCGTACTATAAGGAAACAAGAATAATAGACTTTTTAAATATTGTATGTTTATTGATTGTTCGTTTTGTTGTTTTTTTTTTGTTTTTTTTTATTTACGTAGCAACATGTAGGTACCAATGCAGAGTCTAAAAATAAATAAACGCCGTCTCCTTTGTAGATATCTTGCAAGTTGTTTCAGAAGTTATTGTGGTATATGGAATTCATACCATAGTCTGTCTGGAAAGCCGAAACAATATGGAGGCAGGAGATGATAAAGAGATGTTAAGTACACATTGGAGATAATATAGTTGGAGAAAGGAAGTAACTATGAGCAAACTTACTATGTAACACAAACAAGTTGTACAGTATATTTTAAGTCTCACTTTATATTATATCTATTTTGGTACTATTTCATAATTTACATATAAAAAAGAATAATGTCTCAAACAATTTTTAATTTTAAAACTTAAATTTATTGTTCAGATTTTTCAAAATCTAAAAGAATTTGTAACATTAATTCATCAGGTATGTCCTCCTTTTCATTCCATGATTCATATTCTTCTACACATTCAATTAATTCTTCGTCTAATGTGTCATCCAAAATGTCATTTTCATCATTTTCTTCATTTGGATTGTTTTCAATCTTTATTTGAAAGGAAATATTATTTTCTTTCTGTTGTGCTTCCATTTTTTTGCTGTAAATTGCATAAAAAATAAATATATCAGTAGAGATAGGTTACTGTTGGGTTAAAGTTCAGGCAGGTACTTGTGAGTTTTTAACAGTGAAGTTATCTTTGGGCACTGTATGGATTCAGGCAGGAAGTAGAACTATTACAAAGTGCCTGTGATGAAGACTAAGTAAATTCATAATTATACCATAGAAGCCTAAATCAATCCATAATTATAACAGAGAAGCCTATCTCAACCTCTAACTCTTACAGAGGGACAGTATATAACTATCTGAAAACGTTTTCACAAATTACCTTAACATAGTTCTCATTTCAAATTTTTAAAATAACTTCCTACCTTTCAAAAAGAAGTTTAATTTGTCAGTGAAAATGGTCTTCAAATGTACTTCAGGAAGTAGTAGTCAAACTGGCTGTGTTTCTCTCTCTTTCTTTATATATATTCAGGTACATAACCAATCAAATGCCATGATATAATAGTAAAAAATGAAAGTAACATTTTAATTCGTTGTCAATTCCAACACTTCATATGTGTTTTGTGAAGTAATTTATCTCAGGGAATTTAGTGAGGTCTACATGCTAAATGGCTAAATGGAATTCCAACCAAATTTGTGAAAATGGTAGGGATTGGTATGTAGTATGAGCTAATGTATATTTGGTGAAAGTGTCTCCAGTGGTTTTTCTGTAAATTACTTTCCCACCTTTTTTGAGCGAGTGCTTGTCAGTGCGTGTCCCGGTACGCGAACCTGCAGCGTTACGGGAGTCCTCCATTTTGTGTTTCAGTAGAATTGAGATACAAGATGGAGGGTAAATAATGTTCAGAATGGGTATAAGGGAGCACGGTAGACGTATCCTGACCCCCTAGGTTTTCTGAGGGTGGCTGAGGAGGCTCATATATGTCGGGAAAAAATTTGAATTTTTCGCGCGGTTAGCTGCCGGTACGCGAACCGGATAGCGAACCATGAAGCGAACATAAGTGAAAATTAGTGAAAAAAGGTACATTCAAAATTTTAAAAGAGTAATTAAAGTTAAGGTAGCTCTGAAAAGAGCTTTTGGAAAGGGGCGACCACTCGGTCTCCCCGAACTTATGGTTGGGTGCTCCGATCCTCCCGGGAAACCATTTTGGGTGGGGGGTGTGTCTCGGCTGGTATGCCCGAAGCGGCGTAGCCGGGGCGCGCCTTTTCCCGCCCAGGAGGGGTTGGCCTAGACACCTACACCGATGGCCACGCCCAGTAGGCGTACCGGAGGAGGGTACACGCCCTCCCGAAGAAGAATAAATAGAGCGGGAATCCGAAGAAGCGTCCTCTTGTTCCTGTGCCTGGAAGGCTGCACCCACTTGTTGCTCGTGAGCCCTCGACGGAACAAGGAGCAATTTTGAGAACTTGTAATTCTTGTGTTTCTCTTTCAGTGGTTTTACAGCGAAGGATCCAGGACTGTGTTGTTCGACTCGGAGTGAATAATCGAAGCCATGTCCGGCAAGAAGGCAGGAAAGGGTTCCGAGACAGACAAGATGCTTCGCATGTTGGTAAACAGAATGACGAGAATGGAACGAAGCATGGGACAAGTTCCAGCGCTTGGTCGTGATTTGGCGGGCGTCAAAAAGCAACTGGCCGCATTGAACAAGCCGGGTAACCCGAAGAAGGTAATAGGCCCGGCATTGCCGGGAGTCGTCCCCGAGGGTAGAGGGAAACGGGTCAAGAGGAGGGCGGTTACAGGGGAGGTTCCTGTCCCTGAGGTGCCCCCGGTCACCCCTGCCATACCAGCTGATGACCCAGTACCAACCCCAGACGCGGGTCAACCGATTCCGGTTGTGATTATGCCCGCTAATGATGAGGATATGCCTCCTGAATTGGCCACCCAGTTGGCCGCCTGGCTCAATAAGAAGGCAGGGGGTGCTACGGCGCCCGGCGACACGGCCGAGGAGGCCAAATTGCTAATTCAGCAGTTGCGGCAGTCGCGAGATGCCGCGAAGGCGAATCTCCCTCTTGTTTCCCCACAGGTGACACCGGAAGGACCGGCAGCTGGTCGCGAGAAAACGGCGGAAGAAACGACTGAACCGGGTAAGCTCGCTTTGCCAGTGGCGGGGGAGGGCTCATTGCCCTCAAGGCGGGAGAGGGTGGTTCAACATATCCCGATGGCCACAAAAGAATTGATATGGGCAGACAAGTATGTCAATATGTTTTCGTTGTTGACAGACCATCGCGAGATGGAATATGCTAAAACGCAAAAAGATTTGTGGCACCCGAGCGTCTGGCGCGCCAAGATGGCGGAGTTCAGGGTGGAAGAGACGATAACGAATTGGGCGAAGGCCTTTGCAATGTTTACTGCGATTATTGGTGAACGTTAGCCCGAGGTATTGACCGAACTGTCTTGTTATCAGGCACGTATAATGGATTTTTATGAAATGTATGAGAGGGACGAATGGAAAGGTTACGACATGAAATTTCGTAAAGCGAAAGAGTATGATTCCTCTCTGACATGGGATTGCCTCGATTCAATTTCTTGGCATAAGCAGCTCCTGCCTGGGGCGGCGGGGACATCCTCGCCAGGTGGGAATGGGTCGGGGGTTTCCCGCCAAAAACCCGCGGTGCCCTTTCGAGCAGGCACCGGTGGTGATCACCAGCCGAAAACCGGCGGGAATGGTGGAAAGCGGGGGGTCTGTTGGGGCTTCAATAGAGGCAACTGTAACAGACCGCAAGGTACATGTAGGTTTAAGCATGCGTGTGCGGGTTGTGGGAATTCCTCACACCCGGAGAGTTCATGCAGATCAAAAAATAGCGGGTCGAGAGGTAAAGGAGGGTCCAAGCAGGACTGAGGTGGATCGTTGTGTACAACTGCCTACTCCCGTTGATCTCATGGCTATGACTCCTTGGTTAAACAAATACCCTGATTATGTCTCTGCTGGGGTGTTGAGGAAGGGATTCTTATATGGCTTCCACATTCCGGCAGGGGATTTTCGTGGGGAACCTTTTTGTAAAAACCAGCTATCAGCGCAACAGAATGCTAGTGTGGTGGAGAGAAAACTTGCTAAGGAAGTAAGCCTAGGCCGAGTGGCTAGGCCTTTTCAGCGCCCGCCAGTGGCAGGTTTCATCTGTTCCCCGTGGGGGGTGGTCCCCAAGAAGGACCCGGGGGAGTTTAGGCTGATCCATAATTTGTCTGCTCCAAGGGGTTTCTCGGTAAACGATGTTATTGACCCAGAAGTGTGTTCGGTGCGGTACGCATCATTCGATAATGCCGTCACCATGTTAAATCGCCTGGGCCCCAGGGCGCTGATGGCGAAATCGGATATCGAATCAGCGTTCCGGTTGCTCCCGGTACACCCACAGGATCAGCGTTTGCTAGGATTTGCATTCCAAGGGAGTTACTACATGGATAAATGCATGCCGATGGGTTGCTCCATTTCTTGTGCCTATTTCGAAAAATTCAGCTGTTTTTTAGAGTGGGCATTTACCGAGGCTACAGGGCATAGGCATGTTATGCATTTTCTAGACGACTTTCTGTTCTTGGGAGCAGCCGGCGACTCGAAATGTGCGCAGGCGCTACAGGACTTTTGCATCCTCATGCGGGAGTTCGGAGTGCCATTGGCATCAGGTAAGACGGTGGGACCATGTACTTCACTCGAGTTTCTGGGAATTGAGCTCGATTCTGTGGAGGGATGTTTCCATTTGCCAGTAGGAAAGGTAGCGAAATTTAGGGCTTCCCTAGAACTTTGCATTAGTAAGGAGAAAGTGACCCTGCACCAGTTACAGCAAACAGTGGGTCAGCTTAACTTTGCCTTGAGAGTGATACCGATGGCCCGCCCCTTTTCACGCTCTATTGCACAAGCTATGGTTGGTCTCAAGGAAGGACACCACCGCACGAGACTGTCGGCAGAGGTTCGCCAGGATATGCGCATTTGGTTGGCATTTCTGGCAGACTTCAACGGTCGAGTAGTGTGGAACAAGCCGCCAGCGTCTTCGGACGAGCTAGGCTTGTGGACTGACTCAGCGGGGAGCGTGGGATTTGGCGCCATCTTTGGTAATCGATGGTCGGTGCAAACATGGCCGACGTGGTGGCACACCAGCGGTCTCACAGGTAACATAGGGTTCCTTGAGCTATTCCCTATTTTTGTTGCTCTGATGGCATGGCCGGACGAGTTCAGAGACCGTTCTGAGGTATTTTGGTCGGATAATATGACTGTCGTCGAATGCATTAACAATCAGGCAGCACGCTGCAAATGGATCTTGAGATTGTTGAAGGAAGTTGTGCTGCTTTGCATGAGACTGAATGTACAGTTCAGGGCGAAACATGTGCCAGGTGTACTGAATCATGCGGCTGATGCACTCTCTCGTTCACATATGCAGGCGTTCAGGGGTTATCTACCTACAGCGGACCTAGCGGCGCCACCATTCCCCGAAGCACTCTGGCTAATCGGTGCCCCGGATGACAAGTTCTCGTGGCAACAAGCTTAGCCCCCAGGACGAGGAAGGCATACGAAGGAGCGTTTCGTTCCTATTGTGCATTTTTAGGTCCGACAGGGAATCAGAACTGGGGTCAGGAGGATTCCTTCCTAGGGTTCCTGGTAGCAATGCACAGGGAAGGCCGATCAGCGGCATCGGCCAATAGACACAGGGCGGCCATCTCATTCATGGCGCAGGTACATGGCATTAAAGACCCAACAGGTTCCTTTTTGGCGAAAAAGGCCCTTCGCGGCTGGCAGCGCCTCGAGGGTCGCAGGCAAGACATGAGGCGCCCGATTGGCTTAGAAAAATTGTCCCTACTCATGGCGCGACTAGTCATGACATGCTCCTCCCAATTCGAGGCAGTTCTGTTCCGGGCAGCTTTCGCATTAGCATTCCATGGGGCTATGCGTGTGAGCGAACTGGTCGCAAGGAATAAGAATGGAAAGGGGCGACCACTCGGTCCCCCCGAACGTATGATCGGGTGCCCTGATCCTCCCGGTAAACCATTTTGGGCGGGGGGCGTGTCTCGGCTGGTATGCCCGAAGTGGCGTAGCCGGGGCGCGCCTCTTTCCCGCCCAAGAGGGGTTGTCCTAGACACCTACACCGATGACCACGCCCAGTAGGCGTACCTGGGGCGGGTACACGCCCTCCCGAAGAAGAATAAAGAGAGCGGGAATCCGAAGAAGCGTCCTCTTGTTCCTGTGCTTGGAAGGCTGCACCCACTCGTTGCTCGTGAGCCCTCGACGGAACAAGGAGCCAATTTTTGAGAACTTGTAATTCTTGTGTTTCTCTTTCAGTGACTGCACAGCGAAGGATCCAGGACCGTGTCGATCGACCCGGAGGAGATAATCGAAACCATGTCTGGCAAGAAGGCAGGAAAGGGTTCCGAGACAGACCAGGTGTTTCGCATGTTGGTGAACAGAATGGCGAGAATAGAACGGAGCATCGGGCAGGTCCCAGCGCTTGGTCGGGATATGGCGGGCATCAAGAAGCAACTGGCCGCAATGAGCAAGCCTGGTAACCCGAAGAAGAAAATAGGCCCGGCATTGCCGGGAGTCGTCCCCGAGGGTAGAGGGAAACGGGTCAAGAGGAGGGCGGCGGCAGGGGAGGATCCGGTCCCTGAGGTGCCCCCGGTCAGCCCTGCCATACCCGCTGATGACCCAGTACCAACCCCAGACGCGGGTCAACCGATTCCGGTTGTGATTACGCCCGCTAACGAGGAGGATATGCCTCCTGAATTGGCCACCCAGTTGGCCGCATGGCTCAATAATAAGGCAGGTGGTGCTACGGCGCCAGGTGACACGGCCGAAGAGGCCAAATTACTAATCCAGCAGTTGCGGAAGTCGCGAGATGCCGCGAAGGCGAATCTCCCTCTTGTCTCCCCACAGGCGACACCAGAAGGACTGGCAGCAGGTCTCGAGAAAACGGCGGGAACATCGACCGCACCAGGTAAGCTCGCCTTGCCAGTGGCAGGGGAGGGCTCATTACCCTCAAAACGGGAGAGGGTGGTTCAACATATACCGTTGGCCACAAAAGAGTTGATTTGGGCAGACAAATATGTCAATATGTTTTCGTTGTTAACTGACCATCGCGAGATGGAGTATGCTAAAACACAGAAAGATTTGTGGCACCCGAGCGTCTGGCGCGCAAAGATGGCAGAGTTCAGGGTTGAAGAGACGATAACAAATTGGGCTAAGGCTTTTGCTATATTTACTGCAATTATTAGGGAACGTAAGCCCGAGGTATTGCCCGAGCTGTCTTGTTATCAGGCACGTATAATGGATTTTTATGAAACATATGAGGGGGGTGAATGGAAAGGTTACGACATGAAGTTCCGTAACGCAAAAGAGTATGATTCCTCTCTGACATGAGATTGCCTCGACTCCATTTCTTGGCATAAACAGCTCCTGCCTGGGGCGGCAAAAACTTCCTCGGCAGGTGGGAATAGGTCGGGGGTTTCCCGCCAGAAGCCCGCGGTGCCCTTTCGAGCAGGCACCGGCGACGATCACCAGCCGCAATCCGGCGGGTATGGTGGAAAGCGGGGGGTCTGTTGGGCTTCAATAGAGGCAATTGCAACAGACCGCAGGGTACATGTAGGTTCAAGCACGTGTGTGCGGGTTGTGGGAATTCCTCGCACACGGAGAGTTCATGCAGATCAAAAAATAGTGGGGCGGGAGGTAAAGGAGGGTCCAAGCAGGACTGAGGTGGATTGTTGGGTACAATTGCCTACTCCCATTGATCTCATGGCAATTACTCCTTGGTTAAACAAATACCCGGATTATGTCTCCGCCGGGGTGTTGAGGAAGGGATTCTTTTATGGCTTCCACGTCCCGGTGGGGGATTTTCACGGGGAACCTTTTTGCAAAAACCAGCTTTCAGCACAACAGAATCCAGGTGTTGTGGAAAGGAAAATTGATAAAGAGGTGAGACTAGGCCGAGTGGCTGGGCCTTTTCGGCTCCCGCCAGTGGCGAATTTCATCTGTTCCCCGTTAGGGGTGGTACCCAAAAAGGACCCGGGGGAATTTAGGCTGATCCATAATCTGTCTGCTCCAAGGGGCTTCTCAGTAAACGATGCTATTGACCCAGAAGTCTGTTCGGTGCGGTACACATCGTTCGATGATGCCGTCACCATGTTAAATCGCCTGGGCCCCGGAGCACTGATGGCGAAATCGGATATCGAATCAGCGTTCCGGTTGCTCTCGGTACACCCACAGGATCAGCGTTTGCTGGGTTTTGCGTTCCAAGGACGTTATTACATGGATAAATGCATGCCGATGGGTTGCTCCATTTCTTGTGCCTATTTCGAAAAATTCAGCTGTTTCTTAGAGTATTTACAAAAAATCTGAATCGTTTCTTAGAGTGGGCATTCACCGAGGCCACGGGGCATAGGCATGTTATGCATTACCTAGACAACTTTCTGTTCTTGGGAGCAGCCGGCGACACGAAATGTGCGCAGGCGCTACACGACTTTTGCATCCTTATGAGGGAGTTTGGAGTGCCATTGGCACCCGGTAAGACTGTTGGACCATCTACTTCACTCGAGTTTCTGGGAATTGAGCTCGATTCTGTGGAGGGATGTTTCCGTTTGCCTGTGGGTAAGGTATCTAAATTCAGGGCTTCCTTGGAAGTTTGCCTCGGTAAGGCGAAGGTGACCCTGCACCAGTTACAGCAAGCAGTGGGTCAGCTTAACTTTGCCTTGAGAGTGATACCAATGGCCTGCCCCTTTTCACGCTCTATCGCCCAAGGTATGGTTGGTCTCAAAGAAGGACACCACCGCACGAGACTGTCTGCAGAGGTTCGCCAGGACATGCGCATTTGGTTGGCATTCCTGGCGGACTTCAACGGTCGAGTGGTGTGGAACAAGCCGCCAGCGTCCTCAGACGAGCTGGGTTTGTGGACCGACTCGGCGGGAAGCGAGGGATTTGGCGCCATCTTTGGTAATCGATGGTCGGCAAAAACATGGCCGACGTGGTGGCACACCAACGGACTCACAGGTAACATAGGGTTCCTGGAGCTATTCCCTATTTGGGTTGCTCTGATGGCATGGCCGAACGAGTTCCGAGACCGCTCAGTGGTATTTTGGTCGGATAATATGACTGTTGTCGAATGTGTTAACCAACAGGCAGCACGCTGCAAATGGATCTTGAGACTGTTGAAGGAAATTGTGCTGCTTTGCATGAGACTGAATGTACAGTTCAGGGCGAAACATGTGCCGGGTGTACTGAATCATGCGGCTGATGCACTCTCTCGTTCACATATGCAGGCGTTCAGGGTTTATCTACCTACAGCGGATCTAGTGGCTGCACCATTTCCCGAAGCACTCTGGCTAATCGGTGCCCCGGATTACAAGACCTCGTGGCAGCAAGCCTAGCCCCCAGGACGAGGAAAGCATACGAAGGAGCGTTTCGTTCCTATTGTGCATTTTTGGGTCCGACAGGGAGTCAGAACTGGGGTCAGGAGGATTCCTTCCTTGGGTTCCTAGTAGCACTGCACAGAGAAGGCCGATCAGCGGCTACGGCCAATAGACACAGGGCAGCCATCTCTTTCATGGCGCAGGTGCATGGCATCAAAGACCCAACAGGTTCCTTTTTGGCGAAAAAAGCCCTTCGCGGCTGGCAGCGCCTCGAGGGTCGCAGGCAAGACGTAAGGCGCCCGATTGGCCTAGAAAGATTGTCCCTGCTCATGGCAAGACTAGGCACGACATGCTCCTCCCAATTCGAGGCGGTGCTGTTCCGGGCAGCTTTCGCATTAGCGTTCCATGGGGCTATGCGGGTGAGCGAACTGGTCGCAAGAAATGAGAAAGATGTGGAGGGTGGCTTGTGCAGGGATCACATCCTAATTAGGGGTGATTCGATGATAGTCACGATAGCTAAGTCCAAAACTGACCAGGGAGCGATGGGAAACAGTGTTGTTGTCCAGCGCGTGCAAGGGTCCCCCACGTGCCCGATAGTGTGTATTAAGGAATACTTGGCACTGAGGGCGGATACATGGGGGGGGAGCTTGCTGAGGCACATCGATGCCACCCCACTGACGGGGTTTCAGTTTCAGAGGGTGCTAGCACTGACAATCGCTGCGGCGGGCATGGACCCGTGCGATTTCGGGACCCACTCCTTTAGGATAGGGGCTGCTACTGAGGCTACAGCCAGGGGTCAGAGTTCAGAAGAAGTGAAACAGTTAGGACGATGGTCCTCGAATTGTTTTAAAAGGTATGTGCGATTGCACATGTTGTAAAGTCAAGTTACATGCACTCACGCTTCTTGTCTTCTGTTTGATTCACAGTTTCGCGAGCATGTCATGCGGGGCGGAATTTGCATTCGACCCAGTACCAGGGGACCAGCGGTCATGGATCACCGTCTGAGGAGAAAGTGGTTTGGGTCGTGGGCCACTCATACGTGAGGCGGGCTGGGGACGTATTCAAAGCAGGTGACGCGACTCGCGCAGCTGGGGAATACGGGTACAGAGTGACCTTCCATGGAAGGGGTGGGATCTGTGTTGACCAATTCGAATCGTTTATTGAGGGTCTCTTAGGGCGGCAGAGGTCACCGCCATCTGTAGTCATAGTACACCTGGGGGGCAATGACTTGGTGACTCTGGGGAGACGAGTATTACTCGAGCAAATGTTGTCGGCCGTTAGCTGGTTGGCAAAAAGAATCCCGGGGTGCACGATTGCCTGGTCTCACATGGTTCCCAGAAAGGTGTGGCGGGGGGCCTTTCAGTGTCAGCACTGAACCACTCAGTGAAAAAGGTTAACAATAAAATTGGTAGATTGTTTCGCTCGGCGCAGTTGCATAGCATTCCTCATGGGTGTATTCGGGGTGATCACATGTATCTGAATGATGGGGTTCACCTGTCCCGGGAGGGGAATGTTTTACTCATAGGGGACTTCATAGCATGGCTAAGGGGTTTGAGGAAGCATGACCTTTAGGAGGAGTTTGGGGGGGGCCGGATAGCCGGTCAACTATCCGGCCTGTGGCGGTAAGGTCATGATCGGTGAGCAGTAATTTCAAGGTCCCTAGAGGGGGGCGCCACCCACTATGGATGGGAGCGCCCGGGGGGAGGCGGCCATTGGCCCCTCCCACTGGGAGGTGGCACCCACTAAGGATGGGTCGCCCAAGGGGAGACGGCCATAGGCCCCTCCCAGGGGAGGAGGCGGCTATATGCCCCTCCTACGAATTTCCCGGGGCCCGGATATCCGCGACGGCGGATGTGATAGAGAGTGTGGGGGTGGAGGGGGGGAGTCCACGCTGTCCTTCCTACAGATACCTCACACGGGTGCTCGGACGACCTTTAAGATGGCGTCGAGCAGAAAGAGGGGCCCCCAACAAGACAAGGGAAATTACAGTTGGCCATGAGGGTACAGTCCTCTGCGCGGCCGTCACTCACACCGTGAGGGCGAGAGTTTTTGGTAGTAGGGATCTGACACCGGTTAAGACCTTGCCGTTGGCCCTTAATGCTAGGATGTACAATTTTAATTTAGAAAGTATGCATTTGGAGGATGTTAGACTCGGCTAGGATACCTTTGTATTAGAGATTTGTTAAGGTTAGCCAAATAACATGTCTTCATCGAAATGTAATAAATGGAAAATTGTACATGAATATGAAACTTTTATTTAATGTTTTAATTTTGTTTCATATTTTAATAAATACGGCCGGGAGGGTGACTCCCTCCCGCCTTCCAAAAGTTCAGAACTGCGTCCGTCTTCCCATCCTTGGGGATTGTGTTGGGAGGGGGTGACGGGCATCCCGGGCATATGGAAAGGGGCGACCACTCGGTCCCCCCGAACGTATGATCGGGTGCCCTGATCCTCCCGGGAAACCATTTTGGGCGGGGGGTGTGTCTCGGCTGGTATGCCCGAAGCGGCGTAGCCGGGGCACGCCTCTTTCCCGCCCAAGAGGGGTTGTCCTAGACACCTACACCGATGACCACGCCCAGTAGGCGTACCTGGGGCGGGTACACACCCTCCCGAAGAAGAATAAAGAGAGCGGGAATCCGAAGAAGCGTCCTCTTGTTCCTGTGCTTGGAAGGCTGCACCCACTCGTTGCTCGTGAGCCCTCGACGGAACAAGGAGCCAATTTTTGACCCACCCACCAGCCCCTTAGGCAATGTTGGTTTTGCAATAAAGTTTTGCTCTGATAACATCTTTTTTCCCTCCGTATAGCAGGAGAATGAATGTCTAGATTGACGAGGTGACTTTTGTCTGTCAGTTTTCTTTTAGGAGTAAACAGTTTGATACGATTAGATAGGCTGATTTTCTTCCATAGTAGGTAACCAAATGTCGTATTTATTTTTTGGTCGGGCGGTAAGGTCATGATCGGTGAGCAGTAATTTCAAGGTCCCTAGAGGGGGGCCCCACCCACTATGGATGGGAGCGCCCGGGGGAGGCGGCCATTGGCCCCTCTCACTGGGAGGTGGCACCCACTATGGATGGGTCGCCTAAGGGGAGACGGCCATAGGCCCTCCCAGGGGAGGAGGCGGCTATATGCCCCTCCTACGAATTTCCCGGGGCCCGGATATCCGCGACGGCGGATGTGATAGAGAGTTTGAGGGTGGGGGGAGTCCACGCTGTCCTTCCAACAGATACCACACACAGGTGCTCGGACGACCTTTAAGATGGTGTCGAGCGGAAAGAGGGGCCCCCAACAAGACAAGGGAAATTACAGTTGGCCATGAGGGTACAGTCCTCTGCGCGGCCGTCACTCACACCGTGAGGGCGAGAGTTTTTGGTAGTAGGGATCTGACACCGGTTAAGACCTTGCGGTTGGCCCTTAATGCTAGGATGTACAATTTTAATTTAGAAAGTATGCATTTGGAGGATGTTAGACTCGGCTAGGATACCTTTGTATTAGAGATTTGTTAAGGTTAGCCAAATAACATGTCTTCATCGAAATGTAATAAATGGAAAATTGTACATGAATATAATACTTTTATTTAATGTTTTAATTTTGTTTCATATTTTAATAAATACGGCCGGGAGGGTGACTCCCTCCCGCCTTCCAAAAGTTCAGAACTGCGTCCGTCTTCCCATCCTTGGGGATTGTGTTGGGAGGGGGTGACGGGCATCCCGGGCATATGATGTGGAGGGAGGCTTGTGCAGGGATCACATCTTAATTAGGGGTGATTCGATAGTAGTCTCGATAGCTAGGTCCAAGACTGACCAGGGAGCTATGGGAAGCAGTGTGGTTGTCCAGCGCGTGCGAGGGTCCCCCACGTGCCCGATAATGTGTATAGAGGAATACTTGGCACTGAGGGCGGAGACATGGGGGGGGAGTTTGCTGAGGCACATCGATGGCACCCCACTGACGAGGTTTCAGTTCCAGAGGGTGCTTGCACTGACAATCGCTGCGGCGGGCATGGACCCGTGCGATTTTGGGACCCATTCCTTTAGGATAGGGGCTGCTACAGAGGCTACAGCCAGGGGTCAGAGTGCAGAGGAAGTGAAACAGTTGGGACGATGGTCCTCGAATTGCTTCAAAAGGTATGTGCGATTGCATATGTTGTGAAGTCAAGTGACATGCACTCACGCTTCTTGTCTTCTGTTTGATTTACAGTTTCGCGAGCATTTCATGCGGGGCGGAATTTGCAGTCGACCCAGTACCAGGGGACCAGCGGTCATGGATCACCGTCTGAGGAGAGAGTGGTTTGGGTCGTGGGCCACTCATACGTGAGGCGGGCCGGGGACGTATTCAAAGCAGGTGACGTGACTCGCGCAGCTGGGGAATACGGGTACAGAGTGGTCTTCCACGGAAGGGGCGGGCTCTGTATTGACCAATTCGAATCTTTTGTCGAGGGTCTCTTAGGGCGGCAGAGGTCACCGCCATCTGTAGTCATAGTACACCTGGGGGGCAATGACTTGGTGACACTGGGTAGACGGGTATTACTCGAGCAAGTTTTGTCTACCGTTAGCTGGTTGGCAAAAAGAATCCCGGGGTGCACGATTGCCTGGTCCCACATGATTCCCAGGAAGGTATGGTGGGGGGGGCTTTCAGTGTCAGCACTGAACCATTCGGTGAAGAAGGTTAACAACAAAATTGGTAGATTGTTTCGCTCTGCGCAGTTGCATTGTATTCCACATGGGTGTATTCGGGGTGATCACATGTATCTGAATGATGGGGTTCACCTGTCCCGGGAGGAGAATGTTTTACTCATAGGAGACTTCATAGCTTGGCTAAGGGGTTTGAGGACGCATGACCTTTAGGAGGAGTTTGGGGGGGCCGGATAGCCGGTCAACTATCCGGCCTGTGGCGGTAAGGTCATGATCGGTGAGCAGTAATTTCAAGGTCCCTAGAGGGGGGCGCCACCCACTATGGATGGGAGCGCCTGGGGGGAGGCGGCCATTGGCCCCTCCCACTGGGAGGCGGCACCCACTAAGGATGGGTCGCCTAAGGGGAGACGGCCATAGGCCCCTTCCAGGGGAGGAGGCGGCTATATGCCCCTCCTACGAATTTCCCGGGGCCCGGATATCCGCGATGGCGGATATGATAGAGAGTGTGGGGATGGGGGGGGGAGTCCACGCTGTCCTTCCTACAGATACCTTACACGGGAGCTCGGACGACCTTTAAGATGGCGTCGAGCGGAAAGGGGGGCCCCCAACTAGACAAGGGAAATTAGAGTTGGCAAGGAGGGTACAGTTCTCTGCGCGGCCGCCACTCACACCGTGAGGGCGAGAGTTTTTGGTAGTAGGGATCTGACACCGGTTAAGACCTTGCCGTTGGCCCTTAATGCTAGGATGTACAATTTTAATTTAGAATGTATGCATTTGCAGGATGTTAGACTCGGCTAGGAAACCTTTGTATTAGAGTTTTGTTAAGGTTAGCCAAAGAACATGTCTTCATCGAAATGTATAAATGAAAATTGTACATGATTATGAAACTTTTATTTAATGTTTTAAATTTTGTTTCATATTTTAATAAATACGGTCGGGAGGGTGACTCCCTCCGCCTTCCAAAAGTTCAGAACTGCGTCCAACTTCCCATCCTTGGGGATTGTGTTGGGAGGGGGTGACGGGCATCCCGGCCATATGGAAAGGGGCGACCACTCGGTCCCCCCGAACGTATGGTTGGGTGCTCCGATCCTCCCGGGAAACCATTTTGGGCGGGGGCGTGTCTCGGCTGGTATGCCCGAAGCGGCGTAGCCGGGGTGTGCCTTTTCCCGCCCAGGAGGGCTTGTCCTAGACACCTACACCGATGGCCACGCCCAGTAGGCGTACCGGACGAGGGTACACGCCCTCCCGAAGAAGAATAAATAGAGCGGGAATCCGAAGAAGCGTCCTCTTGTTCCTGTGCCTGGAAGGCTGCACCCACTCGTTGCTCGTGAGCCCTCGACGGAACAAGGAGCAATTTTGACCCACCCACCAGCCCCTTATAGCAATGTTTGGTTTTGCAATAAAGTTTTTTGCTCTGATAGGCCCCCTTTTTCCTCCGTATAGAAGTAAATGAATGTCTAGATTGAGGATGTGACTTCTGTCTGTATGATACTGTTTTTCTTTTTAGGAGTAAACAGTTGTTGATACAGTTAGACATGCTGATATTTTCTACCTTAGTAGGTGAACAAATGTCGTATTTATTTTGGTCGGGCGGTAAGGTCATGATCGGTGAGCAGTAATTTCAAGGTCCCTAGAGGGGGGCGCCACCCACTATGGATGGGAGCGCCCTGGGGGAGGCGGCCATTGGCCCCTCCCACTGGGAGGCGGCACCCACTAAGGTTGGGTCGCCTAAGGGGAGACGGCCATAGGCCTCTTCCAGGGGAGGAGGCGGCTATATGCCCCTCCTACGAATTTCCCGGGGCCCGGTTATCCGCGAGGGTGGATATGATAGAGAGTGTGGGGATGGGGGGGGGAGTCCACGCTGTCCTTCCTACAGATACCACGGGAGCTCGGACGACCTTTAAGATGGCGTCGAGCGGAAAGGGGGGCCCCCAACAAGACAAGGGAAATTAGAGTTGGCAAGGAGGGTACAGTCCTCTGCGCGGCCGCCACTCACACCGTGAGGGCGAGAGTTTTTGGTAGTAGGGATCTGACACCGGTTAAGACCTTGCCGTTGGCCCTTAATGCTAGGATGTACAATTTTAATTTAGAATGTATGCATTTTCAGGATGTTAGACTCGGCTAGGAAACCTTTGTATTAGAGTTTTGTTAAGGTTAGCCAAAGAACATGTCTTCATCGAAATGTATAAATGAAAATTGTACATGATTATGAAACTTTTATTTAATGTTTTAAATTTTGTTTCATATTTTAATAAATACGGCCGGGAGGGTGACTCCCTCCCGCCTTCCAAAAGTTCAGAACTGCGTCCGACTTCCCATCCTTGGGGATTGTGTTGGGAGGGTGTGACGGGCATCCCGGCCATATGTGTTCTATGTAAGTTCTAGGTACTTATAAGTACGTACCAATACACAGTCTTAAATTTTGTATGAAGACTCTGTTGCCCTCATCTGAGAAGTGCACACCATCTCCTCTGTAGATATCTTGCATTTAGTAACGCAAGTTATTGTTGTAGATGGCGCCCATTCCATGGTCTCTCATATAAGCTGAAACAGACTTATTTACATGCTTCCTCGATTTCTCAATTTGTGGACAAAATTGATTGGACCACCTCCATTTTTGTCTTTGGCATATATTGGAATATACCAAGGCAGGTTGAGGAAAAAGTGCCATCAATTGCTCAAAGGTGTCCTTTAAGAGCATTTCCAGACCTACCCCAGTCAAAGTGCCCAAATCATTTCCTCCACAGTGCACTATTATGAGGTCAGGGTTTGGCAAATGTAAAAAGGTTTTCACCAATGGTATCAATTGGTGACATTTCAATCCTCTTTGGCCAATCCATTTGATTTCCACATTTTGTAAATTGAGGTTGTGTAAATTTCTGTTATCAGCATACCTGTGAGCCCAGTGGATGTAGCTATGTCCAAGGATCCAGACAGAAAACATGGCGAGAGGAGGTTCTGTTGCAGTCAGATGAAGTGTGGGAATGAAATGGCAGTTGAAACAGTGGAGTTTGTAAAGAAAAAAACTGTGGAGTTTGAGTGCTAATGATTCATTAGCAGTGATTGGTGGATTTCCATTGCTGAAATCAGAAAGTTAGGATGCATGGATGTGTTCTTTGAAAGATGTAATTTGAATGGTTAATAAAAAATGATGCTATGAAAGATTGCAGTGAATTAGCAGGTGTAGTGAGAGTTCAGAGTTCATTTGAAACATTGTTGTGTGAACTTGTAAACATGATAGGTCTGGCAGGCGGTAGTTGCTATGGAAAAAGGGCAGAAAGGGCAGAGGGGGGAAGGGTGTTGATTTGAAAAAAGTGCGGGAAGAGTTTTGATTGGCTGACATGAGAGATATATGTGATGAATATCAGCATTTCAGTGCCTTTGTTGGTTCCAGCCTCTGGAGTGCATACCTTTTGTTCTGCTAAAGAAACATTGGTGTGTTTCTGAGACTGTTTTGAAATTTAAAAAGCATTTGTTAAGGTGAGATATCGTTTCTTTATTTTATATAGAGACTAGTATGCTTTTTTGAGAAAATAAGAAAGCCAGCTGTGCATTTAAAATTATGTTTTGAGTCAAGTGTTTGCATTATGTTTTCAAAGAAGATTTTGCATTATTTTACCAATTGTAATTGCAGATAATGTAAAGTATTAGTACTGACAAGGTGTGGTTGTACATAGGTTCTTTTCTGTGTTTTCAAATTATGATCAGAAAATCGTTTTTAAGGAAAAGGAATGCTTTTAAAATTTATGAGAATTTATTTACTTGCGATGTGACTCCTGCAATGCGTCGC
The DNA here is from genome assembly GCF_964263255.1 of Lissotriton vulgaris. Lineage (NCBI taxonomy): Eukaryota > Metazoa > Chordata > Amphibia > Caudata > Salamandridae > Lissotriton > Lissotriton vulgaris. Next base: position 300,086,344 of record NC_141688.1, on the reverse strand, counting down.
TTTTGCGGAACAGATGCATGATGCATCTGTGTTGTTATTGCCCCATGGTGCTCCACAGTGTACATGTTAAAAGTGATGCATAAGTGGTGCAAGGGACTTGTAAATACACCCCTATGTGTGCTTAGCCATTTGAAGTCACTTCCCCCTGTTTCAAGGGCCTTGTAAATACATCCCGATGTGTGTTTGGTCATTTGTAGTCACTTTCCCCGTGGTGCAAGGTCCTTGTAAATACGCCCCCATGTGTGCTTGGCAAATTTTGATTTTGATTGTTTGAGTTACATAGCCATGTTAAAAGTGATGGAACAAAAGGTGCAAGGACCTTAAAAAAACGTTTTCATGTGTATTAGGGCATTTTAAGTCAGTTCCCCATGAATGTAGGTATATAATTGTTTTACATAAAATGTTTAAAAACGTTTTTTGAAATCAATTAGGTTTCTTGATATGTACTGCTAGTGTTTCAAGGTTGTTTGGGGCATATTTACAAGGTCTTTGAGTCCCTTTGATGTAATTTTTCCAATTTTAATTTAAGACATTTCCCCTGGAGCAAGGTCCTTGTAAATACGCTCCCATGTGTGCTTGGGTAATTTAAGTATTGATAGGGTGTGCTTCTACATAGGACGTAGACTACATATGCACAATGAGATAACTAAGCTGAAGAAATACAGGTGATGTGATTGTTAAATGTACAAAAATATTTGCACATTTTTCAATTATATGACTTGTGTTTCCTAACATTACGAATCATATTGTGCAGATGAGGTTTAGGCATGTTCAGGGAGATAGAGGAGGTCTGGCCTTTGTTCAAGAGTGCAGTGGACATGATTCACTTCATTGGTAGGCCTGTACATGTATTATCACCTCTGTACTCTTCAACATGCCTAAATTTCATCTGCAACCCTGAGTAGGTCTCACCTCAAACAAACTTTTAGATAGTCCACACCTTATCGTCATCCTGAATCAATCAATTAAAGTGTTAGGGGTTAGATTTATGATGGCTGTGCGCCTATTTTGTGCTGTTGTTGCGTCACTTTTATAATGCAGGAGAGATTTTCAAGATGCACCATGTTGCAAGATAGCAGCCGTGGGTCGTGGAGGGAGTTACGGTGGGGCAAGGAGGCGGGGAGGGGGAGGGGCAGGGTGGAGGCACCTAAACACTGGCATATGGATTATTGCAGGTAAATACACAATTTAATGTGCGTCAAGTTTCATGTGGGCTTTTTGTTGCAGGGTGGGCAGTCATTTGCATGAAAGCCCTGTAAAACTATCACAGTAAAATTAACTGAATCATCTTTATGGCATTGCTGAATCAAATCCTTACTGTTATTGATTTACTGTTTGGTAATAGTGGTTAATAATATTTTTTATTATATTTTACCACAGATTCAACTGCAGATTATTTAGAAATTAGACAATGCCGTCTAAGGATAGAATCCGAAAGGCTACGAAACGTCAAAGACAGCAGATTACTAAATGCTTGCAGCAGTCCTCTACATTAAAATCTCGTCAACGCACGAAGAAAGCTCCGGGTAAGAGAACGAAATCATTCCTTAGAAACATTTTTAGAAACAAAAGTATAACTACAGAACAAGTTTTATTCCAGAAAAAGAGAGCCAATTTAAATGGAAAGGAAAGGCCCGTCAAAAAAGTTTCTGCTAGAGCAGGAGATAACTCAGGGACATTCGTAGGCGAATGTTCCGCAACAGGGTAATTGTCAATTTGCTAAAACAATTTAAGAAAGGCCAACAGAAAGTGGCATTTTATAAGAAAAAGAAAAATGTAGAGAAAATTATTGATCAGGCTTTCGAAATTAAGCGAAAGTTATTTATTTTGGTAATTAATAGAATTAGGAAACTAAACAAGGTAATTTATGTTTTCAAATCAAATAGTAGATGGAAGAGAGTGGTTAATCGAAGTAATTTTTGTGAAGTTTTCTCAGGAGAATGGATGCAGAGTTCAAATAGTGAGGCATTTTTTAATGAGGAGAGGTATTTTCAGGACAATGATTTGGTGCATGCAGTTGACAGCAGTGGTCGAGCATATGAGGTAAAAGATGGTCGTCCGGTTGAAAAAGAAAAACTTGTGTCTGCAGATGCAGAAGAGGTGTTAAGTGATGAGGTTTTAGGGAGACATCATAAGGGACCTGTGTACACCTGGAAGTGTAGTTCTATTTGCAGTGTGCGACAGGATTCCATCAATTTGCTTTGTGATTTTGTACGGACATTTAATAAGAAAAGTTTAAAACAAAAAATAAAGTTGTTGCAAGAATTAGATCCTTGTAGAGTGAGACAAGTGACAGGTTTGCATGGTCATTCACTGGCTTGTCTTTCCAGGAGAGTATGCCAGAGTGTTTTTCATCATTTCAGGATGCTAGCAGTGCATCATAATAAAGTGAGGAAATTAGTTAGAATGTTGTATTATGCTAAGAGTCCAGCAATTATGCTTAAACAATTAAGCAGTGCTCTTTTGCATGGTTCTGAAGTAGATGTGAAGAATATTTGTCAAGAAATTGAGTTCTGTTGGTAAAGAGAACAATGTTGAAATTGACCCACTAGAAGAAGGTAATGTGGAAGAGAGTGTACAGATTTTCAGTACACATAAGTTTCACAAGGAAATTTCCACGTTTATGGTGAAATCAAGTGAGAGGCCTAATTTCACTTGTGTGTGTTGTCGACGGACTTATTATAAGAATCAGACTAAGTTAGTGGATTTATATGCAAAAAGTGATATGGAAAACAATAGTGAATGGAAGGATTTTGCCACATACTTGATGGTAGAAAATTGTTTTGATTTGGGAGCGAAGCAACGTATGTGTACTTATTGTTATAACAAATTAAACCAAAACCAGATGCCTGCTAGAGCGGTTTATAATAATCTGGAATTGGTTGACATTCCTTCTGAATTGAAGGATTTAAATACTTATGAATCTATTTTGATTCAAAGTGTCCATCCCTTCCAGGCTATTGTACGAATGGAGCCAAAAAAAGGGAAATTGCCTCCATCAGATTTACAGAGAGGATTAAAGGGAAGAGTTGTTTATTTGCCTTTAGATTTGAAGAAAAACATTAATACAATTGGAGTAGAGAAAGTGGAAGAGGAACCTCTGGTTATCATAGTTAATGGGGTTCCGACAAAGAGTAAGAAAATCTGGCAAGATTTAGTGGATGTTAGGAAAGTCAAAAAGGCAACATTGTATTTGATAAAAAACAATGAGTACTACAAGAATGTATGTGTTGCAGAAGAGGAAGTAAGTGAAGAAGAGGACAGCGATTTGTGTGCTGGACAAATTGAGAAAGTAGAAGCCTCTAAAAATGAAGAAATATATGAACATTATAGTGTTCATCCTTTGCATTCCAAGGAAGTCATGAGGAATGATATTGAGTTGTTTCAAATGAAACAAGCCAAAGGGAGTCCCATTAGTGTTTGGGAGGAAAGTTTGGAAGCTCGATGTTTCCCACAGTTATTTCCCACAGGTCGAGGAGGACGATATGATGAGCGACCTGTTCAAATTCCTCCTTCAGAATACCGGACTTTACGATTGTATGCAGAAGATCCTAGGTTTCGTCAATGCATTCCCTATTTATTTCATCTACTGTTTGAAAGTGATCTCTCTGGATTGTCTTATGCAGTGAACCACATCTTGAAAAGTGGTGTACAACTGCAAAATATCTCGGCAAGAGACTTTATGGATAAAGTCAATGTGCAAGACAGTATTTTGGATTCTCACCTGATTAATCTCATGGCTTGTCAGCGTGGTACTAATGAGTATTGGTACAGCCGTCATGGTGACTTAAAATGTATGCTGAGGAACTTAGGAACTCCCACATGGTTCCTCACTCTCAGCTGTGCTGAGTATGGCTGGGAAGACTTACTTGAATTTCTACGAGAGGCAAATGGAAACATTGAAAATATCGAATTCAAGACACCCGGAGAACTGTGCTCTTTGGATCCAGTGAATGTATGCAGATACTTCAATCATAGATTTGAAGCTATGATGTCTTTCATCACGAACAAGAAAAATCCACTTCTTGGAGAGGTGTTGGATTTCTTCTGGAGAAAGGAGTATCAAGCAAGAGATGCTCCTCATATACATATGCTGCTATGGATCAAAGATGCACCCAAATTTGGAACAGATCCGGATGACTTAGTGATGAGTTTCATAGAACAGTATGCTACATGTGCTGTTCCAAAGACAAACGAAGATAAAAGTCTAAGAGAACAAGTTTTACGGTTTCAAATCCATCGTTGTGGAAAGTACTGTCGTCGTAAATTCAGAACCAAGGACAAGTACTACACCAAATGTCGTTTTGCATTTCCACGGTCGGTGATATCTAAAGGAAGAGTGAACAATTTGATGTCTTCGCTGCGACATAATGTGACGAGGAAATCACCCAAAAACACATACAATTTGAAAAGAAACGAAGAGTCCAAGTACATTAACGACTACAACCCAGTGATTTTGTCCATGTGGAATGCTAACATGGATATACAGTTTGTGGCTGACAACTGTATGGCTGTGGCTCGGTATGTGACGTCTTACATCACCAAAAAAGAAAAGACAGAACTGAAGGATATGTGGGAGGATATTTCCCATGAAAAGAGCCTCAGTAAGAAGTTGTACAGTTTCAGTCTAAAGATGTTGTCGCATCGAGAAATCGGAGCTTACGAATGTTCTGACCGGTTATCTTCAGCAAGTCTCTATGCCAAATCTAGGAGTATCATTTGGGCGAGTCTTGGTCTTGCTGCAACGCGTAATCGAGTTCTGAAACCTGTACGGGAAATTGAGTATTTGGCAGAGAAGGAGCCAAGCAGTACAGATATTTTGAAGACCAACATGTTGGATACATATTATCCAAATAGAAGCAGTCACCTGGAGAATATTTGTCTGTATGATGTTCTACAAAATTACATTTTCAAGAGGAACATCAAAGAAGATATTGATAAAGGAGTGTATGCTGTAATTTGAAGTGAGGGATGTCTGGTCAAGCAAAGAAAATGTCATTTGGTAAATCATCGTAAATTGAATTGCGAATCTCCAGAAAGAAAAGAGTTTTTCTATTTAGCTCTTTTGCAACTTTTCAAGCCTTGGCGTGCAGAAGAGGAACTGCTTGGAGATTTCCTCTGTTACGAAGACTCTTTTAATGCAGCCAAGGAGTCCATAGAATGTCCTGTTTTTCCAAAATATCTAGAAATGTTGAATGCAGAAATCGAGCAGGAAGCAACAATTGCAGCTGAGATTGCTAGAGACAGTTCTCAGGACAGTCAGAGTTCTGTTTCATTGAGTCAGGATCCACTAGGAGAACCAGTTATCGAAAATGAAGCTGCCACTGCTATGATTAAAGTGGAAAGAGCCATGGCACATGCTCAGAAGGATGCAGTTAACTTAGAAGATTTGGAAAGACAACTCAACATTGAGCAGAGGAAAATATATGACGAAGTTACCAACCAAATTGATCATGGATTAAGTCATGAGAAGAAAGAGTGCTCATGTACGTCGTTGAAGCCTGTCCGACTGTACGTGAGTGGAGAAGCAGGAACTGGAAAAAGTTTCCTCATTAAAGCAATTTCATGTTATCTGCAGAAAAGGACTGAGTCATTGCTGTCTTGTGTTGTCACCACTCCAACTGGACTGGCAGCACATAACATTAAAGGGATTACTTTGCATCGGCTACTGATGCTGCCAGTGGAGCATGATAACAAATTACAATACCACAAGTTATCTGGGGATGCTTGTTGTGAAGTATCTAGAGTCCTGAAGAAGATGAAACTTCTTATCATTGACGAAGTAAGCATGGTTTCCAATGTCATGCTTGCCTTTGTGCATTTGAGAATGCAGGAAGTTCTTAAAACAGAGTATGATGTGTTATTCGGTGGCAAACACATCATTGTTTTCGGTGATCTTCTGCAGCTGACACCAGTGAAAGGACAACCAGTGTTTAAACTGCTTACGCAAGAAGATACCAGGAAGTGCCTGGGGAGCATTGGCAACGTTAACATATGGTTAAACTTCAATTATGCTGAGCTGCGTGAAAATATGCGTCAGGCGAAGGACGAAGATTACAAGAATATTCTACAAGATGTTAGAATCGGGAAAGTGACTGAGCGTGGGAAAGAAGCTTTACATGCACGATTACTGTCAAATTTGTATCCAGAAGAAGACGTTCTGCCAGAGGATATTTTTCAGAAAATTACTGAGAAAAAATCTGGAATATGTTTGATGCCAACTCTTGCAGAATGTTCCATCTTCAATATCAAAATGTTGAATTTAGAAAACCAAGAGATTGTGAAACTGGAAGCTATTGACAGAATAGAGGATATGGGTGCAACAATTGTTTTGTCTGAGAATTTGAAATGTAAATTGGATTCATTAGAGAAGACTATATCTAAAACTGCGGGTTTTGAAAAGACTCTGAATGTGTGCTTAAATTGCCATATCAGTTTGAGAAGAAATGTACATGTTGAAAGAGGTCTGGTAAATTAATCAATGGGTAATGTTGTTGATTTTGAGAAATACAGAAGTAGAGATGGAATTGAATTTTTAAAAATTAAATTTGATGGCATTGAGGAAGTACAGCTAATTGGTCGTTACACAGCTAGGTTTTTGCTTGTAAAAGACTTATATGTTCGCCGTAAGCAGTTTCCTGTTTGCTTGGCATATGCGGTGACAATTCATAAATCGCAAGGTTTAAGTGTAGACACTGCTTTAGTGAATATTGGCAGTTCTGTGTTTAAAGAGGGTATGGCTTATGTAGCATTGTCACGAGTCAGAACTTTATCGGGATTGTACTTGATTGACTGTGATGTCACAAACATTTGTGCGGATCTAGATTGTGTTAAGGAATACAATAGGTTAAAAAGAGAGTATGCGCCACATTTGTCTCAATATCCTTTGTTTGAGAAACGTGTGGTAGGCCGGAAACGAAGAAATATCAGTAATAGTAGGGAGGTTGTAGCAAAAAGACCAAAAGTCGATGAACCAAAAATTGTAAGCAGAAATATAATGAATTCTGTTGAAGATGTTGTTGGTTTTCAATTTGAAAATAGTTCTGGTGTCAACTGCTATGCTAATGTAGTGGTTAATGTTCTCTTTTCACTAGAGACTTTAAAAGAACAGATTGTGATCAATTCGGAACAAAGTTTATGCTGTTTGTTGAATTCTGTGTTAGAGAAATGTAGCGCTGATAGAACAAGAGTAGAAAGTGTGCCTGAAATTTGTTAACTGTTAGACGAATGTTCAGGTCAAACACAATTCTCTCAAAATATTCAGCAGGATTGTCAGGAGTTTTTAATGTATATGCTTGATGTATTGCAAGATGAAGGTGTAGATGTAGATTATCTGTTTGGCCTTTCTTATCAATGGCAGCATGATTGCGAGAACTGTAGGCTATCAAGTACTACTAGTGTAGACTCAGAAAGATTTATATATTTAACTTTGCCTGACAGTAAATCAGTATCCTTCAATAAGCTAGTAAAGGCAGCCGATCAAAACATGGAGTGTAGCCAATGTAAGTCTGCAATGCTGTCCACGTTAATTATACGAAGTTATGGCCAGTATGTCATTTTAATGTTACAACGATGTAGGCCTGATGGAATTAAATTGACAACTTTAATTAATAATTTTGTGGCTTCGCAGTTGTCAATATCAGGAAGGACTTTTGTAACTACAGCAATTATAGATCATGACGGTCCTTCAACTTCTTCAGGACATTACACAGCTTATTTAAAATCTGGAAACGGCTGGTCATTCTGCAATGATTCTGTTTTAACTTTCAAAAAAAGATTGCCTTTCCACCTTCAAAATTCTTACCTGGTGTTCTTACAACCAAAATTTTAGGAAATGAATCTTGGGATTTGTTCTGAGGAATTTCAAGAGGTTCTAATGGCTCCTACTCTATATGGCCTTGTGGATAAGTGTAGTACAGAGCGAAAACTGTTTGTGTTTATAAGCTAATTCAAGCAGCAGATCAAAACAAGGAGTAGAGGAAATGTAAGTCTGCAATGCTGTCCATATTATTTATGGAAACTTATGGGTGAAATGTCATTTTACAATTTCAACTACATAAACTGGATGAAAAAAAGTTGTTAAGTCTAATTAAAAATGTTTTGGCTATACAGTCATCAATTTCAGGAAGAACATTTGCAACTGCAGCTATTATATAATAAGATGGTCCTTTGACAACATCAGGATATTACACAGCTTATTTGAAATAAAAAAAGGCTAGTCTTTCAGCAAACATTACCAATTGAGTATGAAGCAATGTTACATTTTGACTTGTTTTATGAAGTGAGAATTTAGGGTAGGTAACTGGACTATAATGATTCTAGGTGTTGCTGTAATTTAGTGTGCTGTTTTAAATTGCTTTGTATGTCTCATTTTTCTTAAAACGATGGAGTTTATCTTTCAGAAAGTGGCGGGCAGAAATAGTAACAGCACAACAGAGTATAAGCTGTTCATAGGACATCCTTTGACGTCATAGAAAGTAAGTTACTTTTGAGGAGTTCTTATTTCTGATTGATTATATTTTAAGGGTTTTTTAAACACAATTATTTTGATTGTGTTTTTTTTCCCCCGCTGTTATATGATAAATACCTTCAACTTACTGTTTTCAGTGAAATTTGATATATTCTGAGAACAGCAAAAATAAACCATTAAATATGTATAATTAATTTTGTACTTTGAATTGTGATTTATAATATGTATTCATCTTGTCTCATGCTCACTCTTTTTTTACTACCTTCTAATAATTTAAACATTTTTGTTCTTTCTTACACAGATTAAAAGTATAAAAATCACAATTGACTAAATTAACGACAATTATAAGGTAAGTGTTTAGTACTCTTTACGTTACATCTCTATCAAATTTAACTTTTATTAGTTCCACTGCTTCATTTCTTTAACCTTCAGTTTCCTGCCTTTGCAACTTCCCTCATTTCTTTTTCTATTACTTACTTATACTACTCTTTCCACTCCTTTTCTCAGTCCCTCTTTCAACAGTAACTGTGTGTTACTCCCTCTATTTGTCTTTCTTTTAACATTACTCCCTGTTTACTTACTCTTCTTTTTTAAAAAAAACATGTTTTTAGTTCGCTTCCGGTTCGCGTACCGGCACGCGAACCGGGAAGCGAATCAAAAGAAATAGAGGTTGCTAGAGTGCTAAACATTCTAGCAATTTCTCATAAAGGGAAGATAGTTCTGAAAAGAACTTTTTGTTATTATTTTTGTTGTTTTATATTTTTTTTGGTTTTTTTGGGGGGGGAAACAAAAATGATTCATTAGAAAGGGCTCAACAGGAGCAACAAAAAAAAAAGAAAATTTAGTTTCTGGGACGTTTTGTACATTGATGATGTTCAAAAGCTCTATTGATTAGAGTTACACTCCTCTCTCCACAGGAAATTAATTTGCCGCAAGTTAAACATGTTAATTTCATTTCTCCAAAGTTCTTCTGTAGATTTGGGACTGTTTCCCTTGCCTCTGATTCCGTCACTGCCACTTCATTGGTGGATGTACTGGCAGGTCGGGGGTTATCCACCAAATCACGTATTTGGGCAGCACTGTAACTTATCGGGTGCCACCTCTCCATATGGCGATGCATGGTATAATTACCATAACTGTATTTTTTTTCGGTTCCTCTGGACAGTTCATTGTGGCAGATGAGGCAGGTAACTTACCGGGCATTTACCTTTTTTTGATGTGGAGGAAATGAAAAAAAATTGCCAAATAAAATTTTCTTTTATTTGGGACCTCCTTGGCTGTTCTTTTAAATACCTCCTTGTCCCTTGCTCCTCTTCCTCTTCTTCCTCTTCTTCCTCCTCTTGTTGGAAGATGACCTGAGGAGATGGTCCTCTCTTCCTTGGAGGTGGTGGTGGTGCTGGGGGTCCACCAGCTGCAGCTACTACAGATGCCATGACTGAACAAGCAGAAACAGGTCTTTCTCTCATAAAAATGAAAGTCAGAGTGAGGAAAACAGGTGGGACTTTCATCATTTGGGAAAAAAATGTTCTAAACCAATGAAAAGTGTTAATTTTAAGTCATATGACCAAGCCTTCCATCATTAGGAAACTAAAAGTAAAATGAACTAAAGAAAAGTTTTATAAACTAGTCACATGACCTGTTATGCTTACGTTACGCGCTCCGCGCCGCGCCTCGGATCGTTTCCGGGGCTCTGCGTTTCGCGCCTTTGTTCGCGTTCCGGAGCGCTTCCGGGTGCGCTAACGCGGCGCGTCATAAGACGCATTACGCAGTAACGCGATACGTTGCGATTACGCGACGCGTCACGATGTTGCTTTCTAACGCGGTACTTGCGCTAACGGAATGTTTACCGGTTGGCGGACTGGGTCTCTGAACAAATTGAAGCTAACGGGAAGCTGCCTGGTTCGCGGACCGGCAGCGAAACAATAAAAAATAATTAAATAAATATTTAAAATGAAAAAATGTAATACAAAAATATAAAAAATATATTTTTGAATTAGAATAAGAATACATTTTACAGCTTTTGATATTTCTTATTAAAAACCATTGAAATTCACTGAAAAAAACATAGGTTATAGACCATATATAGTTAGGAATTAGCATTTACAAAACCTTGAAAATTCACTGAAAAAAACATAGGTTATAGACCATATATAGTTAAGGATTAGCATTTACTAAACCTTATTTTACTCACACAAAACCATTGAAATTCGCATATATAGTTAGTTGCACTAACTATATATCGCGCACCCGCAATCCACTGCTGATGATGTCACATATTACATCATTCATGACATGGTCAGTGACATCACTGATGACATCACTGATGACATCTCAAATAACATCACTGATGACATCACTGATGACACCTCAAATGACATCACTGATGACATCACTGATGACATCTCAAATAACATCACTGATGACATCACTAATAACATCTCATTTGACATTACTGATCACATCACTGATGACATCTCAAATGACATCACTGATGACATCTCAAATGACATCACTGATGACATCACTGATGACATCTCGAATGACATCACTGATGACATCACTGATGACATCTCAAATGACATCACTGATGACATCACTGATGACATCATTTATGTGATAATACGATGAACCTCTTCAGACTCTAATATAACCTTAGATACACTCAGTGTAAACAGACACTCACAGACTGTCACTCATCCATGGAGTTACTCACACACCTAGTCAGTCATGCAAAGAATCAATCACACCTCCATTTCCTCATCTATACAGTTATACACACCTTACTTATTCAAACATATACTAACACATATTTACTCTCTTATACAATCCCTGATACAAGTTCACAATGATCCATACAGCCACTCACACATTCACTGGCTCTTATGCACAGTTATTTATATTTGGCAACTCTCACATGTACTGTGTTTTACATATGTACTTACTTTGACCTGTAGCACTGAGATATCCATTCACTCACCAATACACTCATGCACACAGTCAACCGCCCATACAGCTGTTTCCACATGCACTTTTGAACCCATACATCTAGTGAATCAACTGCTCACACATCTATGCACAAACAACAAGTGATGGACTGAATGTGGATCAATGTCACACACTCCCCCAGTCAAAAGATCTGGGCCCAAATCCATCGTTTTTTTGCACTCCACACCACCCTGGGTTAGACAATGGCGATATGCAAATCAGCTCTGACCCTGTTGCCCCATGGGAACAGTCCAGTCCGAACTACAAAAGCCATGTCCTTCCCAGAACGGAATCAAGCATCCGAGGACCGGACCGGTTTCGAGGTAACACCTCTCATCAGCCCGGCTAGCTTGACTCCAAGTGGTGTGGAGTGCCTGGGACCCACGTCTGGGCATCCCCAGCGCACTTAGGGCGGCAATTGCAAAAACAACAAGTGATGGACTGAATGTGGATCAATGTCACACACTCCCCCAGTCAAAAGATCTGGGCCCAAATCCATCGTTTTTTTGCACTCCACACCACCCTGGGTTAGACAATGGCGATATGCAAATCAGCTCTGACCCTGTTGCCCCATGGGAACAGTCCAGTCCAAACTACAAAAGCCATGTCCTTCCCAGAACGGAATCAAGCATCCGAGGACCGGACCGGTTTCGAGGTAACACCTCTCATCAGCCCGGCTAGCTTGACTCCAAGTGGTGTGGAGTGCCTGGGACCTACGTCTGGGCATCCCCAGCGCACTTAGGGCGGCAATTGCAAAAACAACAAGTGATGGACTGAGTGTGGATCAATGTCACACACTCCCCCAGTCAAAAGATCTGGGCCAAATCCATCGTTTTTTTGCACTCCACACCACCCTGGGTTAGACAATGGCGATATGCAAATCAGCTCTGACCCTGTTGCCCCATGGGAACAGTCCAGTCTGAACTACAAAAGCCATGTCCTTCCCAGAACGGAATCAAGCATCCGAGGACCGGACCGGTTTCGAGGTAACACCTCTCATCAGCCCGGCTAGCTTGACTCCAAGTGGTGTGGAGTGCCTGGGACCCACGTCTGGGCATCCCCAGCGCACTTAGGGCGGCAATTGCAAAAACAACAAGTGATGGACTGAATGTGGATCAATGTCACACACTCCCCCAGTCAAAAGATCTGGGCCCAAATCCATCGTTTTTTTGCACTCCACACCACCCTGGGTTAGACAATGGCGATATGCAAATCAGCTCTGACCCTGTTGCCCCATGGGGACAGTCCAGTCCGAACTACAAAAGCCATGTCCTTCCCAGAACGGAATCAAGCATCCGAGGACCGGACCGGTTTCGAGGTAACACCTCTCATCAGCCCGGCTAGCTTGACTCCAAGTGGTGTGGAGTGCCTGGGACCCACGTCTAGGCATCCCCAGCGCACTTAGGGCGGCAATTGCAAAAACAACAAGTGATCGACTGAATGCGGATCAATGTCACACACTCCCCCAGTCAAAAGATCTGGGCCCAAATCCATCGTTTTTTTGCACTCCACACCACCCTGGGTTAGACAGTGGCGATATGCAAATCAGCTCTGACCCTGTTGCCCCATGGGAACAGTCCAGTCTGAACTACAAAAGCCATGTCCTTCCCAGAACGGAATCAAGCATCCGAGGACCGGACCGGTTTCGAGGTAACACCTCTCATCAGCCCGGCTAGCTTGACTCCAAGTGGTGTGGAGTGCCTGGGACCCACGTCTGGGCATCCCCAGCGCACTTAGGGCGGCAATTGCAAAAACAACAAGTGATGGACTGAATGTGGATCAATGTCACACACTCCCCCAGTCAAAAGATCTGGGCCCAAATCCATCGTTTTTTTGCACTCCACACCACCCTGGGTTAGACAATGGCGATATGCAAATCAGCTCTGACCCTGTTGCCCAATGGGAACAGTCCAGTCCGAACTACAAAAGCCATGTCCTTCCCAGAACGGAATCAAGCATCCGAGGACCGGACCGGTTTCAAGGTAACACCTCTCATCAGCCCGGCCAGCTTGACTCTAAGTGGTGTGGAGTGCCTGGGACCCACGTCTGGGCATCCCCAGCGCACTTAGGGCGGCAATTGCAAAAACAACAAGTGATGGACTGAATGTGGATCAATGTCACACACTCCCCCAGTCAAAAGATCTGGGCCCAAATCCATCGTTTTTTTGCACTCCACACCACCCTGGGTTAGACAATGGCGATATGCAAATCAGCTCTGACCCTGTTGCCCCATGGGAACAGTCCAGTCCGAACTACAAAAGCCATGTCCTTCCCAGAACGGAATCAAGCATCCGAGGACCGGACCGGTTTCGAGGTAACACCTCTCATCAGCCCGGCTAGCTTGACTCCAAGTGGTGTGGAGTGCCTGGGACCCACGTCTGGGCATCCCCAGCGCACTTAGGGCGGCAATTGCAAAAACAACAAGTGATGGACTGAATGTGGATCAATGTCACACACTCCCCCAGTCAAAAGATCTGGGCCCAAATCCATCGTTTTTTTGCACTCCACACCACCCTGGGTTAGACAATGGCGATATGCAAATCAGCTCTGACCCTGTTGCCCCATGGGGACAGTCCAGTCCGAACTACAAAAGCCATGTCCTTCCCAGAACGGAATCAAGCATCCGAGGACCGGACCGGTTTCGAGGTAACACCTCTCATCAGCCCGGCTAGCTTGACTCCAAGTGGTGTGGAGTGCCTGGGACCCACGTCTAGGCATCCCCAGCGCACTTAGGGCGGCAATTGCAAAAACAACAAGTGATCGACTGAATGCGGATCAATGTCACACACTCCCCCAGTCAAAAGATCTGGGCCCAAATCCATCGTTTTTTTGCACTCCACACCACCCTGGGTTAGACAGTGGCGATATGCAAATCAGCTCTGACCCTGTTGCCCCATGGGAACAGTCCAGTCCGAACTACAAAAGCCATGTCCTTCCCAGAACGGAATCAAGCATCCGAGGACCGGACCGGTTTCGAGGTAACACCTCTCATCAGCCCGGCTAGCTTGACTCCAAGTGGTGTGGAGTGCCTGGGACCCACGTCTGGGCATCCCCAGCGCACTTAGGGCGGCAATTGCAAAAACAACAAGTGATGGACTGAATGTGGATCAATGTCACACACTCCCCCAGTCAAAAGATCTGGGCCCAAATCCATCGTTTTTTTGCACTCCACACCACCCTGGGTTAGACAATGGCGATATGCAAATCAGCTCTGACCCTGTTGCCCAATGGGAACAGTCCAGTCCGAACTACAAAAGCCATGTCCTTCCCAGAACGGAATCAAGCATCCGAGGACCGGACCGGTTTCAAGGTAACACCTCTCATCAGCCCGGCCAGCTTGACTCTAAGTGGTGTGGAGTGCCTGGGACCCACGTCTGGGCATCCCCAGCGCACTTAGGGCGGCAATTGCAAAAACAACAAGTGATGGACTGAATGTGGATCAATGTCACACACTCCCCCAGTCAAAAGATCTGGGCCCAAATCCATCGTTTTTTTGCACTCCACACCACCCTGGGTTAGACAATGGCGATATGCAAATCAGCTCTGACCCTGTTGCCCCATGGGAACAGTCCAGTCCGAACTACAAAAGCCATGTCCTTCCCAGAACGGAATCAAGCATCCGAGGACCGGACCGGTTTCGAGGTAACACCTCTCATCAGCCCGGCTAGCTTGACTCCAAGTGGTGTGGAGTGCCTGGGACCCACGTCTGGGCATCCCCAGCGCACTTAGGGCGGCAATTGCAAAAACAACAAGTGATGGACTGAATGTGGATCAATGTCACACACTCCCCCAGTCAAAAGATCTGGGCCCAAATCCATCGTTTTTTTGCACTCCACACCACCCTGGGTTAGACAATGGCGATATGCAAATCAGCTCTGACCCTGTTGCCCCATGGGAACAGTCCAGTCCGAACTACAAAAGCCATGTCCTTCCCAGAACGGAATCAAGCATCCGAGGACCGGACCGGTTTCGAGGTAACACCTCTCATCAGCCCGGCTAGCTTGACTCCAAGTGGTGTGGAGTGCCTGGGACCCACGTCTGGGCATCCCCAGCACACTTAGGGCGGCAATTGCAAAAACAACAAGTGATGGACTGAATGTGGATCAATGTCACACACTCCCCCAGTCAAAAGATCTGGGCCCAAATCCATCGTTTTTTTGCACTCCACACCACCCTGGGTTAGACAATGGCGATATGCAAATCAGCTCTGACCCTGTTGCCCCATGGGAACAGTCCAGTCCGAACTACAAAAGCCATGTCCTTCCCAGAACGGAATCAAGCATCCGAGGACCGGACCGGTTTCGAGGTAACACCTCTCATCAGCCCGGCTAGCTTGACTCCAAGTGGTGTGGAGTGCCTGGGACCCACGTCTGGGCATCCCCAGCGCACTTAGGGCGGCAATTGCAAAAACAACAAGTGATGGACTGAATGTGGATCAATGTCACACACTCCCCAGTCAAAAGATCTGGGTCAAATGCTTGATTCCGGTCTGGGAAAGACATGGCTTGGTAGTTCGGACTGGACTGTTCCCATGAGGCACAGGGTCAGAGCTGATTTGCATATAGCCAGTGTCTAACCCAGGGTGGTGTGGAGTGCAAAAAAACGATGGATTTAGGCCCAGATCCTTGTACTGTGGTGAATGTATGACATTGTTCTACATTCTGTTCATCAACTGTGTTTTTTGCAATTTTCACCCCGAGTGTGCTGGGTATACTCAGACGTGAGTCCCAGGCTCTCCACACCACTGGAGTCAAGCTATCCAGGCTGATGAAGGCTGATAGCCAGAAACCGGTCCTTGGATGCTTGATTCCGGTCTGGGAAAGACATGGCTTGGTAGTTCGGACTGGACTGTTCCCATGAGGCACAGGGTCAGAGCTGATTTGCATATAGCCAGTGTCTAACCCAGGGTGGTGTGGAGTGCAAAAAAACGATGGATTTAGGCCCAGATCCTTGTACTGGGGTGAATGTATGACATTGTTCTACATTCTGTTCATCAACTGTGTTTTTTGCAATTTTCACCTCGAGTGTGCTGGGTATACTCAGACGTGAGTCCCAGGCTCTCCACACCACTGGAGTCAAGCTATCCAGGCTGATGAAGGCTGATAGCCAGAAACCGGTCCTTGGATGCTTGATTCCGGTCTGGGAAAGACATGGCTTGGTAGTTCGGACTGGACTGTTCCCATGAGGCACAGGGTCAGAGCTGATTTGCATATAGCCAGTGTCTAACCCAGGGTGGTGTGGAGTGCAAAAAAACGATGGATTTAGGCCCAGATCCTTGTACTGGGGTGAATGTATGACATTGTTCTACATTCTGTTCATCAACTGTGTTTTTTGCAATTTTCACCCCGAGTGTGCTGGGTATACTCAGACGTGAGTCCCAGGCTCTCCACACCACTGGAGTCAAGCTATCCAGGCTGATGAAGGCTGATAGCCAGAAACCGGTCCTTGGATGCTTGATTCCGGTCTGGGAAAGACATGGCTTGGTAGTTCGGACTGGACTGTTCCCATGAGGCACAGGGTCAGAGCTGATTTGCATATAGCCAGTGTCAAACCCAGGGTGGTGTGGAGTGCAAAAAAACGATGGATTTAGGCCCAGATCCTTGTACTGGGGTGAATGTATGACATTGTTCTACATTCTGTTCATCAACTGTGTTTTTTGCAATTTTCACCCCGAGTGTGCTGGGTATACTCAGACGTGAGTCCCAGGCTCTCCACACCACTGGAGTCAAGCTATCCAGGCTGATGAAGGCTGATAGCCAGAAACCGGTCCTTGGATGCTTGATTCCGGTCTGGGAAAGACATGGCTTGGTAGTTCGGACTGGACTGTTCCCATGAGGCACAGGGTCAGAGCTGATTTGCATATAGCCAATGTCTAACCCAGGGTGGTGTGGAGTGCAAAAAAATGATGGATTTAGGCCCAGATCCTTGTACTGGGGTGAATGTATGACATTGTTCTACATTCTGTTCATCAACTGTGTTTTTTGCAATTTTCACCCCGAGTGTGCTGGGTATACTCAGACGTGAGTCCCAGGCTCTCCACACCACTGGAGTCAAGCTATCCAGGCTGATGAAGGCTGATAGCCAGAAACCGGTCCTTGGATGCTTGATTCCGGTCTGGGAAAGACATGGCTTGGTAGTTCGGACTGGACTGTTCCCATGAGGCACAGGGTCAGAGCTGATTTGCATATAGCCAGTGTCTAACCCAGGGTGGTGTGGAGTGCAAAAAAACGATGGATTTAGGCCCAGATCCTTGTACTGGGGTGAATGTATGACATTGTTCTACATTCTGTTCATCAACTGTGTTTTTTGCAATTTTCACCCCGAGTGTGCTGGGTATACTCAGACGTGAGTCCCAGGCTCTCCACACCACTGGAGTCAAGCTATCCAGGCTGATGAAGGCTGATAGCCAGAAACCGGTCCTTGGATGCTTGATTCCGGTCTGGGAAAGACATGGCTTGGTAGTTCGGACTGGACTGTTCCCATGAGGCACAGGGTCAGAGCTGATTTGCATATAGCCAGTGTCTAACCCAGGGTGGTGTGGAGTGCAAAAAAACGATGGATTTAGGCCCAGATCCTTGTACTGGGGTGAATGTATGACATTGTTCTACATTCTGTTCATCAACTGTGTTTTTTGCAATTTTCACCCCGAGTGTGCTGGGTATACTCAGACGTGAGTCCCAGGCTCTCCACACCACTGGAGTCAAGCTATCCAGGCTGATGAAGGCTGATAGCCAGAAACCGGTCCTTGGATGCTTGATTCCGGTCTGGGTAAGACATGGCTTGGTAGTTCGGACTGGACTGTTCCCATGAGGCACAGGGTCAGAGCTGATTTGCATATAGCCAGTGTCTAACCCAGGGTGGTGTGGAGTGCAAAAAAACGATGGATTTAGGCCCAGATCCTTGTACTGGGGTGAATGTATGACATTGTTCTACATTCTGTTCATCAACTGTGTTTTTTGCAATTTTCACCCCGAGTGTGCTGGGTATACTCAGACGTGAGTCCCAGGCTCTCCACACCACTGGAGTCAAGCTATCCAGGCTGATGAAGGCTGATAGCCAGAAACCGGTCCTTGGATGCTTGATTCCGGTCTGGGAAAGACATGGCTTGGTAGTTCGGACTGGACTGTTCCCATGAGGCACAGGGTCAGAGCTGATTTGCATATAGCCAGTGTCTAACCCAGGGTGGTGTGGAGTGCAAAAAAACGATGGATTTAGGCCCAGATCCTTGTACTGGGGTGAATGTATGACATTGTTCTACATTCTGTTCATCAACTGTGTTTTTTGCAATTTTCACCCCGAGTGTGCTGGGTATACTCAGACGTGAGTCCCAGGCTCTCCACACCACTGGAGTCAAGCTATCCAGGCTGATGAAGGCTGATAGCCAGAAACCGGTCCTTGGATGCTTGATTCCGGTCTGGGAAAGACATGGCTTGGTAGTTCGGACTGGACTGTTCCCATGAGGCACAGGGTCAGAGCTGATTTGCATATAGCCAGTGTCTAACCCAGGGTGGTGTGGAGTGCAAAAAAACGATGGATTTAGGCCCAGATCCTTGTACTGGGGTGAATGTATGACATTGTTCTACATTCTGTTCATCAACTGTGTTTTTTGCAATTTTCACCCCGAGTGTGCTGGGTATACTCAGACGTGAGTCCCAGGCTCTCCACACCACTGGAGTCAAGCTATCCAGGCTGATGAAGGCTGATAGCCAGAAACCGGTCCTTGGATGCTTGATTCCGATCTGAGAAAGACATGGCTTGGTAGTTCGGACTGGACTGTTCCCATGAGGCACAGGGTCAGAGCTGATTTGCATATAGCCAGTGTCTAACCCAGGGTGGTGTGGAGTGCAAAAAAACGATGGATTTAGGCCCAGATCCTTGTACTGGGGTGAATGTATGACATTGTTCTACATTCTGTTCATCAACTGTGTTTTTTGCAATTTTCACCCCGAGTGTGCTGGGTATACTCAGACGTGAGTCCCAGGCTCTCCACACCACTGGAGTCAAGCTATCCAGGCTGATGAAGGCTGATAGCCAGAAACCGGTCCTTGGATGCTTGATTCCGGTCTGGGAAAGACATGGCTTGGTAGTTCGGACTGGACTGTTCCCATGAGGCACAGGGTCAAAGCTGATTTGCATATAGCCAGTGTCTAACCCAGGGTGGTGTGGAGTGCAAAAAAACGATGGATTTAGGCCCAGATCCTTGTACTGGGGTGAATGTATGACATTGTTCTACATTCTGTTCATCAACTGTGTTTTTTGCAATTTTCACCCCGAGTGTGCTGGGTATACTCAGACGTGAGTCCCAGGCTCTCCACACCACTGGAGTCAAGCTATCCAGGCTGATGAAGGCTGATAGCCAGAAACCGGTCCTTGGATGCTTGATTCCGGTCTGGGAAAGACATGGCTTGGTAGTTCGGACTGGACTGTTCCCATGAGGCACAGGGTCAGAGCTGATTTGCATATAGCCAGTGTCTAACCCAGGGTGGTGTGGAGTGCAAAAAAACGATGGATTTAGGCCCAGGTCCTTGTACTGGGGTGAATGTATGACATTGTTCTACATTCTGTTCATCAACTGTGTTTTTTGCAATTTTCACCCCGAGTGTGCTGGGTATACTCAGACGTGAGTCCCAGGCTCTCCACACCACTGGAGTCAAGCTATCCAGGCTGATGAAGGCTGATAGCCAGAAACCGGTCCTTGGATGCTTGATTCCGGTCTGGGAAAGACATGGCTTGGTAGTTCGGACTGGACTGTTCCCATGAGGCACAGGGTCAGAGCTGATTTGCATATAGCCAGTGTCTAACCCAGGGTGGTGTGGAGTGCAAAAAAACGATGGATTTAGGCCCAGATCCTTGTACTGGGGTGAATGTATGACATTGTTCTACATTCTGTTCATCAACTGTGTTTTTTGCAATTTTCACCCCGAGTGTGCTGGGTATACTCAGACGTGAGTCCCAGGCTCTCCACACCACTGGAGTCAAGCTATCCAGGCTGATGAAGGCTGATAGCCAGAAACCGGTCCTTGGATGCTTGATTCCGGTCTGGGAAAGACATGGCTTGGTAGTTCGGACTGGACTGTTCCCATGAGGCACAGGGTCAGAGCTGATTTGCATATAGCCAGTGTCTAACCCAGGGTGGTGTGGAGTGCAAAAAAACGATGGATTTAGGCCCAGATCCTTGTACTGGGGTGAATGTATGACATTGTTCTACATTCTGTTCATCAACTGTGTTTTTTGCAATTTTCACCCCGAGTGTGCTGGGTATACTCAGACGTGAGTCCCAGGCTCTCCACACCACTGGAGTCAAGCTATCCAGGCTGATGAAGGCTGATAGCCAGAAACCGGTCCTTGGATGCTTGATTCCGGTCTGGGAAAGACATGGCTTGGTAGTTCGGACTGGACTGTTCCCATGAGGCACAGGGTCAGAGCTGATTTGCATATAGCCAGTGTCTAACCCAGGGTGGTGTGGAGTGCAAAAAAACGATGGATTTAGGCCCAGGTCCTTGTACTGGGGTGAATGTATGACATTGTTCTACATTCTGTTCATCAACTGTGTTTTTTGCAATTTTCACCCCGAGTGTGCTGGGTATACTCAGACGTGAGTCCCAGGCTCTCCACACCACTGGAGTCAAGCTATCCAGGCTGATGAAGGCTGATAGCCAGAAACCGGTCCTTGGATGCTTGATTCCGGTCTGGGAAAGACATGGCTTGGTAGTTCGGACTGGACTGTTCCCATGAGGCACAGGGTCAGAGCTGATTTGCATATAGCCAGTGTCTAACCCAGGGTGGTGTGGAGTGCAAAAAAACGATGGATTTAGGCCCAGATCCTTGTACTGGGGTGAATGTATGACATTGTTCTACATTCTGTTCATCAACTGTGTTTTTTGCAATTTTCACCCCGAGTGTGCTGGGTATACTCAGACGTGAGTCCCAGGCTCTCCACACCACTGGAGTCAAGCTATCCAGGCTGATGAAGGCTGATAGCCAGAAACCGGTCCTTGGATGCTTGATTCCGGTCTGGGAAAGACATGGCTGGGTAGTTCGGACTGGACTGTTCCCATGAGGCACAGGGTCAGAGCTGATTTGCATATAGCCAGTGTCAAACCCAGGGTGGTGTGGAGTGCAAAAAAACAATGGATTTAGGCCCAGATCCTTGTACTGGGGTGAATGTATGACATTGTTCTACATTCTGTTCATCAACTGTGTTTTTTGCAATTTTCACCCCGAGTGTGCTGGGTATACTCAGACGTGAGTCCCAGGCTCTCCACACCACTGGAGTCAAGCTATCCAGGCTGATGAAGGCTGATAGCCAGAAACCGGTCCTTGGATGCTTGATTCCGGTCTGGGAAAGACATGGCTTGGTAGTTCGGACTGGACTGTTCCCATGAGGCACAGGGTCAGAGCTGATTTGCATATAGCCAGTGTCTAACCCAGGGTGGTGTGGAGTGCAAAAAAACGATGGATTTAGGCCCAGATCCTTGTACTGGGGTGAATGTATGACATTGTTCTACATTCTGTTCATCAACTGTGTTTTTTGCAATTTTCACCCCGAGTGTGCTGGGTATACTCAGACGTGAGTCCCAGGCTCTCCACACCACTGGAGTCAAGCTATCCAGGCTGATGAAGGCTGATAGCCAGAAACCGGTCCTTGGATGCTTGATTCCGGTCTGGGAAAGACATGGCTTGGTAGTTCGGACTGGACTGTTCCCATGAGGCACAGGGTCAGAGCTGATTTGCATATAGCCAGTGTCTAACCCAGGGTGGTGTGGAGTGCAAAAAAACGATGGATTTAGGCCCAGATCCTTGTACTGGGGTGAATGTATGACATTGTTCTACATTCTGTTCATCAACTGTGTTTTTTGCAATTTTCACCCCGAGTGTGCTGGGTATACTCAGACGTGAGTCCCAGGCTCTCCACACCACTGGAGTCAAGCTATCCAGGCTGATGAAGGCTGATAGCCAGAAACCGGTCCTTGGATGCTTGATTCCGGTCTGGGAAAGACATGGCTTGGTAGTTCGGACTGGACTGTTCCCATGAGGCACAGGGTCAGAGCTGATTTGCATATAGCCAGTGTCTAACCCAGGGTGGTGTGGAGTGCAAAAAAACGATGGATTTAGGCCCAGATCCTTGTACTGGGGTGAATGTATGACATTGTTCTACATTCTGTTCATCAACTGTGTTTTTTGCAATTTTCACCCCGAGAGTGCTGGGTATACTCAGACGTGAGTCCCAGGCTCTCCACACCACTGGAGTCAAGCTATCCAGGCTGATGAAGGCTGATAGCCAGAAACCGGTCCTTGGATGCTTGATTCCGGTCTGGGAAAGACATGGCTTGGTAGTTCGGACTGGACTGTTCCCATGAGGCACAGGGTCAGAGCTGATTTGCATATAGCCAGTGTCTAACCCAGGGTGGTGTGGAGTGCAAAAAAACGATGGATTTAGGCCCAGATCCTTGTACTGGGGTGAATGTATGACATTGTTCTACATTCTGTTCATCAACTGTGTTTTTTGCAATTTTCACCCCGAGTGTGCTGGGTATACTCAGACGTGAGTCCCAGGCTCTCCACACCACTGGAGTCAAGCTATCCAGGCTGATGAAGGCTGATAGCCAGAAACCGGTCCTTGGATGCTTGATTCCGGTCTGGGAAAGACATGGCTTGGTAGTTCGGACTGGACTGTTCCCATGAGGCACAGGGTCAGAGCTGATTTGCATATAGCCAGTGTCTAACCCAGGGTGGTGTGGAGTGCAAAAAAACGATGGATTTAGGCCCAGATCCTTGTACTGGGGTGAATGTATGACATTGTTCTACATTCTGTTCATCAACTGTGTTTTTTGCAATTTTCACCCCGAGTGTGCTGGGTATACTCAGACGTGAGTCCCAGGCTCTCCACACCACTGGAGTCAAGCTATCCAGGCTGATGAAGGCTGATAGCCAGAAACCGGTCCTTGGATGCTTGATTCCGGTCTGGGAAAGACATGGCTTGGTAGTTCGGACTGGACTGTTCCCATGAGGCACAGGGTCAGAGCTGATTTGCATATAGCCAGTGTCTAACCCAGGGTGGTGTGGAGTGCAAAAAAACGATGGATTTAGGCCCAGATCCTTGTACTGGGGTGAATGTATGACATTGTTCTACATTCTGTTCATCAACTGTGTTTTTTGCAATTTTCACCCCGAGTGTGCTGGGTATACTCAGACGTGAGTCCCAGGCTCTCCACACCACTGGAGTCAAGCTATCCAGGCTGATGAAGGCTGATAGCCAGAAACCGGTCCTTGGATGCTTGATTCCGGTCTGGGAAAGACATGGCTTGGTAGTTCGGACTGGACTGTTCCCATGAGGCACAGGGTCAGAGCTGATTTGCATATAGCCAGTGTCTAACACAGGGTGGTGTGGAGTGCAAAAAAACGATGGATTTAGGCCCAGATCCTTGTACTGGGGTGAATGTATGACATTGTTCTACATTCTGTTCATCAACTGTGTTTTTTGCAATTTTCACCCCGAGTGTGCTGGGTATACTCAGACGTGAGTCCCAGGCTCTCCACACCACTGGAGTCAAGCTATCCAGGCTGATGAAGGCTGATAGCCAGAAACCAGTCCTTGGATGCTTGATTCCGATCTGGGAAAGACATGGCTTGGTAGTTCGGACTGGACTGTTCCCATGAGGCACAGGGTCAGAGCTGATTTGCATATAGCCAGTGTCTAACCCAGGGTGGTGTGGAGTGCAAAAAAACGATGGATTTAGGCCCAGATCCTTGTACTGGGGTGAATGTATGACATTGTTCTACATTCTGTTCATCAACTGTGTTTTTTGCAATTTTCACCCCGAGTGTGCTGGGAATACTCAGACGTGAGTCCCAGGCTCTCCACACCACTGGAGTCAAGCTATCCAGGCTGATGAAGGCTGATAGCCAGAAACCGGTCCTTGGATGCTTGATTCCGGTCTGGGAAAGACATGGCTTGGTAGTTCGGACTGGACTGTTCCCATGAGGCACAGGGTCAGAGCTGATTTGCATATAGCCAGTGTCTAACCCAGGGTGGTGTGGAGTGCAAATAAACGATGGATTTAGGCCCAGATCCTTGTACTGGGGTGAATGTATGACATTGTTCTACATTCTGTTCATCAACTGTGTTTTTTGCAATTTTCACCCCGAGTGTGCTGGGTATACTCAGACGTGAGTCCCAGGCTCTCCACACCACTGGAGTCAAGCTATCCAGGCTGATGAAGGCTGATAGCCAGAAACCGGTCCTTGGATGCTTGATTCCGGTCTGGGAAAGACATGGCTTGGTAGTTCGGACTGGACTGTTCCCATGAGGCACAGGGTCAGAGCTGATTTGCATATAGCCAGTGTCTAACCCAGGGTGGTGTGGAGTGCAAAAAAACGATCGATTTAGGCCCAGGTCCTTGTACTGGGGTGAATGTATGACATTGTTCTACATTCTGTTCATCAACTGTGTTTTTTGCAATTTTCACCCCGAGTGTGCTGGGTATACTCAGACGTGAGTCCCAGGCTCTCCACACCACTGGAGTCAAGCTATCCAGGCTGATGAAGGCTGATAGCCAGAAACCGGTCCTTGGATGCTTGATTCCGGTCTGGGAAAGACATGGCTTGGTAGTTCGGACTGGACTGTTCCCATGAGGCACAGGGTCAGAGCTGATTTGCATATAGCCAGTGTCTAACCCAGGGTGGTGTGGAGTGCAAAAAAACGATGGATTTAGGCCCAGATCCTTGTACTGGGGTGAATGTATGACATTGTTCTACATTCTGTTCATCAACTGTGTTTTTTGCAATTTTCACCCCGAGTGTGCTGGGTATACTCAGACGTGAGTCCCAGGCTCTCCACACCACTGGAGTCAAGCTATCCAGGTTGATGAAGGCTGATAGCCAGAAACCGGTCCTTGGATGCTTGATTCCGGTCTGGGAAAGACATGGCTTGGTAGTTCGGACTGGACTGTTCCCATGAGGCACAGGGTCAGAGCTGATTTGCATATAGCCAGTGTCTAACCCAGGGTGGTGTGGAGTGCAAAAAAACGATGGATTTAGGCCCAGATCCTTGTACCGGGGTGAATGTATGACATTGTTCTACATTCTGTTCATCAACTGTGTTTTTTGCAATTTTCACCCCGAGTGTGCTGGGTATACTCAGACGTGAGTCCCAGGCTCTCCACACCACTGGAGTCAAGCTATCCAGGCTGATGAAGGCTGATAGCCAGAAACCGGTCCTTGGATGCTTGATTCCGGTCTGGGAAAGACATGGCTTGGTAGTTCGGACTGGACTGTTCCCATGAGGCACAGGGTCAGAGCTGATTTGCATATAGCCAGTGTCTAACCCAGGGTGGTGTGGAGTGCAAAAAAACGATGGATTTAGGCCCAGATCCTTGTACTGGGGTGAATGTATGACATTGTTCTACATTCTGTTCATCAACTGTGTTTTTTGCAATTTTCACCCCGAGTGTGCTGGGTATACTCAGACGTGAGTCCCAGGCTCTCCACACCACTGGAGTCAAGCTATCCAGGCTGATGAAGGCTGATAGCCAGAAACCGGTCCTTGGATGCTTGATTCCGGTCTGGGAAAGACATGGCTTGGTAGTTCGGACTGGACTGTTCCCATGAGGCACAGGGTCAGAGCTGATTTGCATATAGCCAGTGTCTAACCCAGGGTGGTGTGGAGTGCAAAAAAACGATGGATTTAGGCCCAGATCCTTGTACTGGAGTGAATGTATGACATTGTTCTACATTCTGTTCATCAACTGTGTTTTTTGCAATTTTCACACATCTATGCACAGCCACCCACACACACACTCAGTCTCCCATACTTGGGCAACCAATCAATAACCCATAGAGTTACTCATATAGCTTCTGATCAACACATGCAGCAGTTTACAGACAGACATAATGATGCACAAATTAAGACAGTTTAGTCACTAACCCATGCTCTCAGTGAGACACATTTAATCACTCTCTCATACAGTCAGTCATGCACCTACTAAATCCTTCATCCAGACACTTATACATCCACCCATTCTTCAATATGTAAGACATATTTTAACTTTACAGAAACATACAGTCACTGGATGATGTCATCAGTGATGTCATCAGTGATGTCACTGACCATGTCATGAATGATGTAATATGTGACATCATTAGCAGTGGATTGCGGGTGCGCGATATATAGTTAGTGCAACTAACTATATATGGAATTTCAATGGTTTTGTGCAAGTAAAATAAGGTTTTGTAAATGCTAATTCCTAACTATATATGGTCTATAACCTATGGTTTTTTCAGTGAATTTTCAAGGTTTTGTAAATGCAAATTCCTAACTATATATAGTCTATAACCTATGGTTTTTTCAATGAATATATATATAGATATATATATATAGATATATATAGATATATATATCTATATATTACCTACTGGCGGTCGCCAGTAGGTATATATAGTTAGGATTTTTTCTCTATGGGATTTTTGAAAATTCTATGTCTAATAACTTTGGCGTTTGTGGACGGAATTGGCTGAAATTTTCAGGGAAATGGCACATTTTGTTTCTGAGCAGCCCCTGAAAATTTGGGGGGGGGTTTCTCAAGGGGGGCCGAGAAAAAAGGGGGGTCCCAAAACGCGTTTTTCCCATGTTAATTTCCATAGGGCGGTTGGCCTCACTTTTAGCTCGAACGGCTGAATGGATTTGCACGAAACTTGGCAAAATTGTAGGGACTGTTAGCCCGATGTGCCTTTGCTAGGTCTCAATATATGTGCTCCAGTGGATTTTGAGAAATTAACGTTCAAAAAAAGATATATATCTGTGACAGCGCTCCGGGCAGCGCTCCGGTTCGCGTACTTGACGCGTAACGGAACTTTGCGAAGCGAAGCTGATTGGCTCTCTGGTGTCTGTCAACATTCTAAACAGTCCGGAGCGGCCGCCATCTTGTCTCTCGGTAGGATCGAGAGACAAGAGGAGGCCAAAACAAAGGGGGAAATGAAGGAAAGGGGGCAAGGTAGACCCCTTCTGACCCCCTAGGATTGATGAGGGGGATATTATAGAGCCACGCGGGGCAAAAAAAATAAAAAAAAATGCGATTTTTTTTCGCCGTAGAGACGCGTCTTGGTACGCGAACCGGGCAGCTAACCGGGCAGCTAACCGGGCAGCTAACCGGCAGCGTAACGGGAGTCTGAGGAGTAGCTGATTGGCTGTCAACATTGTAAACAGTCCGGAGCGGCTGCCATCTTGTCTCTCTGTAGGATCGAGAGACAAGAGGTGGTGAAAAACGAAGGGGGAAATGAAGGAAAGGGGGCAAGGTAGACCCCTCCTGACCCCCTAGGATTGATGAGGGGGATATTAAAGTGCCCCGCGGGGCAAAAAAAAAAAAAAATGCGATTTTTCGCCGTAGAGGCCCGTCCCGGTACGCGAACCGGGCAGCTAACTGGGCAGCTAACCGGCAGCGTAATGGGAGTCTGAGGAGAAGCTGATTGGCTGTTAACATTGTAAACAGTCCGGAGCGGCCGCCATCTTGTCTGTCGGTGGGATCGAGAGACAAGAGGTGGAAAAAAAAAAGGTGTAAATGAAGGAAAGGGGTAAGGTAGACCCCTCCTGAACCCCTAGGATTGATGAGGGGGCTATTAAAGTTCCCCGCGGGGCAAAAGAAAAAAAAATTGCGATTTTTAGCGGTAGAGGCGCTTCCCGGTACGTTAACCGGGCAGCTAACCGGCAGCGTAACGGGAGTCCGACATATTGTGTTTTTGGAGCGTTTGTTTGCATACTGGGTAGCGTTCCGGTAAGCGTAACAAGGGGAAAATCAAGAGAAACAGTAAAATAAAATTTAAAGGAGTAGATTTCCACCAAACTTGGCAAAATTGTAGGGACTGTTTGTTTGATGTGCCTTTGCAAGGCCTCAAGATATGTGCACGTGTGGATTTTGTCTAATTAAGGTTAAAAAAATATATATATATCTGTAAGCGTGCTCCGGCGAGCTTACGTTACGGGTTTTGTTTGCGCTGCAGAGACGATACGTCACGGTTATGCGATGCGTCATGAGGCGTCTCACGGGCTATGTGATACGTCACGTAATAAAGAATATATTTTACAGCTATAGATATTAGCTTTTCAAAAACCAATGAAATTCACTGAAAAAACCATAGGTTATAGACCATATATAGTTAGGAATTTGCATTTACAAAACCTTGAAAATTCACTGAAAAAACCATAGGTTATAGACCATATATAGTTAGGGATTAGCATTTACAAAACCTTATTTTACTTGCACAAAACCATTGAAATTCCATATATAGTTAGTTGCACTAACTATATATCGCACACCCGCAATCCACTGCTAATGATGTCACATATTACATCATTCATGACATGGTCAGTGACATCACTGATGACATCACTGATGACATCTCAAATGACATCACTGATGACATCACTGATGACATCTCAAATGACATCACTGATCACATCACTGATGATATCATTTATGTGATAATACAATGAACATCTTCAGACTCTAATATAACCTTAGATACAATCAGTATAAACAGACACTCACAGACTGTCACTTATCCATGGAGTTACTCACACACTAGTCAGTTATGCAAAAAATCAATCACACCTCCATTTCCTCAACTATACAGTTATACACACCTTACTTATTCAAACATATACTAACACATATTTACTGTCTTATACAATCCCTGATACAAGTTCACAATGATCCATACAGCCACTCACACATTCACTGGCTCTTATGCACAGTTATTTATATATGTCAACTCTCACATGGACTGTGTTTTACATATGTACTTACTTTGACATGTAGCACTGAGATATCCATTCACTCACCAATACACTCATGCACACAGTCAACTGTCCATACAGCTGTTTCCACATTCACTTTTGAACCCATACATTTAGTGAATCAACTGCTCACACATCTATGCACAGAGTCATTCACCTCCCAGCCACCCACACACATACTCAGTCTCCCATACAAATACTTGGGCAACCATTCAATAACCCATATAGTATAGAGTGGCACTCGGATATCGTCTGTATTGGTCTGTACAAGAAAGGACAGGGCAATACTGCCCGAGTACCGTCTGGTGGATCTTTGGGTGATGCCTGTATCAACCGGATGCATATCATTGAAATCTAACAACCCACGGACCACAATTCCCACGATGCACCTCGGTGGGAAATGACTATGTTCCATGGCAGACATTAGTCTTTTTTCCATGGCGACTGGCCACAACCAATGGATAACCATTCACCTGTTTATAATCGTTGACAGGACTGAGGGCGTTGTCTTTAGCAAGCCGAGGAAGGCTTTTACGCCGAAACGCGTCCTTGCAATAAAGAAACTTTGAAAGGGGTTCCCGTGAGTACAGAGTGTTTCTTCATTGGAGCCGGAGCGTATATTTTATGTGGACCCACTTCCACATTTACTGCAGCCGTCCTCAAGAGTGCTCACTGCCTAAGTGGAACCGGAGCGTGATGATATATATATATATATATATATATATATATATATATATATATATATATATATATATATATATATATATATATATATATATATATATATATATATATATATATATATATATAAATACATTACCTGGCGGTTGCCAGTAGGTAGTTATAGTTAGGATTTTTTTCAATGCAAAATCTCAACATTCTAATGGGAGTAACTTTGGCGCCGGTTGAGGAATCTGCCTGAAAATTTCCTCAAATTTGCCTTGCGGCGCTTCGGTCCTTCCCTGAGAGTTTGGTGGGGATTCATCAAGCGGGGGTCAAGATAAAAGGGGGGTCCCAAAACGTGTTTTCCCCATGGTAATTTCCATAGGGCGGTCGACCTCACTTTTAGCCCGAATGGCTGAATGGATTTCCACCAAACTTGGCAAAATTGTAGGGACTGATAGCCCGATGTGCCTTTGCTATGTCTCAAGATATGGATTTTGAGTAATTTAGGTTAAAAAAAATATATATATCCATGGCCGCACCCCGGTACGCGCACCGGGCGCGCTACGCGACTTGCGCGCGGAAAGCTGATTGGCTCTCGGGTGTCTGTAAACATTTGAAACAGTCTGGAGTGGCCGCAATCTTGTGTCTCGGTAAGATCGAGACACAAGAGGAGGCAAAAACAATGGGGGAAATGACCATAAGGGGGCAGAGTAGACCCCCCCTGATCCTCTAGGTTTGATGTGGGGGCCATAAAAGGGCCACGCGGGGCAAAAAAAAATAAAAAATTCCGATTTGCACAGGGGGAAGCCCGGTACGCGCACCGGGGAGCGTACCGGGGAGCGTCCTAGGGGAAAACCCAGTGAAATAGTAAAATAATAATTTAAAGTGCTTAGAGGTAGGGTTGGTCTGAATAGAGTTGTTGTGTTGTGTGGGAGATATAAGTACCAGCATGTAGGTACCAATGCAGAGTCTTACATTCAATGTAGACTGTCTCCTCTGTAGATAATTTGCATGTTGTTACAGAAGGTATTGTGGTATATGGAATCTATACTATAGTCTGTCAGGAAAGCAGAAACAACATGGAGGCAGGGGATGAAAAAGAGATGTAAAATACACATTGGAGATAATATAGTGGGAGAAAGGAAGTAACTATGAGCAAAATTACTATGTTACACAAAAAAGTTGCACAGTATAATATAAGTCTCACTTTATATTATATTCATTTTGGTACTATTTCATGATTTACATATAAAAAAGAATAATGTCTCGAACAATTTGTAATTATTAAATAAAAATGTATTGCTGTGATTTTTCAAAATTTAAAAGAATTTCCAACATTATATCGTCAGGTATGTTCTCATTTGGATTCTATGATTCCATTTCTTCCACACAATTAAGTAACTCTTGGTCCAGAGACTGATCCAAAAAGTCTAAATCATCAATCTCTTCCTTAGGATGGTTCTCCAGATCAATTTTGAATTAAATATTTAATTTGTTTTGTTCTCCTTCCATTTTCTTGCTGTAAATTGCATAAAAAATAAATTTATCAGTAGAGATAGGGCACTGTTGGGTTTAAGTTCAGACAGGTACTTGTGAGTTTTTAACAGTGAAATTATCTTTGGTCAGTGTATGGTATGAGGCAGGAATTAGAAATATAAAAAAGTGTATGTGAAGAAGCCTAAGAAAATTCATAATTATACCAGAGAAGCCTAAGTCAATCCATAATTATAACAGAGAAGCCTATCTCAATCTATAACTATAACTATAACAGAGGGACATTAACAAATGAACTTAAAGTGCCCCTTACAATGTTATAACTTACCTTATAGAAAGGTGATAAAGATAAATGAGAAAATCTTTTAAAGATGTATCTCAGGTAGTTGTAGTCAAAATGGCCGTGTTTCCCTCTCATTTTTCATTTATATTCATGTACATAACCAATCAAATGTCAGGAAAAAAAAGTAGAAAATGAAAGTAACATTTTAATTGGTTGTAAATTGTAACACTTCATATGTGTTTTTGTCATGTAACTTACCTCAGGATATTTAGACAGGCCTACAGCCCAAATGCCTCAATGGAATTCCATCAAATTTGGGAAAATGGTAGGGACTGCTATGTAGTAGGGCCTATTTTATATTTGGTGTAAGTATCTGCAGTGGTTTTTATGTAAATTAACTTCCTACATTTTTTGGGAGCGCTTAACGGTGTGCGTACCGGAGCGCGCACCGGGAGCGCTACGGGAGTCCGCCATCTTGTGTTTCGGTACAATTGAAACACAAGATGGAGGACAAACACCGTTAGGAATGGATGGAAGGGGGCACGGTAGACAGCCCCTGACCCTCTAGGTTTTCTGAGGGGAGTTTAGGAGGCACATATAGGCCAATTTTTTTTAATTTTTTTATTAAATTTCGCGGGGGGGTGAGCCCGGTACGCGCACCGGGGAGCGTACTTTGGTGAAAAATAGTGAAAAAAGTTAGAGAAAGATAATAATTTTGAGTGATCAGAGGTAGGGTAGCTCTGAAAAGAGCTTTTGGGTTCTGTGGCTGATTTAGGTACCTACAAGTAGGTTCCAATGCACATTAAATTCAGGAGGAATATTCTATTCCCCTCATCTGAGATGTGCACACCATCTCCTCTGTAGATATCTTGCATGTTGAAACGCAAGTTATTGTTGTATATTGAACCCATTCCAAAGTCTCTCATGTAAGCAGAAACAGATTTATTCACATGTTTCCGTGCTTTCTCAAATTGTGGACAAAATTGGTTGGACCAGTTCCATTTCTGTCTTTGACATATATTGGAATATACCAAGGCAGTTTGTGGAAAAAGTGCCATCAATTGATCAAAGGTGTCCTTTAAGAGAATTTCCAGACCTACCCCAGTCAAAGTGCCTAAGTCATTTCCTCCACAGTGCACTATTAAGAGGTCAGGGTTTGGCAGATGCAAAAAGGTTTTCACCAATGGTATCAATTGGTGACATCTCAATCCTCTCTGGCCAATCCATTTGATGTCCACATTTGGTAAATCAAGGTTGTGCTAGCTGCATACCTTTGAGCCCAGTGGATGTAGCTATGTCCAATAATCCAGACAGAATACATGGTGAGAGAAGGTTCTGGTGAAGTCAGATGAAATGTGGGAATGAAATGGCAGTTGGAACAGTAGGAGTTTACAAAAAAATAATTGTGGAGTTACACTGCTCTTGAATCACTAGAAATGATTGGTGGATTCAGATAGTTGAAAACTAAATGTTAGGGTGCATAGTTGTGTTTTGTGAAAGAAGCAATTTGAATTGTTCAGAAAAAGTCAATTAATGAAACATTTCATTGGATAAGCTGGTGTATTGAGAGGTCAAACATCCGTGCCTAGTTCATTTGCAACATTGTAGAATAAACTTTTGAACCTGAGAGTTAAGTAAGGAGGGAGTTGCTATGGTAACAGATAGAAATGACTGAGGGGGGAAGGGTGTTGGTTTGAAAATAGTGAGGGAAGAGTTTTGATTGGTTGAAATGAGGCATATCTGTGTAGAATTAGAGGTTTTCTGGGCCAGTCATGGTTGCAGTGTCTGGAGTGCATACCTTTTGCTCTGCTAAAGAAAAATTGGTGTGTGTGTCTGACATTGTTCTCTATCTCCCAAAGCATTTGTAAAGGTAAGAAATGATTCATTTAATTTAGATAGAGACTTGTATGCTCTTTGGAGAAGATTTGGAAGCAGATTGTTTTTTTAATGTTGTTTTGTGTCACGTTTTTAGATAATGATTGGTTAAAACATTTTACTGCATAGAGGAATTGTATTTTGTGAAATAGTGAAGTTTCAGTAGTTAAATTGAATGCTTGTACATAGGACCTGTTTTGTGTTTCTAAAGTGTTATTTAAAAAACGATTTTGGGGTAAAGGAATGGGTTTTATATTTTTGAGAAGGAATTATTAATGTTTGCCTCATTAAGTAAATATATTTGAACCTTTTACAATGATGTCACCTGCATTACCTCAGATTAGGATGCATATTGAGCTTCTTTCTGGTTGGTTTGTGTTATGTTTTTGGATAATGCTTGGTAAATAGGTTTTGCAGCATAGGGGAGTTGCATTATGTAAAATTGAGAAGTTTCTCTAGTGACATGGAATGCTTGTACATAGGACCTGTGCTGCGTTTACAAAATGTTATTTAAAAAACGATTTTGGGGTAAATGAATGCCGTTTATATTTTTGAGAAGGAATTATTAGTGTTTGCCTCATTAAATAAATATATTTGAACCTTTTACAATGATGTCACCTGTATTACCTCAGATTAGGATGCAGATTGAGCTTCTTTCTGTTTGGTTTGTGTCATGTTTTTGGATAATGCTTGGTAAATAGGTTTTGCAGCATAGGGGAATTGCATTATGTAAAATTGAGAAGTTTCTCTAGTGACATGGAATGCTTGTACATAGGACCTGGGCTGTGTTTCAAAAATGGTATTTAAAAAACGATTTTGGGGTAAATGAATGCCTTTTATATTTTTGAGAAGGAATTATTAGTGTCTGCCTTATTAAATAAAAATATTTGAACCTTTTACAATGATGTCACCTGTATTACCTCAGATTAGGATGCAGATTGAGCTTCTTTCTGTTTGGTTTGTGTCATGTTTTTTGATAATGCTTGGTAAATAGGTTTTGCAGCATAGGGGAGTTGCATTATGTAAAATTGAGAAGTTTCTCTAGTGACATGGAATGCTTGTACATAGGACCTGTGCTGTGTTTCTAAAATGTTATTTAAAAAACGATTTTGGGGAAAATAAATGGCTTTTATAGTTTTTGAGAAGGAATTAATAGTGTTTACCTTATTAAATAAATATATTTGAACCTTTCAGAATGATGTTACCAGTGTTACCTCAAATTAGGAAGCAGATTGAGATTCTTTCTTGTTGGTTTGTGGCGTGTTTTTGGATAATGCTTGATATCAACATTTGCAAGATAGAGGAATTGTCTTTTGTGAAATAGTGAGGTTTCAGGAGTGAAATTGTATGCTTGTACATAGGATCTGTGTTGTGTTTCTAAAATGTGATACGAAAAACGATTTTGGGGAAATTAATAGTTTTTACTTTTTTGAGAAGGAATAAATAGTGTAGATAAGGTGAGGTCAGTCCTGGGGTGTAGATGAGGTGAGGCCTGTTCAGGGGTGCAGATAAGGTGAAGCCTGTTCAGGGTTGTAGATGAGGTGAGGCTTGTACAGGGGTGCAGAGGAGGTGAGGCCTGTGCTCAAGAGTGTATTGGGAGAGAAGTGTGTCCAGGGGTGCAAAGGAGGTGAGGTCTGTGTCTAAGAATGCAGTGGGGGAGAGGCTTCATGAAGTCCAGTCCACTGCATTCTTAGACACAGGCCTCACCACCTCTGCTCCACT
Organism: Lissotriton vulgaris; assembly: GCF_964263255.1. Classification (NCBI taxonomy): domain Eukaryota; kingdom Metazoa; phylum Chordata; class Amphibia; order Caudata; family Salamandridae; genus Lissotriton; species Lissotriton vulgaris. Next base: position 300,051,058 of record NC_141688.1, on the reverse strand, counting down.
GGACAGGCCTCACCGTATTTGTGCTTTTGGACAGGCCTCACCTCACCTGCACAATCTGCTTCCTAATCTGAGGAAACACAGGTGAAACGTGCATTCATGTACACAGTATTTAAACCTTGTGAATAATGTAAAACCAATTCATGTGCTGTAAATCAATTTTTACATAACATTTTAAAAAGAAAGCACAGGTCATATGTAGAAGCATTTAATTACACTACTGAGACCTCTCTTTTAATAAAACAATAAAAAACCAAAAACATAACACAAATCAACAAGAAAGAAGCTCAATCTGCATCCTAATCTGAGGTTATGCAGGTGAAATCATTGTAAAAGTTTCAAATATATTTATTACATGAGGCAAACACTAATAATTCCTTCTTACCACATCTGCACCCTGTCACCATTAATTATACCCAATACATTGAGGTCTGTCAAGGGGGCACAGAGGAGGTGAGGCTTGCCCAAGGGTCAGAGGAGGTGAGTCTTGTCTATTGCACTATTGGACACAGGCCTCACCTCCTTTGCACCCCTGGATAGGCCTCACCTCATCTGCTCAATCTGTTTACTAATCTGAGGAAACACAGGTGACATGATTGTGAAATGTGCTAATATATTTTTGAATCATGCAGATACTATCTAATCAACCTTTTTCTTTGTAATAATCTCTTTTTGAGTTACTCCCTATTACACCTCTTGCTTGTTTTACACCCTCTCTCCCTCTTTCTGACTTTTTTTTCTCTCTTCCTGTTACACCCTCTGTGTGACCTACTTCTTGTAACATCCTGTCTCTGATTGAGAAATGTGTTAATATATTTTTTAAATCATGTAGATATTATCTAGGCCTTGTCAATAATGTAAAACCCTGTCTCTGATGTATTCCCTCTCTCTCATTACTCCTTGTTGCATCCTCTCTCTGATTTAGTTCCTCTTACACCCTCTCTCAAACTTACTCCCTGTCTCTCCTTTTACAGGCTCTCTCTGTTTTAGTCTCTTTTACAACCTTTTCCCTTCTAACACCCTCTCTCTGTCTTACATCCTCTTTCATCCTCTCTCTGTTTTACACCCTGTACATCCTTTTTCTGACTTACTCCCTTTTTTTGACTTACTCCCTCTCCCTATTACATCCCTTTTCTGTCTTACAAGATATTATACACTCTCTCTGTCTTAGTCCTTCTCTATGTTTTACTTCCTCTACCTGTTTCTTTGTCTGAGTCTCTCTGTGTCTTTGTGTTACTCCCTCTAGCTGTTTTTCTCTGTCTTACTCCTAGTTATATAGTTGCTGTGGATTAAACTTAGATATGTTGTAAATTAGTGTTTATATCGTTTGCTTATTGTCATTGCTTTGTTGTTTGCTAATAGTGGTCTATAATGTGTTATTTTTTTCTTTACCACAGATTCAAATCAACATTTCAAAAGTAAGCAAATATGCTGTCAAGGCAAATGAGAAGGAAAGCTGCCATACGGAAAAAAACAAAAACTGCAACGGAATTAAAGCACTCCCCTACAACAAGTACTTCAAAAAACAACAAAAGCTCCTGGTAAGACAACTAAGTCTTTTTTTCGGAACATATGTAGAAAAAAAAATGTTAAAGAGGATGTAAATATACCGAAGGAAAGAGCAAATTTGAAAAGGAAGGAGAGGCCCCTCAAAAATGTTACTACTGGAGCAGGAGAGAAGAGTATGGATAGCAATAGAAGGCAAAATCAATTTAGGGACATTCGTAGACAAATGTTTCGCAATAGGGTAGTTTTAAATTTGTTAAAAAATGTTAAGAAAGGTAAACAGAGAGCTGCTTTTTACAAGAAAAAGAAAAGTGTAGATAAGATTGCTGATCAGGCTTTTCAAGTTAAGAAAAAAATATTTATTTTAGTAATCAATAGAATTAGGATACTTAACAAGGCAATTGATTTGTTCAAATCGAACAGTAGATAGAAAAGAATAATTAATCGGACTAATTTTTGTGAAGTATTTTCTGGAGAATGGATGCATAGTCCAAGTTCTGAGCCATTTTTTAATGAGGAGAGTTACTTCCAGGAAAATGATTTGGTGCATGCAGTTGACACCAGTGGTCGAGCATATGAGGTGAAAGACGGTTGTCCGATGGAAAAAGAGAAACTTGTGTCTAGAGGTGTAGAAAAGGTGTTAGCTGATGAAGGTTTAGGGAGACAAACTAAGGGTACAGTGTACACATGGAAGTGTAGTAGTATTTGTAGTGTGCGACAGGATTCTTTTTTTTTTTTAAACTTTTTTTTATTAGCAACACAGGTCACAAAAGTATACAAACAAAGCAGAACAAGCAGCATGAGAAAACATAAATACAAGAAAAAGTAGTCTAAACAAATACAGAATAGACATTAGATCACTTAACTAGTTCTGTGAGCAAAATAAATACATGTATTGTTGCTAGTATACAACATAAATTAGCAGCTATCTAAAAAATAAATAACTTTCACCTAAAGTAGGAAAGACCCCCAAATCTTATCAAATTTAGCTAGTGACTTAGTACCCCTCAGCCTAGCCAGAGCCAGTTCCATACTATAAATTTCGTTAAGCAGTGACCACCATTCCAATATGTGGGGAGAGTTAGGAGAGATCCAGGCATGCGCAATTGTGAGTTTGGCGCACGACACCGTAATAGTAATTAGGGATCTTTGTAGAGTGTTCCCAGTATAAGTGTCTAACAAAACTAGCGCTGAATCTAAAGAGAATGAACCCCCTAATTTCAGTGTCATAATGTTCTCAAAAGATGTCCAAAATTCTGATATCTTGGGACAGGTATACAACATGTGCACCAAATCTGCTGCAGCTAACGCGCACTTAGGGCATTACGTTCGTTCACTGTATGTACTATTCGAAGCCCATTTAGAAATTCTTTCTGGAGTGTGGTAAAGCATGCAAGTTGTTTTAAATTGCAACAATCTTAGGCTTGACGAAGATACCACATTCTTAATGTTACGTAAAGATGAATTAATCACAGCTGGGGTAATATTAATCCCTAACATCCTACTCCACTTCTCAGCTAGCATACTACAGTCTGTGTTTCTGTAAGTATTGAAGCACTTATAGCAGCCACTAATTAAAGACTTGTTTTTCTGCGAGTAAAGGCTATCCCATATGCTGGAGTCAGAAATGTTCTGTAGGTTCATTTTACAAATAAGAAAGCCATATATCTGCATATACTTGTACCTCGCAGAATCAGGGATATTATAAAGTGTTCTGAGTGTCAAAGCTCAAGAGCCCTTGTGCGCCATAAAGATCCCCAAGTTCAAAACAAGAGGTGCTACAAGGGATTTATTTCGAGAATATTTTCTATGAATTATTGAGTGGTACCCCAGTGACACACTCCTTAGTATCCAGAGGATATCAATCTTGTTTGACACAACATAAATTCATGGAAGGTTGGAAGAAACAGAGCAAAAAGGAGGTTATGTTTCAAATTAATTCTTTACTAGAAAAAAGTTATAGGGGATGTATGTACATAAATCAATTAGAGCAACAAGAGTCATGAAAAAGAAAGACAATGTTTTTTCTATAGTTCATAACATTATGCATCAACTCCAACTAAATAAAAACAAACAACCCAAATTATACAATAACAAGTGGTTGTAGGTTGGTGTCTAGAGACAACATTAAAGGAGATGATGACAGGATGTCGACGTTTCGGTCTTTGCTGTATTCATCTATAAGACCATCATCAGGACGATGTTTGTTCAAATGCTGTAAAGAACTCCCTACATAAAAATAAATTATTGTTATCAACAAAATCTAATTAAAAAATATTTCATAACCATTAGAAACTCTGAAAGAATAATGCATACAATGAATTTTAAGAGAGTATTTACCCCTTCCCGGTAGTACCTCCTATGTGATTAAAACTAAATCCTAAGTCAATATGAATGAATTTCATTTGAGTGGATAAGGCTTGCATAACTATTTAGTCAATCCATATGAAAAGGTTGTCACTTAAAAAACAAAACCTAATATTCAAAGAATGTGGTTTTGTTTAGTTAAAAAATGAATTGCATAACATTGGTGAATTTCTTGGTAAAATAAAATAAAAAATTGAGCGTACTTTATCTTATTTTTAGGAGTGCTCATCTGAATACAATAAAAGAGGAACCTATTCTACCAACTCTGTTTTTGAGTAGTCATATATCTCAAAGTTCGTAAATTCATTAACATCCATATAATGTCAAGAGAACAATTCCACGATTAAATAGTAGTGTTTGTCCTGGAATAAAGATCACATTGGCAGTAGTAAATCTATATACAAATCATTGTTTAAACTGAACATTCTGAATACATGTAAAGGCAGAGTTTCACTGAGTAAAAAAGTGACCTGTGAGCTCACATCGCTATGATTTTCAATTAAACAAGTAGTTCTTTCGAAAAAACCAAATTAAAACAAGGAAATGTAATCGACTTGTCATCTTGAATATCCTACACAGTGCCGTGTGGGTTGTCTCTAAAGAAGAGCTCGTACTACTGATAGGGCTAGCAACATACCTTAGTAATTACAGGGGAAAACCGCGTCAGATGTTATAGGCGGTCCACGTTAGACTTCTGAAGGGAGAAAGGTACCCTATTAGCCTCAGAAGCAGTATAGATACTGAAACACATTTAAACTATAAGTGTGATGCCTACCTTGCAAGAAGACGGATAAGACACAACTTCTGTTGATCCGAAAGAACTGGCTAAATAGTCCAGTCGTGGGAATCTTCTATCCTATCTGAAAGGAATTGGCATATTTTTAACGAGGAGAAATTAGATCAGTTTGGCAATGAAAGTATCGATGTTGTTTGACATGCACAAACCACTAATTGGAATGTGATGAAGCCGACAACGTTTATTTTATAAAAAAGGGGGGTTGTAAACCAGAGTCGGTAACTGCTAGCGCATGTTAATTGGTTAAGTGCTGCTAGCGAGCGTATCTTTGAATCCTTCGGAAATTTTAATCTGAAACTATTACGCGAAGTCTAGCGTCTGGGATCTAGCAAAAGCGGCTCCTTTGTACTTACATTTTGTGATGACTCCGGCGGCAAAGTAGTATCACCATGGGTTCGTCTATGTACATTGACTGAACCACGGGAAGGGGCATTTATAGTAAATGACCCGGAAGTCAAAGTTTTAGGTGGCCGAACCTGTTGGCGAACGTCTAGAAACTTATGATGTATGTGTTATTTCAGATCGTATATCATTTGATAGATGGCGGGGGCAAAACTAAATAGGTTTTCTTCAGGATAGGTAGTATAACACCGGAAGTATTAGCTATTGTAAACTCACGGAGACGGTGGCCATCTTGGATTGGGATGGTCAATCGAACCAAAAAACATATACAGGGGAAATCAAATGTTTTAAAATTATCGCCCACAGCATACAATTTCAGGAGGGTATTTAATAATTAAAACCACTATTTTGACACAATCCAACAGCTGCCCAACCGACAGCAATAGCTCTCGTCTGTGAAAAGCGGGGCCATCTTGGATGGGGAGAGATCGAAATAAGCTAATATTTGAGGCAAAACTAATAATTTTGTGAATCGAAAAGTGTTTAGTTCAGCTATTAAGATGACAAGGCGACCACATCACAAACTTCAAATCATCATCTGTATCTGACATATTGGTAAACAACAAGACATACAGTAGTTGAAACATGACAGTATACTTAATGTATGTAGAAAAAATTTTACTAGGGCTTCTAACTAAGACAAGCCAAAGCGTGCCATTCTGTATAAGAGTTTAAACCCGTTTTTACTGAGTCTGCTAGACAAATCCAGCGTTGCTCCTTTAGAGTCAGTAAATGGTCCACAGGTTGTCTAATGGTGGGCTTGATGACTTCTTCCACCCACCAGTGGAGCTCATTCTCAGTATGTTTTTTCATAGAATAGTGTTCCACCAATGGAGCATTTTATTTTCGATGTGACAGCGAATTCTAGATTGGTGTTGGAGAATTCTTTTTTTGATTGGTTGGGTGGTCTTCCCAAAATATCTGAGACCACACGGGCATTGAATGCAATATACGACATTCGTCGTATTGCAGTTTGAAAAGTTTCTGAGTTTAAAGCATTTGTTGTTCAAATCGAACTGCTTAATGTTAGAGGTAGTATTACAGGCTGCACAGTGATTACATTTGTAGTGTCCTTGTAGGGGACTCAATTGTCGCATATTATCCACAACATCAGAATCTTTTTTGTTTTTGTATGCGTGGACTAGCCTATCCCTCAAATTTCTAGCTCTTTTAAAGGCAAAGAGTGGCTTGTCAGTTAGTTCTGGTAGGTCTGAGAGCAGAGACCAGTTTTTGGAGATCACTTTTTTAATTGAATTACTGGATGTACCAAAGGTTGTGACACATACTAGTTTTGGTTCAGTGTTTTTGACTTTAACTTGTAGTAGTGATTCTCGATTATTATACCAGACCCGCTTAAGGGACTGTTTCAGTAGCCTATTCGGATAGCCACGGGAAAGTAATTTTTGTTTCAGTACCTGAGCTTCCTTGAAATAGTCAATCCTCCTTGTACAGTTTCTACGCAAGCGTAAAAACTGCCCAAAGGGCAAACCATCGCGCAAGGCTTTGGGATGACAGCTGTTGTATTTTAAAAGTGTGTTTTTCGCTGTAGGCTTAGTAAATAAGGTAGTAAATAGGGTACTTTCTTCTGTGACTTTGATGGAAATGTCCAAAAAATCAATACTTAAGTTATCAGAGACTAAGGTGAACTGCAAGTTGGGATTCTTTGTATTGACCCAGTCGTGAAATTTCTTCAATTCTAATGAGGTGCCATGCCAAATAAAGAAAATGTCATCTATGTAACGTAGCCAACACCTGAGGTTGGCTGTGAATGGATTGTTTATGTCATAGATGAACTTATCTTCAAAATTGGAAACATAAATATTTGCTATGTCAGGCGTAAAGACTGCGCCCATAGCTACGCCTTTCTGTTGTTGGTAGAATGTTTTTTTGTGAATAAAGAAATTTTCACACAGGGGTATTCGCAGACAGTCTATAATGAAGTCAGACGGAACTTGATGAGGTCTATTTCTATTTTCCAACAATGATAGTAAGATGTTTAAAGCTTCCTCTTGCGGGATATTAGTATATAGACTCTCAATGTCCATACATACTAATAGTTCAGTGCTGCTATCAAAGGGGATATTTTCGACTTTATTAATTACTGCCATAGTGTCCCTGATGTAATTTTCACTTTCTGTGGCAAAGGGGCGGATGAAAAAATCTGCGTATTGTGCCAGGGGCTTGAGGATGGAGTTGCACCCTGACACAATCGGACGCCCAGGGGGACTAGTTAAGCTCTTGTGGATTTTAGGCAGTATGTATATTGCCGGGACTGTGGGAGCTTTGTTGATTAAGAAAGCTGCATCTTTGTCACTCAACCATCCGCCATTGACACCTGTTGCTGATAGATTTCGGATTTTAATTTCTAGTTGTGTCGTTGGATTACATGGTAGTTTTTTATAGTTAGATACTACTGAAAGTTGTTTTTCCAGTTCCAAATCATATGCTTTCTCGTCCCAGAGAACTATCCCTCCACCTTTATCTGCCGGTTTTAGGATAGTGTCAGGGAGAGATTGCAAATGTAGAAGGGCTTGTTGTTGTGATTTATTGAGATTGTAGGGGACCCATTTCGGGTGTCTGAATAGGTGTTCAATTTCAGTCATTACCACATTTTCAAATGTGATAATTTCTTTGGCAATCAGATTGTTAGTCGGAAAGAAGTTTGAAGCCGGGCGAAGCCCAGTCACATCGACTGTTTGAATTGAATTTCTGTTAGCAAAGAAGTTTTTAAGACGCACCGTTCTGAAGAACTTATGTAGTTCTAATTTGGTTGAGAATAATTCATTTTTATGTGTAGGCACAAAAGACAACCCTTGTGAGAGAACAAATATCTCATCAGGAGAAAGAAGGTGAGAGGATAGATTGAAGATTGGTACACTTACGTTCCCCAAGGCTTTTTATTCCATGCGCCAGCCATATGTTAGTTAATCCATCACAAAATATTCCCGGTAAGCCAGGATTTCCCCACAAAATCAAATTAGGATGAAAGAAGGTCACCTTACAAAAGGCCTGAATGTTACGCCAAATTTTGACTAAGTCTCTGGCTGTCTTAAAGCAAACCCTTTTGAAGTAATTGGGATCATTAGTCCTCCATAAAAACATTTTCGTATCAAGATTAAACATAAATGTAAGAAAGTAAGGTCGATTATCTGCATCCTCAGAATTAATTAGATGTCGTAAGCGTCCTACATATGTTGCCCAAAAGTATAACTTAAAATCCGGGAAGTTTAGCCCTCCTGCGTCAAGAGCCCCTTTTAAAAGAGTCATAGATCTACGAGCTTTGCGATACCCCCAAATAAAACTACTAAATACCCCATCCAGTTTTTTAAAAAAAGAATTACATAATGCCAAGGGAATAGAACGAAAAAGATAGAGAAATTTGGGTAAAATTATCATACGAATCAAATTGATTCTACCAATAATATTTAATGGAAGTTTGTGCCATTTTTTTAACAGATTTGCAGTGTTTTTGACTAAATCATCGTAATTTAGTTTAATTAAGTCCTTAATATTTGCAGATAACTTAACCCCTAAATATGTTGCCGTCTGACACAATCCGGTAGTTAAACGCCCTGGCTTATAATTAGCAATTATTTGCATTTTATTTAAATTCAATTTGTACCCAGAGACATCCCCAAATCTACTGGCTTCTACTGTAATGCCCTGCATCGCCTTAACAATATCAGTAGAATAAATGGCGATGTCATCAGCATAAGCTGTGAGCTTCAGTAAATGAGTGCCAAACTTAAAAGGAATAATGTCAGATTGTAATTGTAATGCATGAAGAAATGCATCAATAAGGGGAGTTGCTATCCTAAAAGATAAACGCTTCAAGGTAGAAGCTGGGAAGCTGGGAAGAGCACTTGTGATAAGAAGGGGAGGTGGGCCATTGTTCAATTAATGATAGAAAATACTAAGTATGCCTTTTGTGTAGTCTATGGGTCCAACTTCGATGATGCCTACATTTTTGATCAGCTGAATGTAGAACTGCTGCAGTGGGTAGGCAAAATAATTATCATGGGTGATTTTAATTGCATGATGGACTACAAGATTGACACCACAAGGGGTAATTCCCATCATCGAATGCAGAGAACCCGGGCAGCTATTCTAGAGTTAGGGCGTATCCACAACATTAAAGATGTCTGGCAATGTGTTTTTCCTACTATGCCTGGTTATACATATTATTCTGCCCCTCATAGGCTCTGTTCCCGTATTGACATGGTTTGGGCATCGGACAGAGTAATGAGTATTTGTACTATTGAACTTTGCCCTAGAATTAACTCTGACCACAATCCTATATTATTTACTTTCGATACCGAAAAGTACTATACAATACCTCGTACATTTTCTTTTCCCAGGCATTAATTTATCAATACCTTATTTATTTCACAACTTAAATTACATATTGTAGACTTTATCAAGCTCAATCTTAACTCTACGACCTGCTTTATGGTATGGGACTCTTGTAAAGCAAGTATTCAGGGTTTTACTCAACAATTTCTGTACCATCAAAACTCAGAGCGTCGTAAAAAGGATAAAGCTTTGGTTAACGATATACTTTCTGTTGAACTGTTACTGGCGGAGTCTCTTTGCCGACATGCCACGAATATAACAGAATTGGAACTACACCTAGGACGGCTGAAGTCTGCTCTAAAAGCTATCTTTTGGGATAAGAGTAGCATAAAATTACATAAATTTCAAGTGACACATTATGAAAGTGGAGACAAAGTTGGGAAACTATTAGCTTACAAAATAGCTGATGAGCGAGCTAAAACTTTGATTAAGAATCTTAGGGGCCCTAAAAACACTATAATTGATCAACCAACCCAAATTCTAGAACATTTTGCCACATTTTATAAAAAATTATATACTCCAGAAAATCATCCGACAGTGGCAGCTATTCAGAACTATCTGCATTACACCTTAGAAAAGCCTGATTCTCTTGAGCTGGAACAACTATCCAATTCTATTAGTGTACTTGAAATTAGAAATACGATTTCTCTTTTGCCATCTGGGAAAACATCGGGAGAAGATACGATTGCATTAGAAATATACAAGTTATGTGGTGAGGAGCTCCTACCTCTCCTTTATCAAGTTATCAACTTCTTTGGGGAAAGCAGGGAAGCCCCGAGGTCCTGGAATAAGGTAAAATTGGTTTTCTTTTTAAAAAAGGGGAAACCTCCAGATGAGTGTGGTTCTTACCGCCCCATTTCGCTAATTAATGCAGATGCCAAAATATTCGCAAAAGTCCTAGCCACTCGTTTAGCACCTATTATACCGAAAATAGTTAGCCCAAATCAACATGGGTTTGTAATGGGTAGGGACACCACAGCACATATTAATATGGCGGTGACAGCTTTTGATATAGCTGAAAAGGAATCCACTCCACACGGTATGATAATGCTTGATGCAGAAAAGGCTTTTGACCGAGTGGGGTGGGATTACTTGTGGCTAGTCATGGCCGGCCTTTTGTTTCAGGGGTAAATTTTTGAATTGGATACAGTCTTTATATGACAAACCCATGGCCAAAATTAGTTATGACGGTCTACTATCAGCCTCTTTCAGTATCGCCCGGAGAACCCGCCAGGGGTTCCCCCTGTCACCTCTTCTTTTTGCATTATCAATAGTGTGCGACAGGATTCAATCGATTTGCTTCATAATTTCTTACGTACATATAGTAAGAAAAGTGTAAAGCAGAAAATGAAGATGTTGCAAGAGTTAGATCCTTGCAGAGTGAAAGAAAACACAGGTTTGCATGGGCATTCACTGGCTTGTCTTTCTAGAAAATCATGTCAGAGTGTTTTTCATCATTTTAGGATGTTAGCAGTGCATCATAATAAAGTGAGGAAATTAGTGAGAAGGTTGTATTATGCAAAAAGTCCAGCACTTAAGCTTAAACAGTTAAACAGTGCTCTTTTGCATGGATCTGAATTAGATGTGAAGAGAATTTGTGAAGAAATTGAGTTTTGTTATTTTGGGGACAAAGAGGACAGTGTAGAAATGAATATAGTAATAGATGGTAATTTGGAAGACAATGTACAGATTTCAAGTATAGAAAAGTTTGATGAGGAAATTACCAAGTTTAAGGTGCAATCAAGTGAAAGGCCTAATTTAACTTGTGTGTTTTGTCGACGGACTCATTATAAGATTCAGACTAGGTTAGTTGATTTATATGCAAAAAGTGAAATGGAAAACAATAGTGAATGGAAGGATTTTGGCCCACATGCATCATTGTGTCATTTTGCATTTCTTAATTTGCGAAAAATAAGGAATCTCAAATTAAGAAGTGCAAAATGCTATGCATCATTTTTTTCGGTATTTCTTTGTGATTCGGTAAAAATCGCAATTTTTACCGAATCCCAAAGAAATACCGAATTCTTAAGTTAATTTTCGCAATTCCCATTGATTCCTATGGGCCAAAAGGCCCATAGGAGTCAATGCAAATTGCGAGTGGCACTTAGAAAATTTCATGGGTGCAGGGGGGGGTCCAAAGGACCCCCCCATGCACCCCTGGAATGTATTTTTCGCATCATGTTTCACACACACATGTCCTAAGGACATGTGTGTGTGAAACATGAATGTTGAAAAAAAACATTCAAAGCATTTTAAACACTTTTTCCAAATTTACCGAGTGGTTCAACCACTCGGTAAATTTGGAACCCTAATTGCGAATTTCCACTTGTCAAAGTAATGATGCATTGCTTTTAAGAAGTCGCACATCTGCGACTTCTTAAAAGCACCCGCAATTTTAGAACTCGCAACAATGTTGCGAATTCTAAAATTGCTTCATGCATCCCAAAAAGCACTTTTGCATTCGCAAACGGCCGATTTTAAGGAATCGCACCGTTTGGGAATGAAAAAGTGCTTGATGCATGTGGGCCTTTGTAACTTATTTGTTGGTGGAGAATTCTTTTAATTTGAGTTTTGATCAGCGTATTTGTAATTATTGTTTAAAAAAATTAAATGAAAACAGAATGCATACTAGAGCTGTTCATAATAATCTTCAGTTGATAGATATTCCTTCTGAATTGATGGATTTAAATACTTATGAATCTATTTTGATTCAATGTGTCCATCCTTTTCAGGCTATTGTTCGCATGGAGCCTAAGATAGGGAAATTGCCTCCTACAGATTTACAGAGAGGATTAAAGGGAAGAGTTGTTTATTTGCCTCTAGATGTCAAGAAAAATATTGATACAATTGGTGTAGAAAGAGTAGAAGAGGAACCTCTGGTTATTCTAGTTAATGGGGTTCCGACAAAGAGTAAGAAAATCTGGCAAGATTTAGTGGATGTTAGGAAAGTCAAAAAGGCAACGTTGTATTTGGTCAAAAACAATGAGTACTACAAACATGTATGTGTTGGAGTAGAGGAAACAGCTACAGAAGAAGACAGTGATTGTTCAGCCGGCCAAATTGAAAAAGTTGATGTGTCTAGAAGTGAAGAAATACATGAACATTATACTGTTCATCCTTTGCATTCCAAAGAAGTAATGGGGAATGCAATTGACTTGTTTCAAATGAAAGCAGCAAAAGGAAGTCCTATTAGTGTATGGGAAGAAAGTTTGGAAGCTGGTTGTTTTCCACAGTTATTTCCAACAGGTCGAGGTGGACGATATGATGATCGACCAGTTCAAATTCCTGCAGCTGAATACCGTACTTTAAAATTATATGCTGAAGATCAAGTCAAGTCAAGTCAAGTCAAGAGATTTATATAGCGCGCTACATACCCAGAGGGTCTCAAGGCGCTTGAAGAAGGGTGGGGAATTACTTGTCAAATATCCACGTTTTAAGTTGCTTTCTGAATGCTAGGTGGTTCTGAGTGAGGCGAAGGTGAGTGGGAAGTGAGTTCCAGGTTTTAGCTGCCAGGTAGGAGAAGGATCTACCTCCCATGGTTGTTTTGTTGATGTGAGGTACAGTGGCAAGGGCTTGGTTGGAGGATCGTAGCTGGCAGGAGGGGGTGTAGGACAGTCGTGTGTTGAGGCATTCGGGTCCGATTTTGTAGAGTGCTTTGTGTGCGTGGGTTAGGAGGCGGAAAGTAATCCTCTTATTGACGGGGAGCCAGTGGAGGTTTTTCAGGTGACCAGAGATGTGTTCTTTACGCGGGATGTCTAATATGAGCCTGGCTGAAGCGTTTTGGATGCGTTGGAGTTTTTTCTGGAGTTTTGCGGTGGTACCGGCGTAGAGGGTGTTTCCGTAGTCCAGTCGGCTCGTGACCAGTGCGTGGGTGACCGTTTTTCTAGTTTCGGTGGGGATCCAGCGAAATGTTTTTTTGAGCATGCGAAGAATGTTGAAGCAAGATGAAGAAACGGCGTTGACTTGTCTGTTCATCGAGAGTGAGGAATCCAGGACGACGCCCAGGTTCCGTACGTGGTCCGTCGGGAGGTGCTTTTCCAAGGGCCTCTGGCCACCAAGAGTCATCCCAGGCGGAGGGGGAGTTGCCTAGGATGAGGACTTCTGTTTTGTCTGAGTTCAGTTTCAGACGGCTGTGCTTCATCCATTCGGCTACTTCTTTCATTCCTTCATGTAGGTTGGTTTTGGCAGTGTTAGGGTCTCTGGTGAGTGATAGGATCAGTTGAGTGTCATCGGCGTAGGAGATGATGTTGAGGTTGTGTTGGCGTGCGATGACCGCGAGGGGGCTCATGTATACGTTGAAGAGGGTGGGGCTGAGTGAAGATCCTTGTGGTACGCCGCAGATGACTTCAGTGGCTTCTGACTTGAATGGTGGAAGGCGGACTCTCTGGGTTCTTCCGGTGAGGAACGAGGTGATCCATTCCAGTGCTTTTCCTTGGATTCCGACGTTTCTGAGTCGCTGTAAAAGGGTGCTATGACAGACCGTGTCGAAGGCTGCGGAGAGGTCGAGGAGGATGAGGGCGACTGTGTCTCCATTGTCCAGTAGAGTTCGAATGTCGTCTGTTGCTGCGATGAGGGCGGTTTCAGTGCTGTGCTTGGCTCGGAAGCCGGACTGTGAGGAGTCGAGGGATTTGTTGGTTTCGAGGAAGGCAGCGAGCTGGTTGTTGACCGCTTTCTCGATGACTTTGGCCGGGAATGGAAGGAGTGAGATAGGGCGGTAGTTTTTGAGTTCGGTGGGGTCAGCTGTGGATTTCTTCAGGAGGGCGCTGAGTTCCGCATGTTTCCAGCTTTCCGGGAAGGTTGCGGAGTTGAGGGAGCAGTTGATGACGTCTCGGAGGTGCGGTGCTATAATGGAGTCTGCTTTGTTAAAGATGTGGTGAGGGCATGGGTCTGTGGGGGATCCTGAGTGGATAGACTTCATCAGACGGATGGTGTCCTCAGTGGAGATTGGGTTCCAGTCATTGAGGATGTTCAAGGGGGGTGGGGTCCTGCAGAGGGTTGGGTGGGTTGGTCTTCGGGTCGGTTGTCGAAGCTGTTGTGGATGTCTGCAATTTTGTTGTGGAAGAATGAGGCTAGGGAGTCGCAGAGGGCTTGAGAGGGGGTGATGTCGTTGGAGTTGGCTGAGAAGTTGGTAAATTCCTTGACGATGTTGAATAATTCCTTGCTGTTGTGGGCGTTGCTATCTAGTCGGTCCTTGAAGCGGCTTTCTTGGCATTCCGGATCAGTTGGTGGTGTATGCGGGTGGCGTTTTTGAAGGCGTCCTTGGTGCTGGTGGTTGGGTCTTTTTTCCAGGCCTTCTCAAGGGAGCGACAGAGTTTCTTGGATTTCTTAAGATCATCGTTGAACCAGGAGGCCTTCTTGCTGCCTAGTTTGATTTGTCGTTTTTTCAGTGGTGCTAGGATGTCGGTGCTGTTGGATAACCATTGGGTGAGGTTGGTGGCTGCTTGGTCGGGGTTTGAGGAGTGGGCGGGGGGGTTTTGAAGAAGCGATGAGGAGATCTGGTCGAAGGTGATTTTGTTCCAGTTTCTTCGCAGAGTAGGTTGAGGATGGTTGTTGGATGTGGACTTGTTGTAGGTAAAGTGAACGCAGCTGTGGTCAGTCCAAAGGAGAGCTGTGGTGTGGCTGAAGGAGACATGTTTGCTGGAGGTGAAGATAGGGTCGAGTGTGTGACCTGCGATGTGGGTGGGGGTAGTGACAAGTTGTTTAAGTCCGAGGTTGGCGAGGTTGTCCAAAAGGGTGGTGGTGTTGCGGTCGTTGTTCTTCTCAAGGTGAAAGTTGAGGTCTCCCAAAAGGATGTAATCCTCGGAGGGGAGCGCGTGTGGAGTGATGAAGTCCGTGATGTCTTCACTAAATTGTGCGCGGGGTCCTGGTGGCCTGTAAAGGAGGGTGCCTCTGAGTGTGGTCTTGGGGTCGATGTGGATCTGGAAGTGAAGGTGTTCAGTGTTGGCGAGATTGATGTCTGAGCTTGTTGAGATGCGGATGGATTTCTTATGGACGATAGCGATGCCTCCTCCTGTTTGGCCGGTACGGTCCTTGCGAATGATCTTATAGCCTTCCGGGATGGCAATGGTGATGTCTGGGGCTGATGTGGCGTTCATCCATGTTTCTGTTAGGAAGGCGACGTCCGGAGAGATGGCGTCTAGTAGATTCCAGAGGTCGATGGCGTGCCTGTGGACCGAGCGGGTGTTGAGCAGGATGCATTGTAGGTGGTTGGGGTCGGATATCTGTTGCGTGTTCGTAGATGAGGAGTTGTTCTTGGTGCCGTCGAACTTGCAGGAGTTGCAAGAGAAGGGTCCATGGGTGTGTCCAGGAGCGGCTTGGACGCAGTTGGGGGAACGGCCGGGGTTAAGGGCTAGGAGGGTGGTGGCATCGTAAGTAATGCGGGAGGGTGGGCATTACGAGGACCAGGGGGTCTGGCGCTGGGCGCGGTCCAGGCGCGGACGGGCGTAGACGGGCTTACCTTTGGCGCACCTTCGGCGCGGCCGTAGCGCGTGGACGCTGCGCGTTGGGACATCAGGCATAAATGAAATTCGGAGGGGGCGGAGCGTGGGAGGGTCAGCTGGGAGGCGGGGTCTGGTTGGAGACACGGGAAAAATACAAACAATCTGAAATGGCCGCCCGGTGATAAAAACGAAACTGGGGCACAGCCGGAGCTACACTCAATGAATACAGATACTAAGTTCCCAAAAAGACGCTTCAACCACAGTTACATCAGCCGCTATGAACAGTGAAATACTATTAAGCAATGCGAGCATAGACGATGGCAGGCGCTCAACCTTAATGCGTTAATTAATAACAAGCAATGCGATCAAAAAACGATACCAATCGCAGTTAAATCAGCTATGAGCTGTGACAGGGCGGCAGGCAGCAGGTATCAGGGCAGTCAATGCAGGCAGCGAGGAGGAGGCTTCCGATTTTGCGAGAGGAGAAAGTGACTTGTCTGTGCTTTCTTATCCAGTTAATCATATACTGAAAAGTGGAGCTCATCTGCAAAATGTTTCGGTGAGGGACTTTATGGAGAAAGTCAATCTACAAGACAATATTTTGGAATCTTAGCTAATCAATCTCATGGCATGTCAGCGTGGAACAAACGAGTATTGGTTCCGTCGTCATGGGGAATTGAAATGTATGCTAAGAAACTTAGGAACTCCTACATGGTTCCTCACTCTTAGCTGTGCTGAGTATGCATGGGATGACTTACTTCAATTTCTACGAGAGGCAAATGGAAACATACAAAATATAGAATTCAAAACACCTGGAGAACTGTGTTCTTTGGCTCCAGTGAATGTATGCAGATATTTTAATCATAGATTTGATGTCTTTTATTACCAACAAAAAAATCCTCCCCTTGGAGAGGTTTTGGATTTCTTTTGGAGGAAGGAGAATCAAGCGAGAGGTGCTCCTCACATACATATGTTGTTATGGATTAAAGATGCACCCAAATTTGGAACTGATTCGGATGACACAGTGATGAGTTTCATTGAAGAGTATTCAACATGTGCTGTTCCGAAAACTACTGAAGGAAATAGTTTAAGGCAACAAGTTTTACGCTTTCAATCCCATCGTTGTGGAAAGTACTGTTGTCGAAAATTTGGAAACAAGGATAAGTTCTACACACAATGTCGTTTTGCATTTCCACGACCAGTGATTTCTAAAGGAAGAGTAAATAATTTGATGTCTTCTCTGCGACATACTGTGACGAGGAAATCACCAAAAAATACATACAATTTAAAAAGAAACAAAGAGTCCAAGTATAATAACGACTACAACCCAGTAATTTTGTCCATGTGGAATGCTAACATGGATATTCAGTTTGTTGCTGACAACTCTATTGCTGTGGCTCGATTTGTGACGTCTTACATCACAAAAAAAGAAAAGACAGAACTGAAGGAAATGTGGGAGGACGTTTCACATGAAAAGAGTATAAGTAAAAAATTATACAGTTTCAGTCTGAAGATGTTGTTGCATCGTGAAATTGGAGCATATGAATGTTCTGATCGGTTATCATCAGCAAGTCTCTATGCCAAATCTAGATCAATCATTTGGGTGAGTCTAGGTCTTGCTGCAACATGAAACCGATTATTGAAATCTGTACAAGAAATAGAGTATTTGGCGGAGAAAGAACCAAACAGTACAGATATTTTGAAGACAAACATGTTGGATACATACTATCCAAATAGAAGTATTCACCTTGAGAACACTTCTTTGTATGAAGTTCTGCAACACTATAGTTATAAAAGGAACATCACAGAAGATATCAATAATGGAAAATGTGCTGTCATTGGGTATGAAGGATGTCTAGTGAAGCAGAGAAAAGGCCATTTGATTAATCAACGAAAATTGAGTTGCGAATCTCCAGACAAAAGAGAATTTTACTATTTAGCTCTTTTGCAACTCTTTAAACCATGGCCTACAGAAGAGGAACTACTTGGAGATTTTCTCTGTTACGAAGACTCTTTTAATGCAACCAAGGATACCATAGAATGTCCTGTTTTTCCGAATTATCTGCAAATGTTGAACGAAGAAATAGAGCAAGAAGCCACAATTGCTGAAGAGATTGCAAGAGACAGTTCTCAAGACAGTCAGAGTTCTACTTCATTGAGTCAGGATCCACTAGGAGGACCAATTATCTAAAACGAAGCTGCCACTGCCATGGATGAGGTGGAAAGAGCTATGGAACAAGCTCAAGAGGATGTAGTTAACTTAAAAGATTTGGTAAAGCAACTAAACGTTGAGCAGAAAAAGATATATGACGAAGTCCTAGAACAGATTGAACATGGATTCAGACATGAGAAAAAAGAGTGCTCATGTACATCATTTAAGCCTGTCCAACTGTACGTAAGTGGAGAAGCGGGAACAGGAAAAAGTTTTCTGATTAAAGCCATTTTAACTTATCTGCAGAAAAGGACTGAATCACCGCTGTCTTGTGTTGTAACCGCTCCAACTGGACTGGCAGCACATAACATTAAAGGGATTACTCTACATCGTTTACTGATGCTGCCAGTTGAGCATGATAATAAATTGCATTATAACAAGCTATCTGGAGATGCGTGTTCTGATGTTTCCAGAGTCCTGAAGAAAATGAAACTTCTTATCATTGATGAAGTAAGTATGGTCTCAAATCTAATGCTTGCTTTTGTGCATTTGAGAATGCAAGAAATTCTTAGAACAGAGTATGATGTGTTATTTGGAGGAAAACACATTATTGTTTTTGGAGATCTACTGCAGTTGACTCCAGTAAAAGGGCAACCAGTGTTTAAAATGCTCATGCATGAAGATACCAGGAAGTCCCTTGGAAGCATTGGAAACGTTAATATATGACTAAATTTCAAATATGCAGAACTGCTTCAAAATATGTGACAGGCAAAGGATGAAGATTATAAAAATATTCTACAAGATGTAAGAATCGGAAAAGTAAGTGAGCATGGGAAAGAAGCTTTAGATGCTCGATTAATTTCAAATTTCTATCCAAATGAAAACATTCTTCCAGAGAATATTTTTAAGAAAATTACTGAGAAGAAATCTGGGATATGTTTGATGCCAACTCTGCAAGAATGTTCCATCTTCAACAACAAAATGTTAAAGTTAGAAAATGAAGAGATTGTGAAACTGGAAGCAATAGATAAAATAGAGCATATGGGTGCAACAATTATTTTGTCAGAAAATTTTAAAACAAAATTGGATTCATTAGAGAAGAGTATATCTAAAACAGCTAGTTTTGAAAAGACTCTAAATGTGTGTTTAAATTGTCGTATCATTTTGAGAAGAAATTTAAATGTTGAAAGAGGTCTGGTAAATGGAGCTATGGGTCATGTTGTTGATTTTCTGAATTACAGAAATAGAGATGGAATTGAATTTTAAAAAATTAAATTTGATGGCATTGAGCAAGTAAAACAAATCAGTTGTTGTTCTGCTAGATTTTTGCTTGTAAAAGACTTATATGTTCATCGAAAACAGTTTCCTGTTTGTTTGGCATATGCGGTGACAATTCATAAATCTCAAGGTTTAAGTGTAGATAGTGCTTTGGTGAACATTGGAAGTTCTGTGTTTAAAGAGGGTATGGCATATGTGGCATTATCACGAGTCAGAACTTTATCAGGATTGTACTTGATTGAGTGTGATGAGACAAAGATTTGTGCAGAGTTAGATTGTGTTAAAGAATACAATAGGTTAAGGAGAGAGTATGCTCCACATTTGCCTCAATATCCTCTGTTTGAAAAACGTGTGGTGGGCCGAAAAAGAACAAATGAGAATAATTGCAGTGAGGTAGTAGCAAAAAGACAAAAAGTAGATGAAACTGTAATTGTAAGCAGAAAGAAAAAGGATTCTGTTGAAGATGTTGTTGGATTTCAGTTTGAAAACAGTTCTGGTGTCAACTGCTATGCTAATGTAGTGGTTAATGTTGTTTTTTTTCTTAAAACTTTACAAGAACAGATTATTGAAAATCGGGATCAAATATTCTGCGGTTTATTGAATTTTGTGTTTCAGAAATGTAGCAGTGATAGAGCAAAAACAGAAAGTGTTTCAGATATTGGAAATCTTTTAGACATATGTTCAGGTCAAAAAAACATTTCACAAAATATTCAGCAGGATTGTCAGGAATTTTTAATGTATATGTTTGGTGTATTGAAAGATGAAGGTGTAGATGTAGAAAATCTTTTTAGGCTTTCTTATCAATGGCAGCATGACTGCAACAATTGTAGTTTATCAAGTAGTACTAGAATAGCCACTGAAAGATTTATATATTTGACTTTACCAGACTGCAAATCAGTGTCTTTTAATAATCTAGTTAAAGCAGCTGATCATAATATGGTTTGTTCCCAATGTAAATGTCCAATGCTGTCCACATTATTTATACAAACTTATGGACAGTTTGTCATTTTAATGTTTCAATGATGTAGACCTGATGGAACTAAATTGACAACTTCTATTAAAAATGTTGTGGCTTCTCAGTTATCAATTTCAGGAAGAACCTTTGTAACTGTAGCTATTATTTATCATGACGGCCCTTCAACAACATCAGGACATTATACAGCTTATTTAAAATGTCGAAAAGGTTGGTCTTTCTGTAATGATACTCATTTGACTTTCAAACAATGTTTGCCTTTTGACTTAAAAAATTCTTACCTAGTGTTTTTAGAACCGAAATTTAACTAAAGGTAATTGGCCTATGAAGACGGGAGCAGTTAATAAAAGTTACTCTGCTATTTAAAATTATATTGTGAGTAAAAGTGATGAACATAATTTAAAAAATCCAGTTCTCATATAGGTACTGTAAGTGGATCTCATAGTAAGTGATATCAGTATTATAGGAAATGTTGAACATGAGTGATCCAGAGATCCGAATATGAATAGTTAAACATTGTGAAAATGTTGTATGAGCTTTTCTTTCAAAACATCGGGTAAACGGTAATTTCAGAGTTTGAAAATAGACTGATAAATCTGACACTATTTGGCCGTAAGGAATAGTGTTGGAATGAGCAAAGAGTCATAACTTAACACAAGGAGGAAATGAAAAAATTGAGACATATTTCAGATGTTCTTAGAGTTTTTTTATAGAAAGTCGATGAAATGGAACTTTTAGAGAACAGCAGAGTATTTTCCTACGAAAAGGACCTTCACGAGCTACTATTTGGCCTCAAGAAAAAGTAAGTGGATCAAAGATTAGTGTAAATATGTGATTTGTAAGTTTATATGGTTTTTTTTAAACACAATTTTTTAGATTGTGTTTTTTTTCCCCGCTGTCATATGATGAATATTTTGAACTCACTGTTTTTAGTGAAATTCAATACATTCTGAGAACAGCAAAAATAAACTATATAACATGTTGTAGAAGTTATTCTATAGTTTGTTTTGTGTAATTTATATTGTATTCCCATTGTCTCACACTCACTTTCTCTTTTCCATCCTTTTTCAGCTCTCTTTACTCACTCACACTGCCTCACTCTGTTTCATCCCCGTTCCCTTACTCCACTTCTTTCACAACCCCTCAATCCCATTTCAACTGTCTGCATCTCTCTATCCTTTGCACGACTTTTCAGCTTTCAGTCTGTCTGCTTTACTTCCCTTTTCCGTCTTTTCCTCCTTTGCTCTTTTACTAATTCCTCTTTACTCACTCATCTCTTTTTTCGTACTCTGTCACTATAACTTACCCATTCTCTCTAACTTATCTTTGTTTGCTTCTTACTTTTATCCTCTTTTTCGTTTACTACGACTTTTTCCTCAGTCTCTCACTCTCCTTGTGTTATGCTCATTTGTGTTTATCTACCTTCTAGCTTTTTTCTTACAACAACTTCACTGTTCCTCTCTCATCATTCTTCACCCCAGTTCTTTTACTCCGGTTCCGTTACTACACCACATTTCCTATCTTTCAGTATCCTTCTTTTTAGTTTCATCACCGAATCACATTCTCTCAGTGTCATTGCTTTAGTCCTCTCCCCCTCTTGTTCCTTGTTTTGCTCCCTTACTCATTTTTCTTTCCTTACTCATTGTATTCCACTTCACTCACTCCTTCCCTTAGTCCCTCTGTGTACTTACTTCCTCACTCCTTTTCTCCCAATCCTTCTATATTATCGTCACTCCCTTCATCCCTTCATTCTGTGACTCCCCTTCACTCACTCTCAGTCATCTTCCATTCCTCTTTCTTGTAAATGAATCCTCAATCAGACTCCTTTCCCTCTCACTCATTCCCCTTTTACTTACTCTTCTTTCTTGATTTAGTTTTGCTAACTCACATTCTTTTAGTCTCTTACTTACCTTCACTTCATTTCTCTCATCTTGTCTTCCTCTCTGTCACTGAATTTATCTGACTTACTCTTAGTAATTTGCTCTTCTTCTATTTCTTTTACCCTCTTTTTGTCCTTCTACATTACTTTGTTTCCCTTTCTGTATCCTTCACTCTTGCTTTTTTCTTAGTACACTTTTATGATTTTTAACCTCTTCACCTGTCTCTTTTATTTTAATATATATTTTACTAATTATAACTTTTTTTTTCTTCTCTCTTTCACAGATACAAAGTGTAGAAAAAATATGTAATTAAGTTTACATTAATTATATGGTAAGTATGACTAAAAAATGTAGTTTGTCATCATCCTTTGCTTTAACCTCACTACTTTTCTCTCACCCTACCTCACCCCTATTTCCTTACTCTGTATACCTCACTTATTCTTATCCTCCATATTTACTTCTCTTTTCCTTACTTTCCTACCACATTCAACTTCTTTCAGTCCTCCTGCTCACCCACACTCCCTCACTTTCCTTTCTTTTCTGGTTCACTCAGTCCTTCTGTCACTCCTTCCTTTTCTCTCTCTGTCCTTTCTCTCTGTCACTCCCCATGTCTTTCCTTTTCTCAGTTACTTCCTCTAACACCTTTTCTCTGTCTTACTATCTATTACACAGTCCCTTTGTGTTCTATCCTCCTGCTCTCTTTCTCTTTACACCACTCTTTCTGTCCCCTTTCTTAATGCTCACTTCTTCATAATTAAAAAAAAAAAAATGTTAGTGCGCTAACGGGACGCGCCCCGGTACGCGCACCGGGGTGCGCCGGAATACTGCGCTCTCTAGTGCGCTCACCGACTGGTACGTGCACCGGGAGCGCTCCAGGGCAAAAAAAATATGAATATACATAAAAAAATACTATTACATAAATATATAATATAGGACTCATTTTAAAAAATATTGCATTACATAGGTATAGAAAATTGCTATTAAAAAACCTTTGAAATTCACTGAAAAAACCATAGGTTTCACACCAGTTATAGTTAGGAATTAGCATTTAAAAAACCTATGAAATTCACTAAAAAAAACGTAGGTTTCACACCAGTTATAGTTAGGAATTAGCATTTAAAAAACCTATGAAATTCACTGAAAAAACCATAGGTTTCACACCAGTTATAGTTAGGATTTAGCATTAAAAAAACCTATTAAATTCACTGAAAAAACTATTGGTTTCACACCAGTTATAGTTAGCAGGAAGTTTTACTCGGATAAAACCATTCAAATTCCCACGTTATAGTTAGTTGGACTCACTATAACTTGCGCGTGCAATGCACTGCTGATGACATCACATATTACATCACTCATGACATGGTCAGTGACATCACTCATGACATCACTGATGACACCATCCTTGTGACAGAGTGACAGACCTCCTTTCACTGTAATGTAACCCATGAAACACATATTGAAAAATAGAAATTAAAATTTTCAAAAAAATGGAGATACCCATACCAGTTACAACAACCAATTCAATAATTCCACCATCTATATACACATCCACTGATTCACCAACAGTTCTATATAGTCACTCATACATATACTCACTCATCATATGTAGTGATTCACCTATACACACCGACAGTCATCCAAAAGTTACTCTCACAATACTCACACATGCAAGTAAACTATTGAACATCCATTTATTTGCATATACAGCTATACACACACTACCACCTTACTTCTAAGGAGACTTACACATACTTACTCTCTTAAACAATCACTTATTGAAACACATCATTATTTAAATAGGAACTCTTTCAATATCTCACTCTCACATATACTCACTTATATACATCAATACTCACATATACTAGATTAACACATATGTAGTTACTGATAAAGACACTAGTGACACAGTCATTGACTCACTAACACACACATATACACATTCATCCACACATACAGTTCTGCACATATGCTGTTTTCAAAACACATACAAGAGAGAGTTAGTCATTCATGCATCTATGTGATAAGTAATACCCCCACCAAACCATACAAACACTCATACTGATACTAAAAAAAATCTAATAACCCATATACCTACACATGTACCTACTCACCAACCCATGCAGCCACTTATACACAAAGTGAAACACTAATACATATATATAAATATTTAAACATTACTCACTAATATATGTATTCACTAAGAAACACTTATTTAGCCAGTTAACTAATTAATTTTTATAAAAACAAAACATCCATTTAGACACTTATTTAAACATTTATTCTTCCATCAACATTTACATATACATATATATAAAACAAATTTATTTTTCAGAAAGACACATATTTACTGGATGGTTTCATCAGTGATGTCATGAGTGATGTCACTGACCATGTCATGAGTGATGTAATATTTGACGTCATCAGCAGTGCATTGCACGCGCAAGTTATGGTGAGTCCAACTAACTATAACGTGGGAATTTCAATGGTTTTATGCGAGTAAAACTTCCTGCTAACTATAACTGGTGTGAAAGCTATGTTTTTTTCAGTGAATATATATATATATGTATATATATATATATATATTTATATATATTACCTACTGGTGGTCGCCAGTAGGTAGTTATAGTTAGGACCTACTTTCCATAGGAAATCCACAACATTCTATTTGGAATAACTTTGGTGCCGGTGGACGAATCTTCGCAAATTTCTCCCAAAAAATGGCATGCTCCGCTCCGCTCCTTCCCGAAAGTTTCGGGGTGATTCGTCAAGGGGGGTCAAGAAAAAAGAGGGGTCCCAAAACGTGTCTGCTCAATGGTAATCTCCATAGGAAACTTAAGACATAGCTACAGCCTGAACTGTTGAACGGAATTACACAAAACTTGGCAGAGAGATAGCTCTTGGTCCAGAAAGTACACTTTTTTAAATGGTGTAGTTCCTTTCAGTAGCTTTTGAGATATTTAAATATTTACAGATATCGATATTTGAGAATTGTCAGATACGGTTGGCTGAGCCCTCCGAGCATGAGCTTGCCTCTGATTGCTGCCAACACTTCAAACCAGGAAGTATTGTGCCTCAGACCAAGTGAGAGGGAAACATTTTCCTGTTTTAACCCACGTAAGCAATTCATTCATAATTCATGGTAGGTTAATGCCACACTTCATGTTTGGTTATACACTTGGTGAGAATTGGCGTGCACAGTTGGTGTTAATGAGATTTATTCACCTTTTTGCCACTATAATTTCTATATGCATGAAGTGTATAGATGCTGTTCTTATGAAATTTTATCTTTGCGATAATTGATCTGAATAAATGAATCTATTTTGGACTCTTTGTCCATTATAGAGGTAGGGTTTCATCTGTTCGGTATTTGCCAACCGCAAGATGGCGGTTCGACATTGAAAATAGACATTCGAAGAGAATTCGTTGCCTCTCGTGTTGTTGGCCAATCGTAAGATGGCGAGCGTTTTGATGTTGTAAATTTATCGGCTTTTAGGAACTTTCCCTTTGTCTTATCTTTATTTTTGGAATTTTGAGTCATTCGCTTTGCGGTGCAAAATGTTGGGGTTACGGTATTGTCAGGTATATCATCCGATGTTAGGGATAGATTCTTGTTAACATCCAGGGAGACTAAGATGGCGCCCGCTATTGTACACAAACATCATGTGACCTTTCAACCACAGCTGTCATGAATCTCCATCAGGCAGCGCGGGACTTAGTCAGTATAAAATCGGGCACCAATCTTAGACCCAAAGAGACGCTTCCAGAGGAATACCACCCCGTGTTAGATTCCCGTCTTTATTTTCTTGGACATCACGATTCAATGTAAGCGAGTCTGAAGCACTAGCGGTTAGCAGGGGTCTCTGGCAGTGTAAGCCTGTCTATCTTTTGCACGAGTGGCTAGCACACGTGTATTATTTAGATGCCGGGGGCAAATTCATTTAATACCTCTCTCTTTTCCCTAGAGAGATACCTTTAGTGAGAGACTCCGGTCCTGCAAATTTATCCCAAAATAAACGTTCTGAAGTAGAACGAGAAAAACCCTAACCGGGGCTTCGTTTTGGCTCTCTTAAGGTATGTTATTATCGGAATGCTTCAGACATGATAAAGTGTAGGCAGTATAACAACACGGGGCATCCAACTAATATATACAAACCCTTTTCTTCAGATTGTCTTGCTTTTTACCTTGGCCCTATCGGATGCAATGAGAAAGGAGCTGTGGTTTTTTGCATAACTAGAAGAAGATAACACAACATTAGCCTTGAATATTATTTAAGGTATTTTGTGTGGAGCTTTATATAATCTCCTTCCTTAAGTACACTGAGAATTGGATCTGTTTGACCCCTTTTTTTCGTTTTATCTTTTTCAGTCTCTGCCGTGAGTGACAGCAGGTCACCATTGGCATACGAAATTGTTTTTAACTAATGAATAACTAAGAGAGTATTTACAAATATATGAGGTAATTTTACCCTTCTGTTTACAATGCGGTATAATGTTCAAGGCATCTTGATCAGAGTAGTAGATAAAACCCCATGAATGACTTAGAGCAGGGGTATGTTGATACTAAGCAGGGACTAAGATGAGTCCCATGGCACTTTATTTATTTATTTATTTATTTATTGCTATTTGTAAAGCGCAACATATACCCGTAGGCGTCTTGGCGCTAGTTGTTTGCAAAAGTCTAGATGATGTTAAAGTTCTCTAAAAAATTACCCTTGTAGAGTTATTGAGTAAACAACCATGTTTTGAGTCTCCTACGAAATTGGAGCAGCGTTGGACAGGTTCTGATGTCCAGCGGGAGGGTGTTCCACAGTTTTGGTGCCGCGACCGTAAAGCGACGGTCGCCCCAAGATACTGTTTTGACGCGAGGAATCACTAAAAGATTGTTGTTGGAGGACCTAAGTTGACGGGAAGGCTGATATGGTATCAGTTGCTCACTCAGTGAGTGTGGGCCCTGTCCATTAAGTGTCTTATAGACAATGCATAGTGATTTGAATTTGATCCGGTTCTGGATCGTCAGCCAGTGAAGTCGCGAGATTGCATCTGAAGTGGACACATATTTAGGAATTCCGAAAACCAGGCGAGCTGCGGCATTTTGCCCTGATTATAATTTTCTCAGGACTCTGGATTGTGTATTCAGAAATAAACCGTTACAGTAATCCAGTGACGATAAAACCAGAGAGCTGACTAAGGTTTTGATAGCCGCCACTGGAAGGTAGGGACTGATTTTGAGTTTATAGTGGGCTGTGGAAGCCACTTTATTTGCATGGTCCATGAAATTGAGGCCATCATCAAAGATGACACCCAAATTTCTTACCTTGGGGACTGGTTTGGGAATGGCTCCAAAACTGGCTGGCCACCATTCGGCTGACCAGCTCGGTAAAAGAGGGCCAAATATCACTACTTCAGTTTTTTCTGAATTAAGTTTTAAGCAGTTAGTTTCTTTATTATAGAAGGCCGGTTCAAATATCCAGAACTAAATATGCATAAATGTTCAAGAAATCTGGATTAGATTAGTATCTAAAACCCTAATAATAACTTTTAGTAGGGGTGTGTTTATTCGAAATAGGGACTTAAGACAAGATGAGCCCCTGGTACTCTCTTTTAGGAGGCGGTTCAAAAATCCAGGATTATTTTCTTTTGCACTGTTTAACAAAGTATTACAATAATTTCAAGAGAATGATGTATGGCATTTTGGAATGGTGCTGAATTTAAGAGAGGGTAGTGTGAATGGAGGTTAAGTTTAATATGTGAGCCAGTCAACCAAATCAGTTCGAATTTTAACATGTATGTTGTTTTATATGTTTTTATTAGATTTTGCTATAGAAAGTGGGAAGAATTTGTTTTTGTCCTGATGAAGGTGGGCAGCTATCCCCATTGGACCCACCGAAACGCGTCGATGCTTTAACTTTGGGAAAACACCACGGATATATGATATATGCAAACAACAGCTTTTGATTATCTAGCTTGAATTTTGTTTCTGCCTAAAGCTTTGTGCATACAATTCACCTATCTATGGGTCCCAGTAACGTGGTGCTCCCTGACTTGAAACTGATTTTTCTTGCTGTGTCCCACATGCTGATTTATGTTGTTCAATTAAATGTTTTTAACTTGTCTTTTATATTGTGCAAGGAATTTTTAATTATGTAGCTGTTTCTGTTATAACTTTGGTAATAAATTCTAAAGCTATCTTTTTTTTTATTTTGCTTTTGTACTGATTTGTTTTTCTGGTTCATAGTGTGAAACTCTGTGAGTGGGTCATATATATCTGGTTGAACGCTTAGTGTGGCTGCAAGATTGAGTTGTTACATTGGTTTTCCAGGGGAGTTTTTTTTGACAATAAACCCACATAAGCACCATCTATATATTTATGGTGAAAACGTATTATTATGTCTTGCTATATAATGCGTTTCACTTTTTTGGAGGGTTGTTGATGTTTGGAAGCACCGAAGCGCCAATGAGCTGCCTACTGGTAACCGCACACGCTTTAATAAATGCCTGCATGATTATAATCGTTATGAGAGTTTCCTGGACAGATAATGTGATAGGTGCCTATCAATATTTGCTGGAACATTTTATGCTGATTTTATTTGCCAATCTCTTGTAAAATAAACGATGTGTGATGTACTATTGATAGAGCGCGCAGGTCATCCGACTACAATTTTACAATACTCACCTTGGCCCATAAATCAATAACTCAATATTTTGATCAGGTAACCTTCGCTCTACTACCAGAATATTTTACCTACTAGGTCCTATACCATTGACTTACTAATCCTTGTCACTGGTACATGTAACCCTTTGAATCAGGGAGTTAGTTTGAAGATAGATAAATATACAGCAACATTTGCACTCATATAATAACCCAGACTCGGGAAGGTTTAAACTCTTTTTATCTAAATTTCTTAAATGGTCATCTTCCAAAGATTAAATACCACAAGACTCTCAATAATGAAAATCAGAACCAGAATGTAACTATGCAAAAGATGTATTAAACTGATTTTGATCATTAGGAAAATAAGGGAAGGTAAGAAAAGGAACATGCTAATAAAAACGATTTGAGCCGGTATTTAAAGGGAGGGTAAAAAAGGAACACGCTAAGTAATCAAAAACAATTTTGTAATTTTCTCAAAAGGGAAGGTAAGAAAGGGAACATGCTAATCAAAATGATTTTTCTCAAAGAGTTTAACCATAGGGTGGGTAAGGAAAGGGAACATATATATGTATAATCAGAGCTTTCATGTGTATGGAGGGTAAAAAGAAGGAACAAGATATACGATGACAAACCCACACAGATTTATATTTATCTAAAATGGTGTGAAGACCAACCCTGGCCACGGGTCAGTTGAAAGACAGGAGAACCCCAAAAGTTGCAGTTGCCAGTAGGCCAGCAGGTGCAGATTAAAATCAGATTTGGATCAAGACAGGACCACCAAAGGTTAAGACCGGCACCCGCAGTTCAGTTGCAAAGCCTGCTCTACTCCCTCTCTGCAGCTAACAGCCAGAACCCCGATTGAGTTATCGATTTCACCGACAAAGTGCTTCGCCAGCACCTCAGCTTCCCGGACCCTGATTGGGTCAGCGAATCTTCTGACAGAGTGCTTCGCAACCCCTCTGCTCTCGATGACCTAGTGAGTGCGTTGGGTCAGTGACAGGTCAGCTATTTGGACAAGTCAGACAAATTAACTAACTAAGCCTACCCTAGTTATAATATTTCCAGGTCAGTGTACCACCCCCCAATGTTGCAAGTGTAAGGATCCCCAATTTTGATTGGTCAAAGAGTGAGGAGAGGTCATCACACCACACCACATTTTGATACCTAAGTGTTGAATATTAATTTTACGTTCCCGCCCATCAATTTATTTTCAAATGACATTTTATTCCAACCAACAATGAATGTTCTATTGGTAAATACATTGTATATCATATAGTCCTCCTCTCGTGTGCTCATTAGTTGATCTTCCCAGGCGCAACTTGGCTGAGAGTGTCCTTGGCTCGAATTCAATGACAAATGATTTCAGCTCCCTCTGGAGTCTTGACATGCGCAGATTGATTTTCAAGATGAAGTAATAACACCTCCCAGGCCCAAAGATTACGATACATGAAACGTAGCAGAGAAATAATTTTAGAACACAGAATAAATGAATACACTGTATACCATGCATCTCTACTCTATACCCATTATTTTATATTTAACTATAGCATTAGGATTAGGCAAAACGAATAGCTTAGCAAAAGCAGCAGTGCAAGCTTCTTGCATGTCAGGACACAGAACAGCCATCTTAGTTGTAGTGCGCAGAAGCAACAGATTCCCTCCAAAGCAAAGAATACATCATGTCAAATGAGTATGACAGACGCATCTGCAGTAGAAACCCTTGCGTAGCAGCAACCATCGTAGATGCAAGCGTATTACAGTTAGTAAAACACATAAGCAAGCTTCACTCGGACACCCAAATGTTTATGTAAAATGTGATATTAGTAAAACAATATGTTGATTAATTTATTAACGTATTCGAGGTTCATGAATACAAGCAAGTCACTTCATGTGCGAATCCTTGCTCCATCACTATGATAATACATGCGCATATTTAGTCTACATCGCACGCACTTCGCCTTCCCAGCTCTGAGTCATGCCTGCACTTGTGTGGTCTGAGTACAGATTCATTTTGGTAATTCTCCATAATGCGCCTTTCGTCTAAAATTAAACTTGAACTAGTCTCTGGATGTGAAGCCAGCAGAAATCTATAGCGGTAAACAGTTTTTTTCCTCGACTCAAAGGTATTGGAGCGCTTTACATAAGCATCAGGTACATTATACAAGGACACATATATATTTTTGTAGGCACAGGGAGAGGAAGTGAGTTGCCCAGAATCACAGGAATCTATCCGACGCCGAGATTCAAACGAATCCCCCAGTTCCAAAGTCAGCACCGCTGTGATATGGCTACGAATCCTAGTTAGAGGTGGCAGTTAATTTGGTGTTTTTCAGTGTTGTGGTCTTTTTCAGGGGTTGCGAAAGTGTGCACACGTATTTAAGTCCTTCTAAGGTGAAGATTTTTATTTTTTCCAAATGGGTGACAATTAGATGGCAATCATAAAGTAACTTGCAAACATTTCATTGTATAATGATTCTCCATTTACATCACTCTGCTCTGAAAACCACTCAAGTGATTACTTTCACGCAGATACCCCAACCAGAGAAATAAGCACATTAACACAGATAACACAACTCCGAAAGGTGGGGCTCCGGGAGGGAGAGTGCTGGTTTGTGAACTGTAAAACAGAGTGAAGGTGTGAGGAGAATAGCTCACCATCAGCTTCAGCATTCCCTGTGCCTGTTCTTTCGTGATTGGACGGCACACGCCTGTTAGTTTTGGGAGTCTATTAGGCTCACTTTATTGTTTGCCACTTGTGAGAGTGGAGTGGTTGATTGTTGTTCCTTGGAGAGACCCCCAGTTTTTTCATCCCACTTAAAGCCCTGGAAAAAACACCCTGTCAGAGTCGCCTCAAGTTCTAGCTCTGTGCATCATGCATGACTCATGACTTCCAAGTTTTCACATTGCCTATATGCAGGGGCATGGTGAACGCAACCCCACTCCACCCCACCCCTTGCATTAGGAACTACAGCGAGGTGAAGTTCTTTATGGGCCTCTTCAATCTGCAACTCAGTAGACAAAGGCTCAGCTCATAATTAATATGAAAAGGTGGGTGAGTGAGTAAGTGAAGGAATGGGTAAATGGCTGGATGGATTAGTGAAAGGATGAATGAATGAGTGAAAGGGTGAATGGATGGATTTGGAGAGAAAGGATGGCTGGATGAGTGAGTGGAAGGGTGGATGAGGGTAAATAGTTGGATGTATGGGTGGAAGGGTAGATGGATGGGTAAAAGGGTGGATGGATCAGTAAAAGGATGGAAGGATAAGTGAAAGCATGAATGAATAATTGGCAGAATGGATGGGCAAATGGGTGCCTGGATGAGTGAAAAGAAGGATGTAGAGCTGGATGCGCACAAGAATGCATACATGAGTGAAGGGGAGGGTGGAGAGCTGGAAGAAAGGATAGATGGATGAATGAAAAATTGAATGGGTTAGTAAGTCAAAGGAAGGCTGGATGGGTGAAAGGTAATTGGTTGGAAGGATGAGTGAATGGATGGATGGGTGGAAGAGTGGATGGATGAGGGAAAGGATGGCTTGGGTGAAAGGGTATATAGTTGGATGGATGAGTGAATGGATGGATCGATGGAAGAGTGGATGGATGAGTGAAAGTATGGATTGGGTGAAAGGGTGGATGGATGAGTGAAATGATGGGTGGAAGGATAGATAATGGATAGTTGAAAATGTTTGGATATGGATGGGTACACAGATGGAAGGACAGAATGAATGAATGGTGAAAGACTGAATGATGGATGAAAGAACTAATAGATGACAGATGGTAAATTTGAAATGGTGGATATCAGGGGATGGAAGGGAGGATGGATGGCTAGATCCTTGGACAAGAGAGCTCTTCTGGGGAGGTTTGTGATGACTTACTTCACTTTCTTGGTGCCATAAGAGCTTTAAATCAAAGTGGGAGGTATTTAAATGTTCTGGCTACTCACTTGCCTTTGTGTTACTATTCTGTATTTGCTATGTGCTAATGTGTGGGATCTATACATCATGCATATGACATTTTGAGTGACACCCAACTCTACTTGAATATGCCACTAGTAATTGTGATTGTTTGCATGTTTTGTTTTAGGTGTAAAGTTTTAGGGAGAGCCTCATATTGCCACGAGCTGTGCTGGAGATGTATATTGTGTTTGTAGCAATAGGCAAAACATCAAAAATAAACTATGTATTAGTGTATCGACAGTACCTTCTTTAAGAAAGCTGCAGGAAAAGCACCTTTTTGACTTCCATCAGCTAGTGAAACTCTCTGCGAAGCCCCCATAAGCAAAGTCAGATTCCATATTTTAAGTTCCACTTGCTGAAAAATCCATAATGCATTCCCTATAGTGGGTTCATCACAGCAGTCCTCCCTTTAGTTCATCTATGTGTGCCGCCTAACATCTTACAATGGCACTCAGATATGAAGTGAAGAGGAAGTGAAGTGAAGAGATACTTCTATAGTGGAAAACTGTCACCCTACGGGTATCCTGGCGCTTAGATTGAAGAAAGCCATTATAGCAGCGGAATCAGCTGTCTGTGAGAAGGTCTAGTGTTCACTCCGGGGGAACAACCAGGTTTTCAGGCTCTTCCTGAAGCAAGTCAGCAAGTTGATTTGTCTGAGATTCTGGGGCAGCTCATTCCATAGGCGCGCAGCCGCCACACCAAAGGCTCTGCCCCCCAACCGGGATCTCTTGAATCTGGTGACCATTATCAGATTGGCACTAGAGGAGTGAAGTTGCCTCCTGGGATTATACCAGGTAAATATTTCCTGCAGAGGAACAGGTCCCAGATCGTGGACTGCTTTGTAAACAATGCAGAGAGATTTAAAGCAGATTCTCTCCTTGATAGGTAGCCAATAAAGATCGCTCAAAGCCAAAGCTGTAGAGGGCCTACGCTGTCTCTTAACCACCAGCTTTGTGGCCATAGACTAGACTCTCTGCAACCCCTGTAGAATATATTGCTGTGCTCCTAAGTATAGGGAGTTGCAATAGTCCAGTCTGCTTCATATTATGCTCCTCACTACCAAAGAACAAGAGTCATTTGGTAGTAGCGGGAGGATTTTCCGTAGCATGCGCAATAGGGAGAGACAGACACTGATGGTTTTATTGACCTGTGACTCCATTTGGAGATTGCCATCCACCAGGACCCCCAGGTTCCGCACCGTTTTGGCAGGAGTCAGAGGTTCATCCTCAGGGGTAAGCCTGAACTCTGCCAGTAGAGGTCGAGACACTCTAGTAGCAGGACCGAACACCACCTCTGTTTTCCCCCCATTAAACAGCACTGTGTTTTTTCTGAATCAGTCAGCAGTCTGGCGCATGCACTCCTGGAATGTTTCCATAGATACCGCTTGGTTTCCTTCCAAGGAGAACACCAGTTGAGTGTCATCTGCATAGTTGACCATGTCAATTCCATAAGATTTAATGATGGGAAACAGGGGACGCAAATAGATATTAAAGAGGATAGGGCTGATCTTGGAGCCCTGTGGTACTCCGTGATGTACTATGGATTTGTCAGAGTTAAAACGCGTCATAGACACAGCCTGTTGTCGTCCTGACAGACAGGATTGTAGCCACTGCAAGGCCCATCCTTTAACCCCTATACTCTTCAATCTTTCCACTAGCACTGTGTGGCTCACCGTATCGAATGCGGCTGACATATCCAGTAATACTAGGACTGAGGAGTTCCCATTGTCAGCGCGCATTCGTAAATTGTCTATTACTGTGGCCAAGGCGGTCTCAGTGCCGTGTCCTGGAGGAAAACCAAATTGGTCCTTGTCCAGCAGCTGATTGTCTTCCAGATAACATGACAGGATTTTGCTGACTGTCTTTTCTAAGATTTTGATAGGATAGGGCAGGAGGGATATGGGTCTAAAATTCTCTGGAGTTGTAGGGTCCAAAGACGTTTTTTTAACAGGGGGGTCACCACTGCCTGCTTCCATACCTCTGGCACCTCTCCTGCTTCCAAAGACTGACAGCAGATTTGTCGCAGCCAGGGAAAGGTTTCCTGCCCAAATGTTTTCCAGATTTTGTGTGGAAGGGGATCGAGGGGGGATCCCGAAGACACACTTTGGGCGAGATGATTAAAGAAGTCTTCCGTAGGGGGTTGAAAGTATTCCAGAGAGGTGTCTACCCGGGATCCATCATACACCTTCCTGCGAGACTCATCCTGGCTCCCTATGATCCGTGGGCTAAAGTTCCCCAACAAATTTTAGAATTTTCTCTTCAAAATAAGAGGCAATCTCGTCGCAGATTTTCTGCGATGCAACTACCTTGTTGCTGATGCAGGCTGGACTAGAGAGATCCCTGAAAATATTGAAGAGAGTTTTTGTACTGTTGGGTGCTTGCAGAATGGATTTAGCAAAAAAGTTTGCTTTGGCCTTAGCAATAGACTCCTTATATTGGGACTGTAGTAATCTCAAATCTATTTTATCTGACTCAGAGTAGGCCCTCCTCAATTTTCTCCCAGCCTTTTTGCATGCTACAAGAAGCAGTTTCAGCTCCTCGTTATACCAGGGGTCCGAAGTCTTTTTTCTGTTCTTAAGTCTTTTTACTGGGGCTAGTAGGTCAAGGGTATCGGCTACATAGGTACAGTAAATTTGATAGTTTTCTCCTACGGAAACAGAACGGTCAAAAGATTCTATTTTGGAGGTGGCATATGGGTCCTGTTTTTCACTAATTTAGCCCATTCTCTTCCTTTTTGATAGGTTACCGGCCGATTGTTACTATCTTCTACACCAGATATCAGAATACCAAAATGAATAAGGGAATGGTAGGTCCAATTCTGAGGCAGGACCTCAACAACCTCAGTCTCAGTCTGATTCGCAAACAAAAGGTCTAGGGTGTGCCCTCCTAAATGAGTCAGCTGATGAACCAATTGATATAAGTTAGAGTTCTCACATGTGTGCCTTAAGTCTCTCAAATGATTGTCTAACTAATTGTTATCCCACAGGTTAAAATCTCCTAAAACAATCATTCTGGAGTGGATTAGACTCAAGTTGGTAATGATATCAAATAAGGTTTGGTAATGAGTGTCTAAACCTGGGCGTCTATAACAGACCACTCCTATGAGTATCTTACCTTTAGCCACTTGAAGTCAGAAGCCTAGCAGTTCAATCCCTATTACATCGTCTACCTGTAGGGGTGCAAAATTCCACTTTTCCTTAAAAATTAGCCCTTGGTTTGAAGAATATTTTGTATCCATCAGGGCAAGCAAAGCCCATTTCTACAGAGGAGTCAGGGCTAGTCCAAGTTTCTGTTAAAAAGAGAGCGTCCAGATCTATATTCTCTAACATATTGGACACCTCTTAGTAGTGCTTTATCAGGGATCTGCTGTTAATCAGCTCACAGTTCAGAATCTCTCTATATAACCCCTTAGCAGCAAGGAGTGGGCAGTTCCCCCCTCATCACTTTTACCAATATAAAGTAGCTCTTTCCTGGAGTATTTCATCCTGTCTCAATTTGGGCTGCCATTGACAGCATGGCAGGCGCTAGGTGCGGCCGGAGCGTGGACAGGTGCAGACGGGCTTGCCTCTGACGCGCCTCAGGCTTGCATTTCCTGTCTTAAGTAGGCAGGCAAGTGCTAGAGCCCAACCACTAGAGCGCAACCCTGGGGATACAGCAATCCTGCCCCAAGATGGCGCTGATAAGAAGCGGAAATCCCCGATTCTCGCTAAAATAGCGAGATGAAAGTGTCAAATTTTATGTGCAGGTAAGTGGAGCTAATCGATATGAGATGCTAGTTACAAAGTCTATCTGAGCAGATCTTCCTGACCACTTCTCTCACCAAACATGCCTGCTCAGGACCATGAGTTGTAACCAAAATATCAAACTGGATAACACAATGCAGTAACCATATAAATAGATTATTATCATATGATATACTACAAAATGACCTGCACAACTACTCAAACCGCATACCAAAAAAACATGAAGTGCACTATTGGCTCACCCTAATATAAACTTATTTTGACTTGTACTTAAGTGGTTGTCTATTTACTTTTATACTATTGCTCAACTTCCTCTGATGTGTCTGTAAAACTTACCTTTTGTCCCTATTTCTTGTCCTCAATTTTTACCTTTTGTCCGGAATTTTTGTTCTACATTTTGACACTTTGACATACATTTTTACACTTGCTGTCCTGAATTTACACCCATGCCAGTTTGTCACTCTACACCTCACGGAGAGAGTCAATACACCCTGAGAAGGGTGATTCTGCAGCTGCTGCATCCAGAGTCTTGTGTCTCAGTCAGGGTTCAGACCTAGGTATAGTACCGA
Organism: Lissotriton vulgaris; assembly: GCF_964263255.1. Taxonomy (NCBI): domain Eukaryota; kingdom Metazoa; phylum Chordata; class Amphibia; order Caudata; family Salamandridae; genus Lissotriton; species Lissotriton vulgaris. The sequence goes on along the minus strand of NC_141688.1, from coordinate 300,013,998 downwards.
GACGGCTCTGCTTTCCGTCACGGATACCATACGTATGTCTCTGGACAAGGGTCTTTCTGTGGTGTTGGTGCTGTTGGACTTGTCCGCAGCATTCGACACCATATCCCATACCATTCTCCTAACAAGATTAAAGGAGATCGGCATAAAGAAATCTGCCCTGGCGTGGTTCACCAGCTTCCTTGCAGATCGCACCCAGCAGGTCAGCATGGGATCCTTCAGTTCCATCTCCACCAAAATCACCAGAGGAGTCCCGCAGGGCTCCTGTCTCAGCCCCACGTTATTTAACGTTTATGTCTCCTCCTTAGCAGATACTATGAGGTCTTTTGGGTTTTCACCCATTTCATACGCTGATGATACTCAGCTGTTGTTTACCTTTAAGACCTTTACCCCGGAGATAAGGCAAGCTTTCTCGAATGGCATGACTGCGGTCGCCGGTTGGATGGCCAGGAACTTTCTCCAGTGCAACGTGGGGAAGTCGGAAGTCATGCTGTTCGGGGAAGCAAAAATTCTGTGGACCCCTGACTGGTGGCCTACGAGTTTGGGAGTGGCACCTTCCCCCAAACAGGTGGTGAAAAATCTGGGGGTCCGTCTGGACCATGACCTCAATCTTGTACATCACGCCAACACCACGGTGGGGTCTTGTTTTCATATCATCAGCCTCCTCCGGAAAGTGTTTCCTCTTCTCCCTGACAACACAAGGAAGACCTTGGTCCAGGCCCTCGTATTGAGTCGCCTCGACTATTGCAATGGTCTTCTTTTAGCGGCCAACGAAGGAGTGCTCAACAAACTTCAGGTGGTGCAGAACACCGCGGCACGCCTGGTGACAAATGCCCCCCCCCAGAACACCATCTCTGCCCCTTCTCAAAAAGCTCCACTGGCTTCCTATCCGGAGACGGGTGGAATTTAAAACCTGCTGTGTGGTTCACAAAAGTCTCCATAACCTAGGGCCGCTCTATCTGGCCGAAAAATTTGTTCATCATCACCCCCCTCGTAATTTACGGTCCAGTAACCAGCTGTTACTACAGATTCCATGACATAATAAGACCAGACAGGGAGGACGGGCTCTTTCTGTTATGGGTCCGCGCCTGTGGAACAACCTCCCCCTCTCCCTTAGACAGTGCTCTAGACATCTAGCCTTCAGGAAAAGTCTTAAGACAACCCTATTTCAGTTTTAGTGCCTGCTAGACCTGTTTCATCTCAGCACTGCGCGGAGATACACTTTCGGGTGTGATTCGGCGCGTTATAAACCTACAAATAAATAAATAAATAAATAAATTCCTGTTCCCCAAATAGTTCCCCCGGTCTTCCTCTCCTGGATCTCACAATTTTACAGCGCGGGGATGCCTACGGGTCACCAGGCGCTCTATAAATCATAAAATAAATAAATAAATAAATAAATAAATAAATAAATAAATGTATTTACCAATAGAACATTCATTGTTAGGTGGAATAAGATGTCATGTGAAAATAAATTGATGGGCGGAAACATAAAATTAATATTCACCACTGAGGTATCAAAATTTGGTGGTGGTACTCTGACCTGGAAATAGTATAACTAGGGTAGGTTTAGTTAGTTAATTTGTCCAACTTGTCCGAATAGCTGACCTGTCACTAACCCAACGCACTCAATAGGTGACTAAGAGAAGAGGGCTGCGGAACACTCTGTCAGAAGATTTGCTTACCCTATCGGGGTTCTGGGTAGTTGAGGTGCTGGCAAAGCATTTTGTCAGTGAAATCGATAACCCAATCGGGGTTCTGGCTGTTAGCTGCTGAGAGGGAGTAGCGTAGGCGTTGGAACTGAACTGTGGGTGCCGGTCTTAATCTTTAGTTGTCCTGTCGTGATCCAAATCTGGTTTTCCCTGTTCTGATTCTGATCTGCACCTGCTGGCCTACTGGCAACCTCAACTTTTGGGGTGTCTGTCTTTCAATTGACCTGTGGCCAGGGTTGGTCTACACACCATTTTAGGTAAATATAAATCTGTGTGGGTTTGTCATCTTATATCTTGTTCCTTCTCTTTACCCTCCCTATACGTGAAAGTTTTTGATTATATATATATGTTCCTTTTTCTTACCCACCCTATGGTTAAAATCTTTAGAAAAATTCTTAAATAGCATGTTCCTTTTTTCCTACCCATCCTATTAGTAAATGATCAATTCATTTCGATTTAAAAGTGTGTTCCATTTTCTTACCTTCCCTATAGTTGAATGATAAAATTGTTTTACAATGGTATGGTTAGGGTTTAGTTAAAGATAGGTAGTTAGTTAGTTAGTTATGATATTACTGTTGATCGGTCAAATGTGATATCATTGAAATGTTATTGATTCTGTTGATGCTGTATTGATTTAATGTAATAACCAAAATTGTTCGTACCTTTATATGTTTTGTCTGGAATCTCCAGGGGCAGAATAGCGGGTGGTAAATGGAAGCCACACTGCAGTGAGGTCACTTACCTAGAGGAAGTTAGTGCATGGTTAGGTAAAACTGGAAGAACTATTTAGGGTATTCTGTATGAATGTGTGAATAAATGATAGCAATGAGTTCGCTAGCAAAACTTTTGTTGTGATATCACCTAGAAAGGGGCACACGGAATGAGTAGCAGGTTCGTCAGAGCTTGATTGGTAGCAGAGGGGTTCACTGGTGAAACTTTGGTCTTAGTATATATCCCGGAGTGGATAAGTCTGAAGGAGTAACAGATTTCTAATGCTTGCATGAAGGGTAGGCGACGGGATCTACTCGTAGTATATGAAGAGTAAACAGAAGGGATTTACTCATAGTAAGTGAACTTTATCAATCCTTTGGAGTAGTCACTCAGGTACAGTGGTACAAAAGGGGGTGGTGATGGACAGAGCATCTGAATCAATCAAACACTCACACCAAGTCAAAAGATCTGGGTTTAATCCATTACCGTTCTTTAGCCCACTCTGCCACCCCAGTTCAGACATGGCTATATGCAAATCAGTCTGACCCTGTGCCTCATGGGAACAGCCCAGCCCGAACTGCCAAGCCATGTCTTCCCTGGACCGGAAACAAGCTTCCGAGGACCGGTTTCTGGCATTCCAGCCGTCTTCAGCCCGGCTTGCTTGAATCCAGTGGCAAAGTAAGCAAGGGACTCACGTCTGAGCATACCCTGCCACACTCATGGCGGCCAAAAGCAGTACAAAAGGGGGTGGTGATGGACAGAGCATCTGAATCATTCAAACACTCACACCCAGTCAAAAGATCTGGGTTTAATCCATCACCGTTCTTTAGCCCAATCTGCCACCCCAGTTCAGACATGGCTATATGCAAATCAGTATGATCATGTTTTCCCTTGGCTGAGTTAAATGAGAGCTAAAGCCCAAATACTAGTCTTGGACACAAGCAAGTAGAAATACAATCATAAACAAAACAACTTTCTTTGTATAAAACTATATAGTATTTTCTTTAAACAATTATCAGTTCAGGGCTACATAAACAAACATTTCATAAAAATAGAGTTTAGAAAAACTCTACACATAACTCATAAAAGCATCACCACATAATTGTATTAAAAATCATGCATAAAACATATGTAAACAACATTAGTCAAACAATTATACAAGGGAAGACCTGCTCAAATTAATATAGATATAAAAAGTGGGGGAGAGAAAAGAAACAAATACAGACATTCACAATTTGTCATTCAATATTGCACATTAATTTCCGCATTTAAATCAAACCCAGACTCGACTTGTTCTCGTTGTTCTTGGGGAGAGTTCGGTTGTTTAATTGTGCACGAGTATGCGTTGACGCGTTTCGATGGTCTTGTTAGATATGTGCCATCTTTGTCAAGACTTCTAAATATTGTTTAGTACTCTCCTACAATGGCACTGGATGGTTGCCTTTGTACAGAAATCCTGTTGGCAAATATATTAGGGTAAGTATATGGCATGGATTTACATGTTATTTTCATTAAGCACACTTTGTTCATCATGCTCTTCATTTTTCTTTGCTATTGCTATGGGCGTATACAGTTTATATTCCACATTTACATTAAAAAAGGTTTTCAAACGATTGTCCGCCCAAACTTCTAGTATAACAGCATTACATAATCTGTAAACAAATTCTATTAAGATGTTCGTTTTGGTCACACCTTCCGGTCCTACAAATATGTGGGCTTCTGTTCTTAGATTTCCCTTATTATTCCACATAAATACCGCCGTGCTTAAGAAATGGAGGCGGCAAGGGGGAGGGGGGGCAGACAGGAGTAGTGCCCCACCCTTTTCTCCCACTTAGTGCAGCATGAAGGGAAGCAGTAGTTTACCTTAGAACATGCTTCTTTTATGGTTTACTGCTTTGTGCATCTTGTGCGATTGCGCTCGTATTCTTCACTCAGTCTTTAGCCTGGTCTAAAATGGTTATCATAAGAAGGATGTGAGCTGTAGTATCATCTTATTGATCCTTAGCTAATTTTAAACTGATTAAGGTCTATTGTTACCTGTCAATTGTATCTCCCACGATACGATGCTCCGTCCATCACCACCCCCTTTTGTACCGCTTTTGGCCGCCATAAGTGTGGCAGGGTATGCTCAGACGTGAGTTCCTTGCTCACTTTGCCATTGGATTCAAGCAAGCCGGGCTGAAGACGGCTGGAATGCAAGAAACCAGTCCTCCGAAGCTTGTTTTCGGTCCAGGGAAGACATGGCTTGGCAGTTCGGGCTGGACTGTTCCCATGAGGCACAGGATCAGACTGATTTGCATATAGCCATGTCTGAACTGGGGTGGCAGAGTGGGCTAAAGAACGGTGATGGATTAAACCCAGATCTTTTGACTGGGTGTGAGTGTTTGATTGATTCAGGTCCTCTGTCCATCACCACCCCTTTTGTACCGCTTTTGGCCGCATTAATTGTGGCAGGGTATGCTCAGAGGTGAGTCCCTTGCTCACTTTGCCACTGGATTCAAGCAAGCCGGGCTGAAGACGGCTGGAATGCCAGAAACCGGTCCTCGGAAGCTTGTTTCCGGTCCAGGGAAGACATGGCTTGGCAGTTCGGGCTGGACTGTTCCCATGAGGCACAGGGTCAGACTGATTTGCATATAGCCATGTCTAAACTGGGGTGGCAGAGTGGGCTAAAGAACGGTGATGGATTAAACCCAGATCTTTTGACAGGGTGTGAGTGTTTGTTTGATTCGGATGCTCCGTCCATCACCTCCCCCTTTTGTACTGCTTTTGGCCACCGTAAGTGTGGCAGGGTATGCTCAGACGTGAGTCCCTTGCTCACTTTGCCACTGGATTCAAGCAAGCCGGGCTGAAGACGGTTGGAATGCCAGATACCGGTCCTCGGAAGCTTGTTTCCGGTCCAGGGAAGACATGGCTTGGCAGTTCGGGCTGGACTGTTCCCATGAGGCACAGGGTCAGACTGATTTGCATATAGCCATGTCTGAACTGGGGTGGCAGAGTGGGCTAAAGAACGGTGATGGATTAAACCCAGATCTTTTGACTGGGTGTGAGTGTTTGATTGATTCAGATGCTCTGTCCATCACCACCCCCTTTTGTACCGCTTTTGGCCGCATTAATTGTGGCAGGGTATGCTCAGAGGTGAGTCCCTTGCTCACTTTGCCACTGGATTCAAGCAAGCCGGGCTGAAGACGGCTGGAATGCCGGAACCGGTCCTCGGGAGCTTGTTTCCGGTCCAGGGAAGACATGGCTTGGCAGTTCGGGCTGGACTGTTCCCATGAGGCACAGGGTCAGACTGATTTGCATATAGCCATGTCTAAACTGGGGTGGCAGAGTGGGCTAAAGAACGGTGATGGATTAAACCCAGATCTTTTGACTGGGTGTGAGTGTTTGTTTGATTCGGATGCTCCGTCCATCACCTCCCCCTTTTGTACTGCTTTTGGCCACCATAAGTGTTGCAGGGTATGCTCAGACGTGAGTCCCTTGCTCACTTTGCCACTGGATTCAAGCAAGCCGGGCTGAAAACGGTTGGAATGCCAGATACCGGTCCTCGGAAGCTTGTTTCCGGTCCAGCGAAGACATGGCTTGGCAGTTCGGGCTGGACTGTTCCCATGAGGCACAGGGTCAGACTGATTTGCATATAGCCATGTCTGAACTGGGGTGGCAGAGTGGGCTAAAGAACGGTGATGGATTAAACCCAGATCTTTTGACTGGGTGTGAGTGTTTGATTGATTCGGATGCTCTGTCCATCACCACCCCCTTTTGTACCGCTTTTGGCCGCCATAAGTGTGGCAGGGTATGCTCAGATGTGAGTCCCTTGCTCACTTTGCCACTGGATTCAAGCAAGCCGGGCTGAAGACGGCTGGAATGCCAGAAACCGGTCCTCGGAAGCTTGTTTCCGGTCCAGGGAAGACATGGCTTGGCAATTCGGGCTGGACTGTTCCCATGAGGCACAGGGTCAGACTGATTTGCATATAGCCATGTCTGAACTGGGGTGGCAGAGTGGGCTAAAGAACAGTGATGGATTAAACCCAGATCTTTTGACTGGGTGTGAGTGTTTGATTAATTCGGATGCTCCGTCCATCACCACCCCCTTTTGTACCGCTTTTGGCTGCCATAAGTGTGGCAGGGTATGCTCAGACATGAGTCCCTTGCTCACTTTGCCACTGGATTCAAGCAAGCCGGGCTGCAGACGGCTGGAATGCCAGAAACCGGTTCTCGGAAGCTTGTTTCCGGTCCAGGGAAGAACTGGCTTGGCAGTTCGGGCTGGACTGTTCCCATGAGGCACAGGGTCAGACTGATTTGCATATAGCCATGTCTGAACTGGGGTGGCAGAGTGGGCTAAAGAACGGTGATGGATTAAACCCAGATCTTTTGACTGGGTGTGAGTGTTTGATTGATTCGGATGCTCCGTCCATCACCACCGCCTTTTGTACCGCTTTGGGCCGCCATAAGTGTGGCAGGGTATGCTCAGACGTGAGTCCCTTGCTCACTTTGCCACTGGATTCAAGCAAGCCGGGCTGAAGACGGCTGGAATGCCAGATACCGGTCCTCAGAAGCTTGTTTCCGGTCCAGGGAAGACATGGCTTGGCAGTTCGGGCTGGACTGTTCCCATGAGGCACAGGGTCAGACTGATTTGCATATAGCCATGTCTGAACTGGGGTGGCAGAGTGGGCTAAAGAACAGTGATGGATTAAACCCAGATCTTTTGACTGGGTGTGAGTGTTTGATTAATTCGGATGCTCCGTCCATCACCACCCCCTTTTGTACCGCTTTTGGCTGCCATAAGTGTGGCAGGGTATGCTCAGACATGAGTCCCTTGCTCACTTTGCCACTGGATTCAAGCAAGCCGGGCTGCAGACGGCTGGAATGCCAGAAACCGGTTCTCGGAAGCTTGTTTCCGGTCCAGGGAAGAACTGGCTTGGCAGTTCGGGCTGGACTGTTCCCATGAGGCACAGGGTCAGACTGATTTGCATATAGCCATGTCTGAACTGGGGTGGCAGAGCTGGCTAAAGAACGGTGATGGATTAAACCCAGATCTTTTGACTGGGTGTGAGTGTTTGATTGATTCGGATGCTCCGTCCGTCACCACCCCCTTTTGAACCGCTTTTGGCCGCCATAAGTGTGGCAGGGTATGCTCAGACATGAGTCCCTTGCTCACTTTGCCACTGGATTTAAGCAAGCCGGGCTGAAGACGGCTTGAAAGCCAGAAACCGGTCCTCAGAAGCTTGTTTCCGGTCCAGGGAAGACATGGCTTGGCAGTTCGGGCTGGACTGTTCCCATGAGGCACAGGGTCAGACTGATTTGCATATAGCCATGTCTGAACTGGGGTGGCAGAGTGGGCTAAAAAACGGTGATGGATTAAACCCAGATCTTATGACTGGGTGTGAGTGTTTGATTGATTCGGATGCTCCGTCCATCACCACCCCCATTTGTACCACTCAGGTACAGTGGCAAATGTTTTTATGTTGTTGAATAATAAATCAGCACTTAAAAGAGAAAAAGAAAAGTTTTTCGTATTACCTTGCAAAGGAGAAAGTCAGTTGAGGTGCTGCGCTGACGCCACTCCGAGCCACACTGGTATTGGTTGAAACAGCGGGCGTGTAGCTGAGATAGTAATTGTAAAGGAGGGGTGAGCGCAAGAGCGAGGGAACTCGTCTTACGAGAAAGGCCGCACACTCATTGGTTAGTGTTATTTGAAAGTACAGTATTGATTGGTTGAAGAAAAATAAGAAACACACTGGTATTGGAAGCACTTTAAGTAAACAAACAAGTATAACTGAAAACAAGAAACCTGGCGAAAAAAAGATGTGGCAATTAGGTCCATTTGACGGAAACAGACCTGATAGGAGATACTTAGGTTTTGATAGAGAACAGATGATAAGAGGCAGACCTTATACTATGTATGGAGGTGAAAGAAAAATGTTGTTTGTTAATAAAGTTAAGAATTTCTTTAAAAAGGATAAACCAATTAAAACTAGAGAAGGAATTATCATTCCACCACTGAATACTCCTGCATCATATATGATGTTTGACAGGGGCTATCACACTTGTGTATGTTTAGAAAATTTGGTGGATTACACTAAAGATGATGGCGTTTGGGCATTTCCCCAAAATGGTACTTTTAATGGCAGAGTTCTGTTTAATTTAAGGACACGTATGAATGATTTAAATCCCAGACCTAGATTAACGCAGTATGAGGCACTAGAAGAATGGGAGATTGAGTCTTTTGAGCAGGACAGACCCAGAAGTGACAAAGGGTTGTGTACATTCTTCCCTAAGTAGCCATGCGAAACAAGAGATAAGCAAATGAAACAATGGCAACAGAACATGATAGTGGAAGGACAATATCCTGTATTAACTTTAGAAGAACTCACTGGAAGTAAAAGGACTGAGGAAACAAAACATTTAATGACTAGTGGTGAGTCAGACGATGATTATATGGAGGATTTAGAATTATATACACCAAGCACAGGGGTTTGAGGCTATAGGATATTGCACCTATCCACTAGTGTCACAGTAATATTAGGTGCTATGGACAGGAGATCCAGACCCCTAGGTCTCCCTGAGACTAAAAAGTCTCAAACATACAAAATTCAACACAATGTCCAGCACTCTATAAAAGTGTAAAGGATCTATTTCTGTACAATATAATAAACAAGAAAAAACAATGTTCTTTATGAAATCTACACCATATAGTCACAGCATTATATTCATGCAATCCACGTTGAAACAAGAGTCTTCAGTGGTTGAGTAATGAATTCTTTATTCGGATCAAAAAGTGCATGGATTCTATCCTCGTAAAAACAATGTTGTAGCCGGTGCCTACGCGTTTCGTCCAAACGGACTTCTTCAGGGCTACAAGTAATACATATATACAAATTAATTACCATTTTTACATATATACATATAATAATTACACAATCTACTTTTGCTATCACACACGTTATTTTTTAAAAAAAGAAGAAACAAAATTTTTTTATCTACACTATTTACACATATTACATTTGTCCTACTTTTTAAGATCAGACAAAAAACTCCACTGAAGATCAATTTTCTTTTATTATTTCTCAATAGTTCTCATGGTTTTCTCATGGTTTTCATTTAGGACTAAAAGCGTTTCTTTCACATGTTCTTTCCATATAAACATAGACATTTATCACAGATTTTTTAAGATGGTGGGAGAAGCAAAACTTATTGTCAAGGCTAGAGTAAGCAAGGAGAACAACATTTAGGCAAGGATTGTACCAAGATAGCTGCAAAAAAACACACAATTTCAGTAAGTATTATTTCTTTTGGGTAGGCATACACTTTTAAAATAGTATAGTGTCTCCCCAGAAGAAAAAGTAAAAAACATTTTTTTATTATTTTTCTCAGGTCTTCAGAAAAATTCCAACATGCTATGTCATTGTGAGCATCTTTCTTTCCATACATTTGGAACATACCTAGAATTTCTATTTCTAGCAAGTTGAAGAAATATCTATAGTCAGTCTTACCAGGTAATTCACTGTCTTTATTCAATCTGCCGTATCATCTAGGTAGTTATCTGCGAGTTGTTTTCTCAGCAGGCTTACACAAGCATTGTGTTAGGTGTCTAAGAGAGATATGGTTACAACTTATTAGAAAGAGTCCCTCATTAATTAAGAGAGGGTGACACACACATAAGTGAAAGATTCTCATACAGTGTTTATTATTACATATATAGTCATCACCTGTCACACTGCATGTAGCCTACCTTATAAAAAAGTATTTTCTTTTGATTGGGAATCCCTTGTCTTTAAGAAGCGTCTCGTGATGTCTTAGGTAAAGATCACAGCTGAGCCGGGTTATAGTAGGTCCAACTCACTATTTAAAGAAAATGACATTTTGCTTTATTTGGTTTAATTTGTAAATCATTAATTATAAGCCACAGTATTACTTCGAATGTCCCTACAGGTGTCCTATATAAATTGGCAGAGTCACCATTAGATTATTTTAATATACAGGATTTTTATTAATTTGTTTAAGAAAAATCCATATATGCTATATTTAAGGTTAGACCAAAGACTAGTTAGGTCCCCAGAATTATCACTTGCTAAGAGATTCCTTTTCAGTAAATATATATAAGAATAAATAAGAAGGATCAGAGTTATGAGTCCTTTCTCATATCTTAAATATCTCTCTGATCAGATAAGAGGTCATCTAATGCTAAGAACGGCCGGTAACGTGTTTCCCTTACACTTACTTGGTAGAGAGTGAGGATCCCAAAATCCATGGCATCGTAACCGTATCAGCTTGCAAAAGAGTCTAATTTTTGCTCAGTTTAAATAGCCCGCTCTGATCACTTAATCGCGAGGAATAGAGAACCCCACATCACAGCCAAAGCCACTAGATATATATAAATTAAGAATTGAGTTAGAGGAAATGATGGCTGGAAATGTGGGATTGGAAAGGTTAAATACATTTTCTGAAGATGAATTATTATTTATATGTAAAAGTATTACCAGAAATACAAAAGTGTTTCATGAAAAGTTAATGGACACAGCAGCTAGTATGGGAATTGATATTGGCAAGGCAAATCTAAAGTATTACAAAAACCATATCGAGTTGAATTTTCCTACAAAGATTTAGAAAATATGAATGTGTCAGGTAAAAAGGTACAAATCAGAGAGCTGATGACATTATTGCAAAAATGGGGAGAACTAGAAAAATGGAAAACTAGATGGGCAAAGAAAAGGGAATGGGTTTGAGCAAGAACAATTGCTTCTGAATACATATTAAAAGAGACAGAAAAGGTGGAAAATGTATGTCCTATGAGAGAGGTATAAGGTGGAGGTTATGTGCACATCCCAAGGATATATTGTCATTTACAAATGATTTCCCAAAACTTTGTGAAAAACCTGTAGAATGGTACAGACAAGTTGAGAGATTTGTGAAGCTTTCAAAATGTCTTTTGAAAGATTTAGATGGATTATTTGACATTGTTGTACCTGTAGATTTGTAGACAGAATGCAAAATTGCTGATGATTGGCCTAGTGATGAATACCCTAAAGACCCAAAGACTGGGGCTCCTTCCCAGGAAGTAATGAAGAAGTACAACCAGGTAATACTCTACTTCAAAGGGAAGGTGCACGCAAAAGAGACATATTGGACTAGAATAGATAGAATTACCCAAAATAAAGATGAATTTGTGCATGCATATTATGAAAGCTTATTGCAAGTATTCAAACAGTACAGTGGATTGGATAACATAGGTATGAAGGATATGACGCACTTTATTTATCGATTTGTGTCAGGATTAAGACCAAAAATTTCACAATGGATTAAAGATCATAAAATTTGTTGGCAGGCAAAACCTATTGATGAGATCCTTAAATATGCTAAATATTGCGAAGATAAGCTTGACAATAAACGAAAAGAGTTAAAAAAAAAAGTTATGTGGGCACAAGTAAAATTAACAGAGCAACAAGAACTCCAGTTAACTCAATTAAATAGTAAGCAGAATCAGGGTGATGGAAATGGAGGAAAGCCAAGGGGAAAATTAAATAGAGAAGAGGCAAAACGGAAATTCCCTGTCATGGGTGTGGCAAGTTGGGGCACTGGAAAAACGAGTGTAAGGCGGTACAAAATGGTAATGTGCAAAATAATGATTCGAATCCTGAGACGCAGAATGAGGTGACACGGAAGACACAGCAGCAGGTAATACAAAACCTGTTACCCCCCGCACCTATGCCAAATTACAGGAGCAAAGCACAACAGAGTGCAGATACCACAAATTGGGAGGGGAAGTGAAACAAGAGATACAGCAACTTCACAATTTCTTTTGAATGACACATTTTTCAGTGAAGATCCTTACTGACGGTGCCTGAGAGGGGAAGAAGAGGAGTGCGTGCTTGGTGTCTCCTTGCCGGTAGACCAGTTAGGTCCATATATTGAAGGAAAGGTTGAAGGAAATGATGTCACCTTTCTATTGAATACTGGTGCTACCCGTTCTACTGTGAGAACAGCAGACATTCCAAACCTACCTCTCTCAGGAGAAGCGATCCAAGTAGTGGCCATTTCTAATAAACAAATTAGTACCCCAGTTACAGAACCAATGGAAGTTAGAATAGAGAATTTAAAAGAAATGCATAAATTTGTCGTATGTGATTCAAGTCCAGTAAACTTGTTAGGTCGAGACTTGTTGTGCAAAATGAATTGCACTATTTTCTGCACCCCAAGTGGCGTTAAAATCCAAACCAGACCAAAATGGAGTTTATAAACTGATGTTAGCAAAACAAGAGACAGAGACTAAAAGGCTGACAATAGAAGACTTACCAGAAGAACTACAACAGACTGTTAAACCTAATGTATGGGATTTTACTGGAAAAGATATAGGATTAATGGCAAATGTCGATCTAATAAAAGTGACAGTAAAAGAAGGTGCAGTTTACCCAAATACCAAACAGTACAAAATGAGCCCAGAGATAAAAGCAGGTGTTGCAGCAGAAATAAAATGTTTGGTTGAAGCAGGTATTTTTTACAAGAAATAATTGTTGTAATACTTTATTTCGATAAAAAAAAACTTCATCATAAAAGTACATACAATTCATAGTTAAAAAATGTATAAAAACTTTAAAAAAGGTAAGATCTTTTCTAAAGCAAGTGGAGACACAGTAAGTTAAAAACTAGATTAGATAAAGTCCTAAAACAGAGAACCGGGGATGGCCTAATGCATTATTATACACAGTTTCCTACCCCGTTCTTGATTTTATCAGTCTAGAACGTATCTGCCAGGCCTTTCCCAAGAATTTGGCAACTCCGCAAAAAAACATCATAGACGTTGTGTCCGTTACCAGTATACGGAGTGCCATCGCATGGTGCCTGACTCCCAGTTCTCTGCATACTGGCTTTAACCACCTTTTCCTGGGTCCACTGTATGCTCTACAGGCAAATAAAAAGTGTGCTAGGGACTCATTAGGGTTTGGACATCCAGGGCAGCTAGAATGGTTGGACATAGATGACTTCCAGTGCCTGGTAAAAGTGTTATGGGGAAGTGTTCCATATCGAAACTTTAAAAACAAGGTTCTATCTCTAGGTGCTTTAATAACATTGAGAAAGGGTTCAAACTTCTTCACCGGCTTGTGCTCTAAGAATTGATCGGTTAAAACCCCCCAGTTTGATTTTTCGAGCTCCTTGGCTTGGACCCATTCCCAGTATATTTTTTTAAATGTTTCTGTCGGGGGTGGTGATTGGGACAACCATGTATCGCTTAGCCCCAAATTGGCGATCAAGTCCCTTAGGTTGTCCAACCATGTAATCTTAGTCATCTTGTTCAGGGTAATAAGTTCGTCCAGAGCTGCAGCATAGTGTACCAATTTCGGTGCCCTTCTTAGTCGCACCCAATATAATAACGGTCCTTGAAGCAGTGGTTTCAAGAGGGTAGAGACTGGGAGGCCCACCAAGTCTCTCAAGAACTTTTTTTCAGTTTTTGTTAGTTCTGTGATGTTGTCGAAGCCCCATAGTTCTGACCCATATATTGTTGCAGCTAATGCTTTCCCCTCATAGATGGCAAGGACAGGGGCATTGGGCCTACTTGCAGAGGCTCGGTATTCTCTAGCGATGGCTCCCGTAGCCCTTTTCAAATTCAGGGGCATTTTTGCTAGATGGGAGTCCCACTTCATTCTCCGGTTCACCCTGACTCCCAGATAATGAAATGCATCAACCTCCTCCAGTGAACATCCATTAAGCGCAACATTGATCTTCCTTGGTCTCTTAGTTTGGGACAGTACCATTATAATGAGCAGTCATTGTAATTCACCCATAATTGGTATAAAGAAACCGAGTGGCAAATACAGGGTTGCACAGGACCTCCGCAAAATCAATAAAATCATTGTCCCATGCTGTCCAGTCGTGCCCAATCCTGCGGTGATTCTGTATCAGATACCCTGGGAGGCTGGATGGTTTACAGTCATTGACCTGTGTCACGCATTTTTCTCAATTCCAAAACACCCAGATAGCAAATTTATTTTCTCATTTGAATTCGACAGTCATGTTTATGTCTGGAATCGTGTCCCTCAGGGGAACACAGAGAGACCCTCGATTTTTAATCAGATTTTGAAAAAGTGCCTTGAGTCTTTGGTACTGCCTGGACAGTCAGACCTGGTCCAGTATATAGATGACCTATTGGTGGCGTCTAAAACTCGTAATGACTGTGGTGTTGACACCATTGCCTTACTGAATCATTTAGGTGAAGGAGGACATAATGTGTCACCAGAGAAATTACCATTCTGCACCACGTCAGTGAAATATCTGGGGCACCAGATAGAAAGAGGCGTCAGAAGGATTACCGCAGAAAGAATCAGAATAATTAAAAACATGAATTTGCCTCAAACCCAGAAAGAGATAAGAATGTTTCTTGGAGTTGTAGGATACTGCAGACAATGGATTGTGGGGTTTGTAGTCCGAGCGAAGCCTTTGATACAAATGACAAAGAAAAGAGAAAAAGATCCAGTAGAGTGGGATGATGAAAGCATGAGTGACTGAACCTGATGAAACTGAAGCTGAAGGTTGTGCAGCTGAGGGGTCTCAAAATATCGATTATGAAGTAGCTGAAGAGGAACAACCGAGCAACAGTCAAGATGATTGGATTCCAATAATAGATATACCTGCAGAATATGTAAGAACCAAAGGTCAAACCTACCAAGATAGATAGAGTGACAGTGAGGACGAGACAGGTTTAGAAGAAGGTACTCAGATCATAGAAATACAAGTCAAAAGTGATTCTGAGGAGGAGCACATAGGGAAAGATCAGATAATCGACATTCCTCCA
This sequence comes from Lissotriton vulgaris, assembly GCF_964263255.1. Taxonomy (NCBI): domain Eukaryota; kingdom Metazoa; phylum Chordata; class Amphibia; order Caudata; family Salamandridae; genus Lissotriton; species Lissotriton vulgaris. The sequence goes on along the minus strand of NC_141688.1, from coordinate 299,998,794 downwards.
AGAACTCCAGAGTTTGAAAAGGACAAATAGTAATCAGAGCGGAGGCTCAAGCAGAAGAAAATCAAGCATTCAAAGTGCTTGAGCAGGACCAGACAGGGGTAGAAAATTGTGTTCAGGAAAAAGAAGGTGAATCAAACAAAAGTCAAACTCAGCCCATACCTGAACAAAGCCAGATTACTAACCAGGCAGAAGAAACTGAAATAAGACCTGGGCCTAGTCAGATAAAGAGGGATACAGAAAACAGCATTGAAATAGATGTGCCACAACTGAATGAAAATAAAAGAGCGTTGGAAGAAGGCCAAAGCACAGTGCCAGAGAAAAGACTCAGAAAAGGAGACAAGTGGCCTAGGTTTGTCAAAAGAATGAGACTACGTTTTAAAACAATTGATGAAGCACCTGAACAAGTGGATGAAATAACAAGTTAAGCTGACCAACCTGTGATACAAACAAGAAGGAGAAGTCCACGACTAAAGAGACTGAATAATAAACACAAAGGCCCTGAATGGACCTACATAGTGTTGGAAGATTTTGAAAACTTGGAAATAAGCCACGAAAGTGATGAAGAATTGATTGCTGATCAAACTGACGAAGAAGTGAAAAATTCTTAAATAGCATGTTCCTTTTTTCGTACCCCTCCTGTTAGTAAATGATCATTTCATTTCGATTTAAAAGTGTGTTCCATTTTCTTGCCTTCCCTATATTTGAATGATAACATTGTTTTACATAGTGTGTTCCTTTTCCTTACCCTCCCTTTAAATTTGACAGCTCATATCGTTTGATTATATAGCATGTTCCATTTTTCCTACCTTTCCCCTATTGATAAATGATTAGTATAATATATCTTTTGCATAGTTATTCAATTCTGATTTTGTTTATTGAGAGTCTTTTGGTGTTTAATCTCTGGATCATGACCATTTATGAAATTTAGATAAAGAGTTAAAAACGTCCAGAGTCTGTGGTTATTGTATGAGTGCAAATGCTATTGTTTGTTGGACTATCTTTAAAACTAACTCCCTGATCCAGTAGATTGCAGGTACCAGCGACAAGGATTGGTAAGTCAATGGTGCAGGACCTAGCAGGTAAAATATCTGGTAATAGAGCGAAGGTTACCTGATTAAGTAAAATGAGTTATTGATTATGGGCCCAGGTGAGTATGGTAAAATTATAGTCGGGTGACCTGCGCGCTCTATCAGTACTGTGCTGCTACTAAATAAATTTCTTAAAACCACTTACCTGCTGGTCCTCCTCATCCTTACCAATGGTGACGATTTATGAAGAAGACACCCTACTACGTTTCCTTTGCAGCACTGGTGCGGTACTAGCTTCTGGACTTTCTGTGTCAAGAGAATTTGGCAGTTTAGAAGATCCTCTATATTGTTTCCATGATGGTGCTGTGTTCTAAGGATTCCTGAAAACTGCACCTTCCTGCAAGTTACTGATCCATTCTGAGGCATTTTTTGACTTGTTGTTGGCGACCTTCTTCTGCACTGATCTATGTTATGCCTGTTGTTCTTCACTCCTCTGAGCCTCTGCTGACAATGGTGACGTATGTGATTACACCTCATCTTTGACGTTCTGTGCTCGGTCCTACCTCTGCCCAAAAAGTTTTACGTAACCTGCCTACGGCGGCCATTTTGTTTGGCTTTCAGCTCCATGGTAACGGTGTACTGTGACACTTTATATTTACTGCTGCCTTGTCAAGTAATAGTACACCGCCGGGCGCTATTTGTTGTTTGCTTGGCGCTACTTTCATTTGGCATTAGTGCATCTCGCAATGTGACACGCTCACCTTCAGCATCGATTTCGCTATTCACGGCTGAGCGATTCTGTTGGTTGTTTGCTTGGCGCTATGTCTCGCAACGGTGACACACACACCTTCTGCACTGATTTCATTATTTTGGAATTGAAGATTTTCAAGAAAGTGATACGCACACTTTGCATGGTAGCGTGTTACAACAGTTATATTATAACAGTGATGCACACACCTTCAGCGGTGTCACTATTACTCCTACAGTATAGTGGATTACAACTGTGGCACCACACCCTTATTTTGCATGTTAATATGGTGATACACACACCTCAGGTCCTTTACTTTATCTTTTATTATTATCACATATTTGGGCAATTCTTGTGCATATTTTCCAATTGGTTTTTAGCTAGCATTGCAGTGATAGACCTATATATTATTATACATATAGCCTTTTTCTTATTGTTGTGCCTATAGTGCTACAGTGACTTACACTCCTATATTTGTTCATTCATCAGTGCTTTATGTAGTAAGAATTTTCATTTGCTTTTATACTTTTGTGTGTTAGTCATCCAACAAAATGCAGTTTGACCCTCCAAGCAAATTTTTGCTGAACAAGGGTGTGCCACCTATTCCATGGACTCGGTTCAAAGAAAAGTTTATAGCGTATCTTAAAGCCATTGATGGGGAAAGGATGTCAGCAGAAAGGAAAACAAATATTTTTCTCCATTGTTTAGGTTTGGAAGGACAAGTTGTGTATAGAACATTTCCTCCTGTCAAATCTGGTGGTGATCACAATGTCTATGATGAGGCTTTGTTATGTATTGATAATCGTTTTAAGTCTACCACTAGTGTTGCACGTAACAGATTAAAATGTGATACTAGAGCTCAATAAGAAGGGGAAAGTGTTGATGAATTTCTAGCGGCTTTACATGCTTTGTCTATTAATTGCAATTTTGGTATGATTACTGATGAGATGATAAGAGATCAAATTATTGTACATGTTAAAAGCAAAAAAGTACAAGAGCAGCTATTGATTTTGGATGATCCTAATTTAGAAGCTGTTGTTAGTACTGCTAAAGCTCTTGAGCAATCAGGAAGTGGACAAAATCTCTCAATAAGGATGTTAAAACCTCTGCATTTGGCGAGGTAAACAGTGTTACTCCAAGTTCTTCCAAAAGTACCTTTAGCAACAAGAAAAACAATTTTAAAGGTTTACATTGTTTTAGATGTGGCAATCCAAGTCATGTGGCTTCTTTTCCACGTTGCCCTGCCATTGGTAGAGAGTGTAGTAAGTGCGGGCATCTAGGACACTTCTCTAAAATGTGCAAGGATACAAAAAATTATTATTCAGGCAGTTCATTTAAAAGTAAAGTTTTCTGTGTATCTGTTGAATGTCTGGTGGAGAATGAACCACATGCTGATCCTGAATTTGGTATTGTTGTTTCTATTCGTAATGTTCCTGTTGATACTTCAACATTCAATATTGGTCCTCCTAAGTGTCTGGTACATGTTATGAGCAAAGAATTTGAACTCATGGCAGATTCTGGCTCGCCCTGGACTATCATCACCAAAGAGTATTGCATCAAATGTTTTGGTGAATTAATTGATTTCATTTCTCTCATGGAGCCAGATATTGTTGCACAATGTTTTGATGGGGCCAACATTGATATGGTTGGGTTTAAAGAGATTGAGATTGAATTTAAGGAACGGTCAGCCCGCATCAAATTATACAATGCTGTTAAAGGTGTCGTCAATGTGTTGTGGTAGCGTGATCAAGTCAAATTGGGTGTCATTTTGAACCCTAGGAGCACAAATCCTGTTTCTGTTGTAACAGATTGTTTTTCCGATGTTGATTTTCCAAAACGTTATCCCACTGTATTTTCAGAAAAGCTTGGCAATTTGGTTGGTTTCAACCATAAAATTAAAGTCAAAGAGGGATCTTTACCTGTTAAAAAAAAACTTAGAGGTGTGCCCATTATTGTAAGAGAAGAATTGAAGAACATTTTAGATGAGATGGTTCAAGTAGGTATCATTGAAGGAGTTGAGTGTTAAGAATGGGATTCTCTCATTGTTTTAGCCTGTAAACCTGACAAAAGTTTGAGACTTTGTGTGGGCTTAAGAGCTCTCAATTCTAACTTGATCATTGATTGTGATCCTCTTCCTAACATCAATGAAATGGTATGCATGCTAGAAGGGGCTCACATTTTTCCACGTTGGATCTCCGTTCGGTGTATCATCAGATTGAGCTTATGGAAGATTCCAGAAGATTAACTGCCTTTATAACACCACATGTTTTTTCCAGTTCAAATGGATGCCTTTTGGTTTGGCCTCTGTGGCCTCACTGTTTCGGAGAGCTATGTGCCATGTACTCAAAGATCTTAGTGTCTTTGTCAAATGCTTTTGAATTGACATTCTCTTTTTTTCCAAGAACAATGAAAATCATTTGTGTCATATCAAGCTGGTATGTGATAGACTAAGAAATCTTGGTTTGAGATTCAAGGCTGGAAAATGGAAATATTTTTGTGAATCTGCTGTTTATCTTGGTCATTCTCTGTCAGGTAATGGAGTTATGTGTAAAAAATCCCTGGTTGACACTATTATCAAAGCTCCATCACCTCACAATAAAGAAAAGCTGTTGTCTTTTGCAGGTCTTTGTGAATACTACAGCAACTTTATACCTAACTAGCAGCCCGCCCCAGCGTTGCCTGGGGCAGAAGGGGGCTGGGGGCTGCATTTTTACCCCGGGGCAGAAGGTGGCTGGGGCAGCATGTTCTCGAGCGGTGCACCCGCCGACTCCCTCCCGCTCCCCCCCCCCAAGAGGAGGATGCTTTGGTGTGGAGTGGAATGCAACAGAGTTAGTGGGAAGGCCGCTATAGATGCAATTGCTGCCTTCAAGACAGATGATTATACAGCAATGATAATGCAAATGTCTGAGTCAAGAAGAGGATAGAAAAAATTTACCAGGGCAGAAAAATGTGTTGAAAGGCAGATTTAGTGATGGTAATTATCTATTGAACAGATATTACTATGAACCAAAACTCCGAAGCTGCAGCCTTTGGACACAGGTTGTAGAGGGAGTCCAAGGAACTCTGTCCAAGTGAAGGGAAATTGTTTAAGATTGACAACGCAAATTAGGAGGATTTCAGTTTCCCCGTTCAAACAAACCCAATTTTCTTCTATTCAAAGATGAAATTGGGAGAGGCAATATAGTTTGAGGATTCGTTGCGAGAGTTGCCATCAATTTTAAGATACTGTTACCTGTCATACACGTACATATGATAGATATAATAACTAAGGCTCTTTGAAAAAGGAAACCTGTAAATATTGAAAAGTGTTAGCGATAACACAGAGCTGTAAGGGACACTGCACGTGATGCCAATTGACCTGGATACGAAAGGGGGCCACTTGGACTTAGTAGTAGTGAATAGATAGGAAAGAGGTGAAACGGGCGCGTGCAGATCCACTGTTGACTGCACAAAGTTGAAGTTGTTTTAGAAAGATAGATTGTTGGATGGTGCTGAATGCTGTTGAGAAGTTAGAGTATTAGGCATAAAGATAGCGACAGTCCACAGAACTGAGCATCTCTTTTCAGATATTTTGGAACATGGTTTCAATACACGGTTGTGAACGTTAACGAAAGGTAAATGTTTCCAGCACCTTGGCAACGCTGGGTAGTCCCGAGGTGGATTATAGTTTGCAAAATTCTGTGGGTCAGTAGTAAGGTTATAAAGGATGGGTGTGATGATAGCATATTATGAGACTGAGGAATTATGAGTCTGCTGGTGAGCAATAAATTAATTACCTGTGTGATGAGTGGCAGCAATACTTGGATGCCCTATTTTAATCACTTTAGTGATGTAGGTTACCAAGTGGAGAAGGATTTATTAAAGGACTGCGGTATATTACTCATTTCCACCTCCAATTCTGGAGTGAACAATGACACTCTGAGTGGGTAGCAGAAAGTTTTCGGCCAATCTGTTGCTATCTCTAAAGCAGAGATTTAATTGGTGAAATAGGAAATTAAACTATTGCAACTTTTTTTTTAAAAAGGCACTAAGGGGTTTAGCAAAATGCTGGGAGTCTGCCTCCTTTTGAAGATGCAAAATAACTCTTTGGTTGAAAGGTCACTCAAGCAAGATTGAAACTGTGCCATTTTGGTTAAATGCAGGCTAACTTGTACCTCCTTGATTTGACTCTGCATCCGTCCAATCTGCAGGGAAGTTTTAATGTATCCCATCATCTTCCTAGAGGCCTCCCTCTACTACGTTTCCATGTAAGAGACTGTCACGAAATTCGGACTTCATGTAGGCCCCTTCCGTGTGGAGACTGTGGCGTGACCTACAGTGCAAGGTTTACTCTCAGTGAGATCGCATAACAGTGTCTTGTAAATGCAGTTTTGGAGCCTGTATCCGTTTGTTGCAAAGAGCATGCATTTTCCCCGAGAGCTGTGATTGTTTTCAGGATAGCATCAGCCCGCGTGGAAAACTCTGAAGTTAAACGAGGCCCAGATTACTGGAACGGTATTAACGAGGCCAGGGGATGGCTCTCCAGGAAGCGCCGAGTTCTGCTGAAAAGCAAAAATCTGAAACGGGGCCAGCAGAAAGAAATTCCCATCAAATAAGAAGCATGACGTGCTCTTCCAGGGCTTGCTTTTTTAGGCACCAGCTCTTGGCGCTCTCTTATTCTAGAGCCCGCACTTGCAGGATTTAACGTGAAACATCAAGTCCCACAATGCACTGGGCTGGTGGCATACAGGCGGAAGGCAATGCTCAACACTTCAGACACTTTGGCGGCTGTGCTGGCTCAATGTCGAAAAACAGTCACGGCCACGTTTTTCCGGCATCACCCTTTAGAGCACACATCGAGGTGAATATACCCTCAGCGTAATTTCATATTCAAAATTGGAACAGGGCGGTCGCCTTCCGTGGTCATGTTTTCCTTTCTTTTTGTGGACACAGATCAGCTTCCTTGTGTGCAGTAGGCAGGGACTGGGTGCAAGAAGTAACAGATGAGATACTGCTATATAGGCTCTGTGTGCAGCCCGAGGATAATGCAGCGTCGTAGGGACGTAGTGCTACAGGTTAAATCAATAATTAGGATGGGCATGCGCGTTACGACAATTATGTGCCTGCCTGGCACGAGACCATGCTAGGGGCATGTATTTGCATTTGTGTAAGGTACGGGAGGCTAAACATTGCCTTTCTTGTCCACGAACGGAGCGTGGTGCTGTGCGCTGTTGTCCTCCGCTCTTCCTGGTTCTGGTGAACGCGGCTCCTCCCCTCACGCAGACGTCGCGGCCGGCGCTAGTTGCAAGGGACTACTTTTTTTAATTTATTAATATTTTAAACAACGTTTTATTTTTATTTTTATGAAGCCTATGTCCTTCTGCTTGCCCTGAGGTTTTCTAAGATGTCTTGGGTGTTCAGATTGGTGGTGTAGTTTTCGAGTTTACCTTGCCAAAAGGTGCAAGTTCTCTCTTTATAATAGTAGTATAGATTTTGCTACTAAGATGTAACCCCTCAGGGAATTGAAGAGGAAAATTTTTGATTTTTGCTGGTCTGAAAGACAAGAGTCTGCTTTCCAACTGATAAAGGGGGAGATTGTGGAGGCTCCTACTCTTAGATAATTTTGCCTTAACAAATTGTGTGTGATTACAGTTGATGTGAGTTTATACGGCTTGGGTGCTGTCTTGAGTCAAAGGTGTGCTAAAGAGGAGTGGTCTGTAGGATTGGTGTCGTTACAACGCAGGCTATTACAACGCCTGCTGTTACAACGTGGTTTTTACATCGCATACCACTACAACGCATAGTGCTTTTAAGCGCTGGATAGTGATTTATTTAATTTACTATTCCAACTCCAGTCCCCGTGGATAGTAGGGAAGGTGTTGGATAGTAAATTAAATATATTCCCTATCCTAGAGCGCCCCCCAGCGCAATGCGTTGTAATGGTGTGCGTTGTAATGGTTGCGTTGTAATGGTAGTGCGTTGTAATAAATGCGTTGTAAGTGATGTTTCCCGGTCTGTAGCATTTGCTTCCAGAACTCTCTCTGAAACTGAAAGGAGTTATGCCGTTATTGAGAGAGAACATTTAGTGTGCATTTGGGCTATTGAGCATTTCAGAAATTATACGTGGGGCAGCAGGTTCTTACTTAGAACTGATCTTAAACCTCTTGTTGGGATTTTGTCCCCAGGTGGTGGGTGGGATTCCACTGCACCTATTGCTTGCCTTACTTCTAGACTTTAGGAATATAATGTTGAGGTTGAGTTTGTTCCTGGTAAGAGTAATGTCACAGCGGATTACTTATCAGGGTTGCCTTGCTCTGATGATACCAGTCTTCATGCTGATCACTATTTGGATATGGCTGCTTTTCTTAAGGATTGTGTTTCTACAGAATTGTATGGTGCTTCTGAAGTTGAATGGAGAAAGGAAATGGATAATGATCTTATATATCTCTCCATTTTGAATTATTTAAGGTCTATTTGGAGAAAGCTTAAAAGTGTGTCACAAGGTGTTAAGTCCTTTCTGTGAAGTTGCTGAAGAAATTGTGGAAGAGGGTTGCTTACTCTTTAAGAGTGGCAAGATTATCCCCCCGTTGTTTTACTGAATAAATGTTTACAGCTTGCCCATGAGGGACATTTTAGAATGTCTTCCATCAAGCCTCTTATTAGAGCCAATTTTTCGTGGCCTGGTCTCGACAGGATGGTGGTTAGAACTATCAGAGACTGTTCGTTCTGTATTATAATGGTGACAAGATGATTAGGGTTTTTTTCTGCTCCTCTCAAACCTGTGACTTGGCCCGAATCCCCTAAGCAAAAATTTGCTTTTGATATTTCAGATCCTTTCAAATGTTTACCTTCTGATGCTCTCTTTGCTCTAATTATGGTGTATTACCATTCTAAATGGCCTGAGGTAAATTTTGTTGCTAGTGCTACTCCTCTGGTTGTCATTCATTTCATGTTGCCAGGGAAGGTTGTTCAGAAGTCCTAGTTTCTGACAATGGAGTTCAACTTGTCTCTCAAGAAATGGAGGAGTTTTTCACCAAATATGGGATCAGGCACATCACCACTTCCCTGTATGAACCTCGGGAAAATGGTCCGAATTCAATCATGTTCTTAAAGTTAGTATTGAGTCTGTGGGTGTGTGTCTCATGAGCCTTGGGAGATGTTTTGAGGAGGATTTTATGGATGTACCAAATTACTCCCCATTCTGTTACAGGTGGGAGTTTGGTTAGGCTTCTTAAGGCGAGAGATCCTGTCTCTGATATTTTCCCTTGGTGGATAAAGAAATGATGTAAGTAGATGGATGATATTGATTTGGATGTCATTGCTGGTAAGGTAAGGAGGAAGCAGGATAAAATGAAGGAAGCTTTTCATGAGAAATGGACTGTTAGAGTTCCTGATTTTGTTGTTGGAGATTTTGTCAGGACCAAGAAACCTGTTTTTTTAGCCAAAGGTCGTTCCAGATTTGCTCCTCCTGTTAAAGTTGTGAAGGTGTGTAAAAACAGTGTGGTTACTCAGGATGGTAAGTTCTAGAATGTAAGAAGTGTTGTCGAATGCAGGTCTTGTGAAGACTCCAAGTTCTCCGTTTTTAAAACTTCTTTGGGAAATCGTCCTGTTCCTGATGAAGGCTTGTCTGTTGCTTCAATGGTTAAATTAACATAGAACCATTTAGGTGCCAAAGAGGTACAGTACCTAATGTTATCATTTTCTTCTGTTATATTTTTTATTTTTGTTTTCTTGTTTTGGTTTATTTTATTTTGTTGTTGTTTCCATTTGTGTTATGGGGTGAAATGTGTTACATTCTGATTTCATCAGTGCACTGCTTTCATATGTTCTACATGGAATGTATGGAGTGTCCCTGCTCTCTCTGCTGTTCCATGTTCTATGTTCTATTTGTAGCAATCATCAACTACCGGCTGAGCTGTTCAGACGTTCTGTACTGCTACTTAACAAATTCCTTAAATCCACTTACCTGCTGATTCTCCTTGTCCTTACATAACCCCCCTCATTTGTAGGATAAAATTCCAGTGGTGATCTAATATTTTGGTGGGTGGCAGTTCAGCCAGGAAGGATAAAGAGATGACCTCTGCAATTCTGACCTACAGTGGTCTTCCCGCCAAACCTTAAATCAGGTCCTGAGCTACTCCTAAATCTAGTCACATTGGGGAGTGCTAGGCTTTACTGAGGATATAATATATTGATACAATGGAACCTGGTATGAACATCTCTTTCCCTGTAAAGAAGAGACTCACCTTCAAGGTCCTTCACACCATCAACAAGGCCTATCCAACAGCTGCATCTGTGCTTCTGAGGAGCATGACCATGACACTCGCGATGTACCTTTGCAAGTACCATCTTTGACACGAAGAGAGCCTTTGACAAGATAAATCAATCCAGAGTGCAGGCAGGTTCCGTGCCGAGCACAGGCAGAACGCTCACCTGGCAGACTAGTGAGAGCCATCAGTTGGAGCACAGGGGTAATATGGGTAGCTGGTAGCATTAGTCATGGTAAGAGCAGTAAGATTATACCTGGGTTTTGGGGTTTATCTCATTCCTGGTGCATGTCCTGCCCTCTGCTGTCACCCTCTCCCCCACCCCCCATTGGGCCTTTTTAGTCTATGCTGCTGGCTTTAAAAGCCAGACCTCCATGTTTTCAGGGCACATGGTAAGTAAATCCTCCCTCCGAGTCTCCAGCCTGACATGTAACTGCCTGACACGTGACTGATAATTCCCTACTCCTGATTCACCAACTTTTGAGTAACTTTCCTACATTTGGCTGTAAAGTTAGTAGAGTAAGTTACACATACTAGAAAGGAGCAGTAGTAGGTCCAGCTTTCCATATAGCCAGCCACTGATACTGCATCCTCAGAAGGATATATCTAACCTAGCCTCCGCAGCCAACCCCACCTCGTCAAAGTCCAACTTCCACAAATGTATGAGGATTATCTCATCATGGATGAGGGACAACTGCCTTAAGCTCAACATGGACAAGACGGAGTTCCACATTATGGAATGATTCCTGGTGGCTATCAGAACTCGGATCCGCCCCACACCAAAGAACCATGCCCAAAATCACTTTAGCATCCTCGACAGTGAACTATCCATGAATTTCCAAGTCAACACCATCTCCCCTCAGCCTTCTTGCACATGCTACGCATTCTCTGCAAGATCTTGAAGTGGCTCCACATCAATTCCATTATATTGGTAATGTAGGCTCTCATCACCAGCGAACTGGGCTATAGCAATGTACTCTATGCAGGCACCACCACCAAACTCATGCAAAGACTACAGTCGATCCAGAATGCAGCAGCTATACTAATCCTCAACCTACCCAGGAGATTCCACATCACCTGCAGGACCTTCAATGGCTCCCTGTTCAGAAGAGATGCCACTTCAAGATCCAGTCCCACGCCTATAAAGCCCTCCATGACCAATGACCTGCCTGCATGAACCACCGTCTTCAATTCCACCAGACACACAGGAACCTCTGCTCAGCACAACTCACTCTCACTGAGATATCATGCATGTGCCGTAGGTGCACCGGAGGACGCTCCTTCTCCCACCGAGCCACCAAAGTCTGGAACACCGTACCCCTCCACATCCTCACTGCACCATCGCTGACCGAATTCAAGAAGAAGACTCAAGGCCTCGCTTTTCAACTAAGACCAGAAACTAGTGCCCTGATATCCTCCTGGGTGACAAGTAGCGCTTTAGAGATACAACTTGATTGATTGATGTGCATTTGTAAAGCACACTGTCACCTGCGAGGATCTCCTGACGTTGAGTAGTTGTTTGTGTCTAGCCCTGCCTATTGTAGGTTGGTTTCTTGCAAGGCCAGGGCTTTAGCTTCTTGTGGAATTCTAGAAGACAGGAATAGGCTTTAATGTGGAGAGGGAGACTGCTCCACGCTTTAGGAGGGCTGTGAGTGAGCACCCATTCTCCTGATCTTGCAGATATCTTCAGATCACTTTGTCGTGTGTTCTCTATGGAGCACATTGTCGTTTATCCTAACTGTGCACATTGTTTAGCACTTTTGCGTTGCACATGTCGCAAAATATCACGCTTGTTTTTGTGCAACATTGTTATTTTGCTAATGGGCTGCACATAATTTCGTACTTGCTCTTTTTTGCTGGGATTCAGTCGGAAACATCTCATGCAAGGTCAAACAACACTGTTCCCTGTTATTCTCTGTGGTCGGACAGAAGTACCAGACATATTAGAGAAATACTGCTGCTGATTTTGAACACACAATTTTTATCATATAACCCAGGTGTTTTTTCTTTGAAAACATACAAAGTGAAGACATTATTGCAAAGCAAAGGCCCAGGGACGAGAGGGCAGCTCGAGCTGAGATGTAGAACAGGTGCCCATATCTGCCAGGTACGGGGTTCACCTCTAATCCCAGAGATCTATAATAATCATTGCTTCCCCTGGTGAGGGTCGGCTTCGGCAAATTCCTCAGCTAGCATGACAGAGCTTTTTATTGTGTATGGTTTTCTAGTCATGCTGTTCACATTGTTGACCTGCATAGGATTTCTGATAGCAGCACAGTTGCTTCATAATATAAATGCAGAATAGTTTCAATACATATGATAAGCTTTCTTCGTGTCTCTTTTCCATTTATTGTGGACATGTATGAGTGAAGGAAGGAAAGGTGATGACCCGCTACGGCGATCCCTGAGAGGGTCTAGAGTGTTGTGTTCTGGGGTGCTAAATCACTGCTACTGCGATCCCTGAGAGGGCCTAGAGTGTTGTGTTCTGGGGTGCTAAATCACTGCCACTGCGATCCCTGAGAGGGTCTGGAGTGTTGTGTTCTGGGGTGCTAAATCACTGCTACTGCGATCCCTGAGAGGGTCTAGAGTGTTGTGTTCTGGGGTGCTAAATCACTGCTACTGCGATCCCTGAGAGGGCCTCGAGTGTTGTGTTCTGGGGTGCTAAATCACTGCTACTGCGATCCCTGAGAGGGCCTATAGTGTTGTGTTCTGGGGTGCTAAATCACTGCTACTGTGATCCCTGAGAGGGTCTAGAGTGTTGTGTTCTGGGGTGCTAAATCACTGCTACGGCGATCCCTGAGAGGGCCTCGAGTGTTGTGTTCTGGGGTGCTAAATCACTGCTACGGCGATCCCTGAGAGGTCCTCGAGTGTTGTGTTCTGGGGTGCTAAATCACTGCCACGGCGATCCCTGAGAGGGCCTAGAGTGTTGTGTTCTGGGGTGCTAAATCACTGCTACGGCGATCCCTGGGAGGGTCTAGAGTGTTGTGTTCTGGGGTGCTAAATCACTGCTACTGCGATCCCTGAGAGGGCCTCTAGTGTTGTGTTCTGGGGTGCTAAATCACTGCTACTGCGATCCCTGAGAGGGCCTCGAGTGTTGTGTTCTGGGGTGCTAAATCACTGCTACTGCGATCTCTGAGAGGGCCTCGAGTGTTGTGTTCTGGGGTGCTAAATCGCTGCTACTGCGATCCCTGAGAGGGCCTCGAGTGTTGTGTTCTGGGGTGCTAAATCACTGCTACGGCGATCCCTGAGAGGGCCTCGAGTGTTGTGTTATGGGGTGCTAAATCACTGCTACTGCGATCCCTGAGAGGTCCTCGAGTGTTGTGTTCTGGGGTGCTAAATCACTGCTACGGCGATCCCTGAGAGGGCCTAGAGTGTTGTGTTCTGGGGTGCTAAATCACTGCTACGGCGATCCCTGGGAGGGTCTAGAGTGTTGTGTTCTGGGGTGCTAAATCACTGCTACTGCGATCCCTGAGAGGGCCTCTAGTGTTGTGTTCTGGGGTGCTAAATCACTGCTACTGCGATCCCTGAGAGGGCCTCGAGTGTTGTGTTCTGGGGTGCTAAATCACTGCTACTGCGATCTCTGAGAGGGACTCGAGTGTTGTGTTCTGGGGTGCTAAATCACTGCCACTGCGATCCCTGAGAGGGCCTCGAGTGTTGTGTTCTGGGGTGCTAAATCGCTGCTACTGCGATCCCTGAGAGGGCCTCGAGTGTTGTGTTCTGGGGTGCTAAATCACTGCTACGGCGATCCCTGAGAGGGCCTCGAGTGTTGTGTTCTGGGATGCTAAATCGCTGCTACTGCGATCCCTGAGAGGGCCTAGAGTGTTGTGTTCTGGGGTGCTAAATCACTGCTACTGCGATCCCTGAGAGGGTCTAGAGTGTTGTGTTCTGGGGTGCTAAATCGCTGCTACGGCGATCCCTGAGAGGGCCTAGAGTGTTGTGTTCTGGGGTGCTAAATCGCTGCTACTGCGATCCCTGAGAGGGCCTCGAGTGTTGTGTTCTGGGGTGCTAAATCACTGCTACTGCGATCCCTGAGAGGGCCTATAGTGTTGTGTTCTGGGGTGCTAAATCACTGCTACTGTGATCCCTGAGAGGGTCTAGAGTGTTGTGTTCTGGGGTGCTAAATCACTGCCACTGCGATCCCTGAGAGGGTCTGGAGTGTTGTGTTCTGGGGTGCTAAATCACTGCCACTGCGATCCCTGAGAGGGTCTAGAGTGTTGTGTTCTGGGGTGCTAAATCACTGCTACTGCGATCCCTGAGAGGGCCTCGAGTGTTGTGTTCTGGGGTGCTAAATCACTGCTACTGCGATCCCTGAGAGGGCCTATAGTGTTGTGTTCTGGGGTGCTAAATCACTGCTACTGCGATCCCTGAGAGGGTCTAGAGTGTTGTGTTCTGGGGTGCTAAATCACTGCTACGGCGATCCCTGAGAGGGCCTCGAGTGTTGTGTTCTGGGGTGCTAAATCACTGCTACGGCGATCCCTGAGAGGTCCTCGAGTGTTGTGTTCTGGGGTGCTAAATCACTGCCACGGCGATCCCTGAGAGGGCCTAGAGTGTTGTGTTCTGGGGTGCTAAATCACTGCTACGGCGATCCCTGGGAGGGTCTAGAGTGTTGTGTTCTGGGGTGCTAAATCACTGCTACTGCGATCCCTGAGAGGGCCTCTAGTGTTGTGTTCTGGGGTGCTAAATCACTGCTACTGCGATCCCTGAGAGGGCCTCGAGTGTTGTGTTCTGGGGTGCTAAATCACTGCTACTGCGATCTCTGAGAGGGACTCGAGTGTTGTGTTCTGGGGTGCTAAATCACTGCCACTGCGATCCCTGAGAGGGCCTCGAGTGTTGTGTTCTGGGGTGCTAAATCGCTGCTACTGCGATCCCTGAGAGGGCCTCGAGTGTTGTGTTCTGAGGTGCTAAATCACTGCTACGGCGATCCCTGAGAGGGCCTCGAGTGTTGTGTTATGGGGTGCTAAATCACTGCTACTGCGATCCCTGAGAGGTCCTCGAGTGTTGTGTTCTGGGGTGCTAAATCACTGCTACGGCGATCCCTGAGAGGGCCTAGAGTGTTGTGTTCTGGGGTGCTAAATCACTGCTACGGCGATCCCTGGGAGGGTCTAGAGTGTTGTGTTCTGGGGTGCTAAATCACTGCTACTGCGATCCCTGAGAGGGCCTCTAGTGTTGTGTTCTGGGGTGCTAAATCACTGCTACTGCGATCCCTGAGAGGGCCTCGAGTGTTGTGTTCTGGGGTGCTAAATCACTGCTACTGCGATCTCTGAGAGGGACTCGAGTGTTGTGTTCTGGGGTGCTAAATCACTGCCACTGCGATCCCTGAGAGGGCCTCGAGTGTTGTGTTCTGGGGTGCTAAATCGCTGCTACTGCGATCCCTGAGAGGGCCTCGAGTGTTGTGTTCTGGGGTGCTAAATCACTGCTACGGCGATCCCTGAGAGGGCCTCGAGTGTTGTGTTCTGGGGTGCTAAATCGCTGCTACTGCGATCCCTGAGAGGGCCTAGAGTGTTGTGTTCTGGGGTGCTAAATCACTGCTACTGCGATCCCTGAGAGGGTCTAGAGTGTTGTGTTCTGGGGTGCTAAATCGCTGCTACGGCGATCCCTGAGAGGGCCTAGAGTGTTGTGTTCTGGGGTGCTAAATCGCTGCTACGGCGATCCCTGAGAGGGCCTAGAGTGTTGTGTTCTGGGGTGCTAAATCACTGCTACGGCGATCCCTGAGAGGGCCTAGAGTGTTGTGTTCTGGGGTGCTAAATCACTGCTACTGCGATCCCTGAGAGGGCCTAGAGTGTTGTGTTCTGGGGTGCTAAATCACTGCTACTGCGATCCCTGAGAGGGCCTAGAGTGTTGTGTTCTGGGGTGCTAAATCACTGCTACGGCGATCCCTGAGAGGGCCTCGAGTGTTGTGTTCTGGGGTGCTAAATCACTGCTACTGCGATCCCTGAGAGGGCCTAGAGTGTTGTGTTCTGGGGTGCTAAATCACTGCTACGGCGATCCCTGAGAGGGCCTCGAGTGTTGTGTTCTGGGGTGCTAAATCACTGCTACTGCGATCCCTGAGAGGGCCTCGAGTGTTGTGTTCTGGGGTGCTAAATCACTGCTACTGCGATCCCTGAGAGGGCCTCGAGTGTTGTGTTCTGGGGTGCTAAATCACTGCTACGGCGATCCCTGAGAGGGCCTAGAGTGTTGTGTTCTGGGGTGCTAAATCACTGCTACGGCGATCCCTGAGAGGGCCTCGAGTGTTGTGTTCTGGGGTGCTAAATCACTGCTACGGCGATCCCTGAGAGGGCCTCGAGTGTTGTGTTCTGGGGTGCTAAATCACTGCTACGGCGATCCCTGAGAGGGTCTAGAGTGTTGTGTTCTGGGGTGCTAAATCACTGCTACTGCGATCCCTGAGAGGGTCTAGAGTGTTGTGTTCTGGGGTGCTAAATCACTGCTACTGCGATCCCTGAGAGGGCCTCGAGTGTTGTGTTCTGGGGTGCTAAATCACTGCCACTGCGATCCCTGAGAGGGCCTAGAGTGTTGTGTTCTGGGGTGCTAAATCACT
The DNA here is from genome assembly GCF_964263255.1 of Lissotriton vulgaris. Taxonomy (NCBI): domain Eukaryota; kingdom Metazoa; phylum Chordata; class Amphibia; order Caudata; family Salamandridae; genus Lissotriton; species Lissotriton vulgaris. Next base: position 299,982,237 of record NC_141688.1, on the reverse strand, counting down.
GCCACTGCGATCCCTGAGAGGGCCTCGAGTGTTGTGTTCTGGGGTGCTAAATCACTGCTACTGCGATCCCTGAGAGGGCCTAGAGTGTTGTGTTCTGGGGTGCTAAATCACTGCTACTGCGATCCCTGAGAGGGCCTCGAGTGTTGTGTTCTGGGGTGCTAAATCACTGCCACTGCGATCCCTGAGAGGGCCTCGAGTGTTGTGTTCTGGGGTGCTAAATCACTGCCACTGCGATCCCTGAGAGGGCCTAGAGTGTTGTGTTCTGGGGTGCTAAATCACTGCCACTGCGATCCCTGAGAGGGCCTCAAGTGTTGTGTTCTGGGGTGCTAAATCACTGCTACTGCGATCCCTGAGAGGGCCTAGAGTGTTGTGTTCTGGGGTGCTAAATCACTGCTACTGCGATCCCTGAGAGGGCCTCGGGTGTTGTGTTCTGGGATGCTAAATCACTTGTCTCCTTAGAAACGTTAGGAATGCAGGGGCGGCCCTATAAGCGAGTCGGATTTGGGCTCATAGGTACTGATGTGGTATGGTGACTCAGTCCCTGCATGCCGATGTTCTATGATCCCAGGCATAGTTATGTTTTTGAGCGGAATCCCCGCAACGACCTCTGTAAAAAAATGAATGATATTATCAAAGAAACCCCACCTAAGTTCTATAGTTGGTGGCCAAGCCCTGATTGACAGCATCCATTCATCTTCTGTACCACTTCCAACCGACAGAGACGGCGAGCACATACACATGTGCACGTTCACACATACATGTGCCCGCACACACACACACCTCCTAGCAATCAGAAGGGCAGGGCCCACTGTACCAATATAAAACTGCTACATGATCTGCAAAAGAGTCAACACTTTATTTTATATCTTTACTTTACTTCACATCAGCAGAACATTTCACACTCAGTGTAATTCATCATCAGATGCATCAATGGCGAGCTCGGAGCCAGAGGTCACACAACGGAACGAATGACGACCACAAACTGAGACTCGGAGAGATACAAATGCAGCACTTATGAAGTCCACCTATTCTTCATGTGGGACAGTTGTACTTCCGGAATCATGACCTTTGTGAATCTGTGGCTTGTCAGCTTCTCCTGGATTAGGCATTCACTGCAAGTAAATATAGGAACATTCACTTAAGTTTTCATAATACCCAAGGAATATGTACAATCAATTTTACTGTGGCGATTATTTGCATATTATTTGATCATTCTAAAATATGAGTTGGTTTTGCCGTTTTGGTGAACAGTCGAGCCCAGCCTCATCATAGAGATAGTCAGCAGCACTTTGGGGTCATTCAGACCCCAGCAGTCAGTGCATGGGGGCTGCTGGGGCTGCAGAGGTGCTATCTCCAACTATGTCTTTGCAGACCACCCATCCTAATTAGTTGTAGCAGAATAATTTTTTGCTTCACACAAACAAACATCCCAAACGGAGATTTATTTCCAATACAAACAAACAAAACCAATGTCACTGACTTGCAGGGAGTTTCCCCAGCCCATGGAGACACAGTTGTTTGTCCCTGCCCGGTTTCCCCATGTTTCCCAAGGTAGACACAGGCAAGGCAGGTGTGCTTTCGGAGCCCCTCCCAAAAGAGAGTGGGTTTAGTGATGCATCAGAGCCCTGTGGCAGATGGCTTACTGCCAGTGGAGGCTGCACCTGCAGTCAATCAGCAGTTTCCACCTCCAAATAAGGGGGGGGGGGGGGGACTGAGAGTTTCTTAGAACAGTTTCCCTCTACTTTACAATAGGACCCCCCCCCCCCCCCCCCCAGTAAAACGCTTATGGCCTTTGACTTCCATATTACCAATTTTTGGGAGAGGATGAAATGTATTAACTGACACTAGTGCCCCATGACACGTCACTACTACCAAAGTTAAATGGGAGAGGAGGCTATTTATCAACTGGCACGAGAGCCCGTCTTTATAGGCCAACTACAAAAGACGTGGCAGGCCCTGAATTGCCAACTATCAGCAGTACTGCCACCCCACCAACAGCTAAATGTCCCCCTTTGTCTTCCACTGGAAGGGCAATGACACATGTCACTACTACCAGAGTTAGATGGTGGGAGATGAGGCTCCAGAGGGTACAGGTTAACCCCAAGCAGAGTAGATTAGAGCACATGCCTTGGTGCCTCACAGGCCTTCTGACACTTCTTCTCAGATAAGAACCTCAGTCATGAAGAGCCAGTGGGTCACTTTACCGCAGATAAACTTACCGAAAGTGTAGGAGCCCTGGAATCCCTTCATGTTCAATATCTCATCACTGTGGAAATGGAGCAGGAGGGAGCTCCCGGTGGAGGTCACTGGTGGGACGAGCTTGGATCCGCAGTATTTGCCAATAAGCGGGGAGGTGGTCTTGGCACCATCGAAAATAGACAAGGAGTCAGCAGCGCACTTTGAATCAGGTTCGATGGAAAAAGATGTGATTGTCATTGAGACCTGCAGGGTGTAAAAGAAGTATGTGTTAGTCCTTAAAGAGGACCTCTGTCCTTCCAGCGGAAAGCAGTGTGATATAAGGAAGAAAACAATGTGACAGCCGGTCCTAACCACCACTAACATGCCAGTAGGGGGCAGTGTGAGATAAGGAAGGAGATGTATGCGTTGGGTCTTATTTACCATCACCGTCCTGCCAGCAGGGGGCAGTATGAGATAAGGAAGGAGAAATATGTGTTGTCCCTTATTTACCGTCACTTTCATGCCAGTAGGGGGCAGTGTGAGATAAGGAAGGAGATGTATGCGTTGGGTCTTATTTACCATCACCGTCCTGCGAGCAGGGGGCAGTATGAGATAAGGAAGGAGAAAGATGTGTTGTCCCTTATTTACCGTCACTTTCCTGCCAGTAGGTGGCAGTGTGAGATAAGGAAGGAGAAATACGCATTGTCCCTTATTTACCATCATTGTCCTGCCAGCAGGAGGCAGTGTGACCAGGGGGTCTCTTGAGCTTTTATATCTACTGTGCAGTGCCTAGACACCTTTGCCACCCAGAAGTGACATATGATCCTCTGAGTGGATTGTCAGGCAAGACCATTCCTAGGTTTCACACGCACAGCGCTTGAACTGTGCTTGTATTTAAATATATCTTAAAAGTAGGCTCTTTTCATTTCCCATTGCTGAAGTACTGTGTTAACATGCATTTGTGTGGGACTTTTTGTTTTTTCCTTTCCCTGGCTGCACGCATTAAAGCAGCAGTGTTACATTCCTGATCTCTTAACCGTGACGCCACCGAGGAGTACTCATTTAAGCTCACTGTATATTTTATGTGGGCTCAAGATCTTAAACTCAATTTAACCGCATCCGCGCTCAGAGAATTCTGCTCGCACGCTCAGATTTTCAAAATCCCATGCTTCATGACGAGCTGGGCTTGGCATCAGCGTGCGAGGAGGCTACGCCATGACGAGCCCAGCTCGTCATGAACGTGGAAGGGGTTAATGACTTTAAGAATTCAGGCCCTACTGACACTATTGTGCCGTCAGAACATCACTAATCTTACATTTTTGTGGTGCAATGTGCCACTGGCATATTTATAAGGCCACGTAACGCAATGTTACATGGCTTTTCATTGCCTTATAAATATGTGCCCCTTTCACGCAGAGTACTGCGTGAAAAGGACGTTTCATGGATGGTGCTGGGGGGGTTCCCATGACTTTTTGACACTGCCCCGAGGAAAAATCTCTTTTTTGCTCCTTTGTTTTAACTCTTTCTATGTGTGCTGCATTCTGCAGCATATGTAGAGGAAAAAGCCTCTTGTAATTGTTTTTGTGCAGGAAGGTAATCATCCAGACAACGCAGGCACCCGTGCACCATTGTGCAAAGGTGCCTGCGTTGGCGCAGGCAGCCCATTGTGTGCCGGTGCAGGGGAAAAGGACAGGAATGTGCCTTATCTCAAAGATACAGGGCATTCCTGCCCTTTTCTTGTGCCGTTGGGCAGCGCTGCGGTACAAAAGGGGGTGGTGATGGACGGAGCATCTGAATCAATCAAACACTCACCCCCAGTCAAAAGATCTGGGTTTAATCCATCACTGTTCTTTAGCCCACTCTGCCACCCCAGTTGAGACATGGCTATATGCAAATCAGTCTGACCCTGTGCCTCATGGGAACAGTCCAGCCCGAACTGCCAAGCCATGTCTTCCCTGGACCGGAAACAAGCTTCCGAGGACCGGTTTCTGGCCCTCCAGCCGTCTTCAGCCCGGCTGGCTTCGCTTCCCAATGACCAAAAACCCATAAATGATGCCCCCAGCTGTGCGATGGAAGTGTCACTGTTGTTTCATCCCTGTTGCTCTCTCCATATTGGAAGAACTGGACAGCACTGCCATGTACTGTTTATTTTTTAATTGAATATAACAATTGCTTGGTTTAATGTTGTTCGTTCTGTGTTGAGATGCTTCATTGAAGTATGTTTTGTGTTTTTTCATTTGACAGAATTACTTTGTTGATACTGTAGATGCTGCTTGTGCTGTAGACATTTTGACTCCTGAGTCAGCATATTTTAAAACTTTGAGTCAAATTAATTCTGAGAGGTCAGGCATAGGTCAGGCATAGAGTCCGCCTATGCTTGCCATATTCTGGTGTACAAGTATGGAGCTGTCCTGATACAGACACTTGTGCGGTGGAATGGGGGCTGGAGTCTGGAATTCGAAGTTTCCACCTCTTCCTCTGCCCTCTACCCTGTCAACACCCTACTAACCGCCCCTCCCCCCAGGAGCTGCTTCATTAAAATCGAACCCCGATTCATCCATTCAGTCCAGAGGAATTTCTCAGCCATTCCAGGGCAATAATGAAAATCTATTTTTATATACCTTGAAGTGGTTTGCAAACCTGGTTTAAAAATTGACATTGATTGGAAGTATACCAGTGGTTGGTGTAGATTTAATTCCAAGGATTCGAGAGTGACTGCATTTTTTGAATGAAAACAGAGGGATCTGGCATTTTAAGCTAGCATGGTTGACAAAACTAAGAAATGAAGAAGAGTGTACCTCTAGCTCACAAGACATTTCAGGTAGTTAGCAAAGAAAACACTTTGAAATGGGGAGCCCAGGATAATGCACACATGTATAGATATGCAAGGCAGTGTCCAAGTGGGTAAAATGGAGAGAATAAGATCAAGACAATCAACCAAAAACCTGTAGAATACAAGTATTGTTCAAAGTCTTCCGAACCAAGTATAACCTCCCCTGAGGAAGTTATTAACAGACTTTTCACGGTCAAGTAGTCTGAGCAGGCAAGATGCACTCACACACCATGGGCATACCTCTCACCCTCCACCCACACCTCTCACCCTCCACCCACCCCTCTCACCCTCCACCCACACCTCTCACCCTCCACCCACCCCTCTCACCCTCCACCCACACCTCGCATCCTCCACCCACCCTTCTCACCCTCCACCCACACCTCTCACCCTCCACCCACACCTCTCACCCTCCACCCACACCTCTCACCTCTCACCCTCCACCCACACCTCTCACCCTCCACCCACCCCTCTCACCCTCCACCCACACCTCTCACCCTCCACCCACACCTCTCACCTTCCACCCACACCTCTCACCCTGAACTCAAATCACTCATCCTGCACTTATACTATTGGCACACCTCTAATCCTACACTCGCACACCTCTTACCTTGTACAGGAAAACATGACTCACCCTGTACACTCACACAATTCGCATTCTGCACTAAACACATACTATCTCTATGCATTCCGAGAAGACCGAGGTGGTCATTTTCGGCAAGATCTCACCACTTTGGTCATCTATTTGGTGGCCATCTTCATTTGGAACCTTGCGCAAGCCTGTTTTAAAGGTCAAGAATCTTGGAGTAGTGTTTGATGACCATCTCAACTTCTCTGCGCATGCTAATCAGACAGCAGCATCAGCTTTTCATAAGCTAAAACTCATCAAAAAAATCCTTCAGTTTTTGCCTGACAGTGCAGGCAAAACCTTGGTTAGTACACTTGTTTTATCTTTTCTCGACTATTGCAATGGCATTCTGGCAAATGCTCAAGTTCGGGTCATCAATAAATTCAAGCCCATTGGTCACGCTATCCGGAAGTACCATTAGTTACCCATAAAAAAGCGTATACAATTCAAAACACTCTGCCTGGTGTTTAAAGCACTGCATCATCTTGGCCCCCAGTTCCTGAGAAACCAGCTTAAACCATATTTCCCAGCCAGGCAACTAAGATCGTTGACTTTGCACCAATTAATTGTGCCCCGAACTAAGACTGTTTCCTGGGGTGACAGACGTTTTTCAGTTACAGCTGCCAGATTGTGGAATTCTCTTCCGCTCTCAATCAGATTAAATCACTCCCTATATTCTTTTCGTAAAGGTCTAAAGACTTGGTTATTCACTCAGTAAATCAGTCTGGAATTACATTGTTTGAGGCATGAGTTGAGTTTTCAGCGCCAAGACGCCCTGGGCATACGTACGCGCTTTATATATCTCAAAAATAAATAAATAAATTGAGGCACTTTCACGCTGCACTCAGACACTTATCAACCTTCATTCATGCACCACTCACCCTGCACACAGAGCACTCACACCATTATCCCTGCACTCACCCACTGCTCCCACACCTTTTAACTTATTAATAATCTCATTGGCGAAACCTAAACATAATGCTCATCTGAAGAATACCGTGCTTGGCTAGATTAAAAAAGGATTCAAACCACACAGGAGCTAAGAGGGAAAATGGAAAGGATCGCCCTCCACTCATAAACTATATCTATACTACTATTATAAAGAGAGAACTTGCACCTTTTGGCAAGGTAAACTCGAAAACTACACCACCAATCTGAACACCCAAGACATCTTAGAAAACCTCAGGGCAAGCAGAAGGACATAGGCTTCATAAAAATAAAAATAAAACGTTGTTTAAAATATTAATAAATTAAAAAAAGTAGTCCCTTGCAACTAGCGCCGGCCGCGACGTCTGCGTGAGGGGAGGAGCCGCGTTCACCAGAACCAGGAAGAGCGGAGGACAACAGCGCACAGCACCACGCTCCGTTCGTGGACAAGAAAGGCAATGTTTAGCCTCCCGTACCTTACACAAATGCAAATACATGCCCCTAGCATGGTCTTGTGCCAGGCAGGCACATAATTGTCGTAACGCGCATGCCCATCCTAATTATTGATTTAACCTGTAGCACTACGTCCCTACGACGCTGCATTATCCTCGGGCTGCACACAGAGCCTATATAGCAGTATCTCATCTGTTACTTCTTGCACCCAGTCCCTGCCTACTGCACACAAGGAAGCTGATCTGTGTCCACAAAAAGAAAGGAAAACATGACCACGGAAGGCGACCGCCCTGTTCCAATTTTGAATATGAAATTACGCTGAGGGTATATTCACCTCGATGTGTGCTCTAAAGGGTGATGCCGGAAAAACGTGGCCGTGACTGTTTTTCGACATTGAGCCAGCACAGCCGCCAAAGTGTCTGAAGTGTTGAGCATTGCCTTCCGCCTGTATGCCACCAGCCCAGTGCATTGTGGGACTTGATGTTTCACGTTAAATCCTGCAAGTGCGGGCTCTAGAATAAGAGAGCGCCAAGAGCTGGTGCCTAAAAAAACAAGCCCTGGAAGAGCACGTCATGCTTCTTATTTGATGGGAATTTCTTTCTGCTGGCCCCGTTTCAGATTTTTGCTTTTCAGCAGAACTCGGCGCTTCCTGGAGAGCCATCCCCTGGCCTCGTTAATACCGTTCCAGTAATCTGGGCCTCGTTTAACTTCAGAGTTTTCCACGCGGGCTGATGCTATCCTGAAAACAATCACAGCTCTCGGGGAAAATGCATGCTCTTTGCAACAAACGGATACAGGCTCCAAAACTGCATTTACAAGACACTGTTATGCGATCTCACTGAGAGTAAACCTTGCACTGTAGGTCACGCCACAGTCTCCACACGGAAGGGGCCTACATGAAGTCCGAATTTCGTGACAGTCTCTTACATGGAAACGTAGTAGAGGGAGGCCTCTAGGAAGATGATGGGATACATTAAAACTTCCCTGCAGATTGGACGGATGCAGAGTCAAATCAAGGAGGTACAAGTTAGCCTGCATTTAACCAAAATGGCACAGTTTCAATCTTGCTTGAGTGACCTTTCAACCAAAGAGTTATTTTGCATCTTCAAAAGGAGGCAGACTCCCAGCATTTTGCTAAACCCCTTAGTGCCTTTTTAAAAAAAAAGTTGCAATAGTTTAATTTCCTATTTCACCAATTAAATCTCTGCTTTAGAGATAGCAACAGATTGGCCGAAAACTTTCTGCTACCCACTCAGAGTGTCATTGTTCACTCCAGAATTGGAGGTGGAAATGAGTAATATACCGCAGTCCTTTAATAAATCCTTCTCCACTTGGTAACCTACATCACTAAAGTGATTAAAATAGGGCATCCAAGTATTGCTGCCACTCATCACACAGGTAATTAATTTATTGCTCACCAGCAGACTCATAATTCCTCAGTCTCATAATATGCTATCATCACACCCATCCTTTATAACCTTACTACTGACCCACAGAATTTTGCAAACTATAATCCACCTCGGGACTACCCAGCGTTGCCAAGGTGCTGGAAACATTTACCTTTCGTTAACGTTCACAACCGTGTATTGAAACCATGTTCCAAAATATCTGAAAAGAGATGCTCAGTTCTGTGGACTGTCGCTATCTTTATGCCTAATACTCTAACTTCTCAACAGCATTCAGCACCATCCAACAATCTATCTTTCTAAAACAACTTCAACTTTGTGCAGTCAACAGTGGATCTGCACGCGCCCGTTTCACCTCTTTCCTATCTATTCACTACTACTAAGTCCAAGTGGCCCCCTTTCGTATCCAGGTCAATTGGCATCACGTGCAGTGTCCCTTACAGCTCTGTGTCATCGCTAACACTTTTCAATATTTACAGGTTTCCTTTTTCAAAGAGCCTTAGTTATTATATCTATCATATGTACATGTATGACAGGTAACAGTATCTTAAAATTGATGGCAACTCTCGCAACGAATCCTCAAACTATATTGCCTCTCCCAATTTCATCTTTGAATAGAAGAAAATTGGGTTTGTTTGAACGGGGAAACTGAAATCCTCCTAATTTGCGTTGTCAATCTTAAACAATTTCCCTTCACTTGGACAGAGTTCCTTGGACTCCCTCTACAACCTGTGCCCAAAGGCTGCAGCTTCGGAGTTTTGGTTCATAGTAATATCTGTTCAATAGATAATTACCATCACTAAATCTGCCTTTCAACACATTTTTCTGCCCTGGTAAATTTTTTCTATCCTCTTCTTGACTCAGACATTTGCATTATCATTGCTGTATAATCATCTGTCTTGAAGGCAGCAATTGCATCTATAGCGGCCTTCCCACTAACTCTGTTGCATTCCACTCCACACCAAAGCATCCTCCTCTTGGGGGGGGGGGAGCGGGAGGGAGTCGGCGGGTGCACCGCTCGAGAACATGCTGCCCCAGCCACCTTCTGCCCCGGGGTAAAAATGCAGCCCCCAGCCCCCTTCTGCCCCAGGCAACGCTGGGGCGGGCTGCTAGTTTCAAAATAAAGACCCAGTCCAATCGCGTGCAACTATAACAGTGACAAAAAGGGGAGTATTTTTGGAAACCTTCTCCCCGCTATACTCTTATAAACATTATAAGGAGGTAATGCACTGTGCTTCGCTCATATAAAAACACCTGTTCTCTCTGGTAACACCACAGAACACCCACTCACAATGAGCCAACCCAGAATTGGTCACACACGTCCACCACAGACATTAGACGTTCCTCATAATAGAGAGGAAATATGTGCGAGAAGCAAATGACCCCTCACGGAAACACCACCATCGGGGTAACTGGTATGAAATTTCCAGACAGGCCCCTGTCTCATCATCGGTGGTCACTTGCTTCTCAAAGAAAAGTGAGAGGAAAGAAAAGATGTGTCCAAAACAAACAACATTTAAAGTGACAAATAGTGAAGTGCAGAAAAATCTGCTGGTGACAAACAAACATAAATATAACAGAGTGCTTAAAAACACACACAGCACACCAGTCCCTTAACCAATTTTATTCATAGGGCGGTGATCGTGTGCTATTGAATGCTAAAAAGGCTGGTAGCTAATCATGCATACCACGATCACCGCCCTATGAATAAAATTGGTTAAGGGACTGGTGTGCTGTGTGTGTTTTTAAGCACTCTGTTATATTTGTGTTTGTTTGTCACCAGCAGATGTTTCTGCACTTCACTATTTGTCACCTTAAATGTTGTTTGTTTTGGACACATCTTTTCTTTCCTCTCCCTTTTCTTTGAGAAGCAAGTGACCACCGATGATGAGACAGGGGCCTGTCTGGAAATTTCATACCAGTTACCCCAATGGTGGTGTTTCCGTGAGGGGTCATTTGCTTCTCGCACATATTTCCTCTCTATTATGAGGAACGTCTAATGTCTGTGGTGGACGTGTGTGACCAATTCTGGGTTGGCTCATTGTGAGTGGGTGTTCTGTGGTGTTACCAGAGAGAACAGGTGTTTTAATATGAGCGGAGCACAGTGCATTACCTCCTTATAATGTTTAAAAGAGTATAGTGGGGAGAAGGTTTCCAAAAATACTCCCCTGTTTGTCACTGTTATAGCAGCACGCGATTGGACTGGGTCTTTATTTTGAAATATAGATTAAAAACAGGAATCAAAGACCTTCCTAATGGGCAAATTCCTACCTTGACATTCTCAGCGCTTATACAGCTTGTTGCCTGCCGACATGCATCTCTTCTTGACCTCTACATATGTATGCCAATCTGGACTTCCTTGATGTACCTGTGCAATATCTTGTACCATGGCTGTTACTATTTCCTTCGACCTCATTCGTACCTCACTGTTCACTTTATGGGGCAGAGTCTAGTGCTGTACAATCCGTCTCTGCTCACGCTAATGTTTGTTTTTCCCTGTTACATTGTACCCATGTTGCTTGTTCCCTCTCAGTGCATTACCCCGCTTCTGATGGCAAAACGCTCTCATGATTTCGGCTGTCTTGAATTATCTTGTAAACATCTTGTTTAACTCTCTAAAGCGCTCTGATACCCTAACTGGTCATGTTTGTGCTCTATAACACACTAAATAAATAAATGAAATAAAATTAGCAATGCTTGCCCTGTTCTGGAAAGTCATGATGCCATACCGCCCTCTCTGGCAGACAGTCTAGACAGTTCTTCCTGATTCCAGGGCCTACAAGGCTTCCACTCTTATTCCCAGTACTAGAGTGACATTGGGGAGCTCCGGCACTTACCTTGTGTCCAGCTGGAGCGATGATGTAGTAGCTGCAGTCCAAGTTGGAATAGTAAATGTTGGGGAAGTAGGGGGATGAGATGGTGCCAGGAGAGCTGGTGAATGTGCCGCCACATTTTACTGTCAGACAGAATTAAAAATCATGTTAATTACTCTGCAGCAGAGAGTAATGGTCATCAGTGCACAATGTCCACATGCACAGAACAGCTCAGCTTCAGCCCTTCAACAACTATGTGCCAAACCGGAGCCAGGAGTACGGTTCTGCCTGATGCCCCCTGCATGCTGCTTGTGCCTCAGCTCACATGTCCCCAAATATAGTGGTCCATTGCAATACATTTAAAACATGGCATGGGGTCTCAGTCAGTACAACTTTACTGTCAGGGTGGTAAATAAAACAGCTCATGTCAAGGGAGATGTTCTGCCAATAGAGGACCCACTATCAGAGATCCTAGCCAGTACTCTCCCACATCACTAATCATAGCTGTCGCCATATATTTTGCACCAAGTGTGATCTTTGCCAACCCACAATCATCAGTGGGCAAGATTCTACAGGCAGAGAAATCAGAAACAAAACACCAGTAATCCATTTCAACTCACCGACCACCACCCCTCCCCCAGACTCAAGGGGATTATGTCAGTGTGCTAGCCCATGTCATCTTGTATTCCATAGTGAGACATCTATTGACTCTGAGAAACACGTATGTCCTGAAGTAAACCGAATGCCAACACGCCACAAGGGTCCAAACAAAAGGCCTTTGCGTCCCCTCGCCCTCTATGCTCTAGGAGGTCTTTTTGTCCTCCTCCGTCCCCTGGGTAATAGCGCGCTGACAACTAGGGCCATACCATTGTTGTAGGAGGTTTTTAGAACCCATTTCCTTTACTGAGAGCACCCTAAAATCAAGGACCATTCCATTGCTGTAGGAGGCCTCTGAGTCCTCCCTTCACTGTCTTAGAGCGGCTTTGCGCAAAGGACCGTACCATTGCTGTGGAAGGCAACGGAGTCCTCCCTCCCCTGTCTGACAGCGCCCGACACCAAGGACAGTGCCAATGCCATAGGAGGCCTTCGAGTCCTTCTCCCTGTTTAAAAGTGGCCTGACACCAAGGACCGTACCATTGCTGTAGGAGGCCTCTAGATCCTTCTCCCTGTCTGAGAGCCCCTTGACACCAAGGACTGTACCATTGCTGTAGGAGGCCTCTAGATCCTTCTCCCTGTCTGAGAGCCCCTTGACACCAAGGACTGTACCATTGCTGTAGGAGGCCTCTGGGTCCTTCTCCCTGTCTGAGAGCGGCTTGACGCCAAGGACCGTACCATTGCTGTAGAAGGCAACGGAGTCCTCCCTCCCCTGTCTGACAGCGCCCGACACCAAGGACTGTGCCATTGCCATAGGAGGCCTCCGAGTCCTTCTCCCTGTTTTTTTTTTTGACAATCAATTTTTTTGAGTTTTGAATTTGAATTTGACAACACACAGCACCATTCAGAGCTACGTAGTACATTAGCAGGATAGGGGAAAAACACATCGCAATGACATCGAGATCACAGAAAGAAATCCAGAATAGCATTTCTTCTCCATGTTTAAGAGTGGCCGGACACCAAGGATCGTACCATTGCTGTAGGAGGCCTTGAACCCACTGGCCGTGATGGAGCCGTCCGTCACAAACTCCAGCAACATCTCATTTCCGGAAGAGGTGAATGGCTGGAGCTCTCCGGTCCCACATGCTTTGCTGAGTAAGACTGGGGCTGCCTTGTTGTTGCCATCGTAAATTGTGAGGTAGTCAGAGGCGCAGTTTGGGGATGACTGGAGATCGAAGGCATCAAACTGCAGAAGAATCTAGAAGAAAGAGCAGTGAATTAGACACACAATTTCTAGAGTTCCTTGAACTTTCTAGCCTCCATTTGTTTAAAAAGGGATGTTTTTCAGTTTTTTAAAGTTATCCCAGACTAGACTCAGTTGGTAATTTTGCATTGACTATCGGCCAATGCATGCATCCCTGTACCTCGACTCTTTAATTCAGTGACTGCTTCCATCTTTGGCATCCTTCACCACAATCCCTCCACTTTAACTGTGTGTTCAAAGAGACAGGACACCCTTATGCTGTCCTTGATCTTCGTGTTTTCTCTCTTGGTGCCTCTACTTGGAACCAAACCTCTGATGATGCTCAGGTACCTCTTGTGAAGAAGGTATACACTGGATACTTGATTGCTTGTGCTAAGCTGAGGCTGTCAGTCAAGTTAAAGGAGTAACAGAGATAGCTAGGCTGGTGTAAGCTTCAAGACGCCTGGCACAGATGGTTCCTCACTGGGCTCATAGTGAAGGTCCTATACCTCTGTGGCACTGCCTCTGGATTATCAATACCCTCTGTCCTACCTTTGAGTGTGAGTGATGCCCAACAGAAGACCAATTAAACGAAGATGGCTGCCACCCTACAGATGAAATCTCATGTTGGGTTTCCACATTGGGAAGAGAAGCTTAAGCTTAATGCAAGGGTTATACATTAGAATATCGAGCAGAGAAATATCACACACAAAAACAGTGTAGCCAGAATATCAACAATACAGCATCCACAGTATGTATAGCTAAGTAAAGATTAACTACTCTCCGCATCACCTTAACTTGAAGCCATATATCTATATACTGTCAAGAAAAATGTGAAATTTAGATTAGTAAGTCTATACTTATCTATACATATATTGACCATAACCATATTTTAGTTGCTGATATTTTGGCTATGATTTTTTTGTAGCACTATATTCCAAACCCAATATTCTTGTCCCATACACTCAGAGGATAATACCGCAACCCAGTATTCTCTCCTGCTACACTGTTCATCAATAGATTTACCCTTACATATCCATATCCTCTGGGGAACTACAATGGCATTCTCTCTCACCTTTGTTTACTGCCCCCTTGTGGCATTTCTTTGAAGTGAAATTTGAACTTGCTCAGGGTCTAGCTTACTTGCACCATGCAGACCCACGCTTTAACCCTTATTCCGTCTTCTCTGCTGTGACAGTACTACTATAGGTTTAAATAACAACCACTAATCGGTTGTCTCAGAAGTTCTGTGGCAATGGTGCTGTCATCATTAGACAGAACATTTCTAGGACAGATCCTGCTCCTTGCTGAATTACCACTCTAACCATAGTGACCTGCCTCAGCAGCTTCCTCTGCCACCTGTCAATCAGGCAGGTCCTAACCCAGTGCACTACTCTAAGCTTGACCCCCCCAGTCAGCTAGGACTCTGGCAGGAGGAAAGCGTGACTGGCTACATTACCTTATCAGAAGGCACTCGGATCAGGTAGACACAGTTAATGTTGTTTGGGTACGAGGAGGGGTTATTTGATGACTTCACAGTGCCGGTCGGGTCAGAGAGAAGAGTGCTGCACTTATCTGAAACCAAATATGAAAATGAAAATTCTTTAAAAAGTGATGTTTTGAAACTTTACAATGACTGTGACAGGTTCCACAATCTACCAGCTCCTACATGGAATTTCTCAGTTGGGCTCACCAGTATTTAAGCAGGTATCTTATACCTCCTCCAAGAAGAAGCCCCTTGACCGATACAATGATCTCTGTGGACAATCAGCACTCAGTGCAAGTTTTAGCAAGTATTAGCAATGATCTGTACTCACACAAGAACATAGGTAGGCACCGAAAACTACATTCAGTGTTGACACCAACTGCCCTGGTGCAGATACATTTGCAGTGGAGATAGGATCAAAAATAGAATATTTCTATCTCTCCACTTTCCCTTTTCTGGTCTTCAGTGACATGTATCCAGGTCAAAGAAATATACATGGTGTAAAGCTATAAAGCCACTTAACTTCTAATGATAAAAAGACATAACACTCAACGGCAGGGACATTTTCAAACCTAGGAATCCAAATGTCAAACACCATAAAGGGAACAAACAGGGCCATAGCAGAACTCTAACATTAAGCCTGGAACTCCCTTATAAGAGGAAGATGGTTCCATAAAGAAGTAATTTGTGCTTGCGAATTCCAGGGTCCACTGAATGTATGCTGGGAGTTAAATGCTGAGATAACCTTACAAAATAAATGCTGGGAGGCAATCATGAATTGAATGCAGACAGCTCACCAGTGATAAATGCTGGGATCCAATCAGGGGATAAATGCTGGGATCCAAACAAGTAATACATGCTGGGATCCACTCAAAGGATAAATGCTGGGATCCAATTGAGGATTAAATGATTGAAACCAACCAGGGGATAAATGCTGGGATCCAACCAAGGAGTAAATGCTGAGATCTTTTCAAGGAATAATTGCTGGAACCCAGTCAATGGATAAGTGCTGGAATTCAATCAAAGGATAAATGCTGAGAAACAATCAGGGGATAAATGATGGGATCCAATCAGGGGATAAGTGTTGGGATCCAATCAAGCAATAAATGCTGAAATCCAACAAGGGGATAAATGCTGGGATCCAATCAGGAGATAAATGCTGGGATCCAATCAAAGGATAAATGCTGGGATCCAACCAGGGGATAAATGCTGGGATCCAACTAGGGGATAAATGCTGGGATCCAATCAAAGGATAAATGCTGGGATCCAATCAAAGGATAAATGCTGGGATCCAATCAAAGGATAAATACTGGGATCCAACCAGAGGATAAATTCTGGGATCCAACCAGGGGATAAATGCTGGGATCCAACCAGGGGATAAATGCTGGGATCCAATCAAAGGATAAATGCTGGGATCCAACCAGGGGATAAATGCTGGGATCCAATCACAGGATAAATGCTGGGATCCAACCAGGGGATAAATGCTGGGATCCAACCAGGGGTTAAATTCTGGGATCCAATCAAAGGATAAATGCTGGGATCCAATCAAAGGGTAAATGCTGGGATCCAATCAAAGGATAAATGCTGGGATCCAATCAGGGGATAAATGCTGGGATCCAATCAAAGGATAAATGCTGGGATCCAACCAGTGGATAAATGCTGGGATCCAACCAAGGGGTAAATGCTGTGATCCAATCTTGGGATACATGTGGGAACTCAATCAGACAATACAATTTGGGATCCCAATGGGCACTATTTGATGAGATCAAATCAAGTGATACATTCTGGGATCCTATCAGGGAATAAATATTGGGATCCCATCAGGGGATAAATGCTGGGATCCAACCAAGGAGTAAATGCTGAGATCTTTTCAAGGAATAATTGCTGGAACCCAGTCAATGGATAAGTGCTGGAATTCAATCAAAGGATAAATGCTGAGAAACAATCAGGGGATAAATGATGGGATCCAATCAGGGGATAAGTGTTGGGATCCAATCAAGCAATAAATGCTGAAATCCAACAAGGGGATAAATGCTGGGATCCAATCAGGAGATAAATGCTGGGATCCAATCAAAGGATAAATGCTGGGATCCAACCAGGGGATAAATGCTGGGATCCAACTAGGGGATAAATGCTGGGATCCAATCAAAGGATAAATGCTGGGATCCAATCAAAGGATAAATGCTGGGATCCAATCAAAGGATAAATACTGGGATCCAACCAGAGGATAAATTCTGGGATCCAACCAGGGGATAAATGCTGGGATCCAACCAGGGGATAAATGCTGGGATCCAATCAAAGGATAAATGCTGGGATCCAACCAGGGGATAAATGCTGGGATCCAATCACAGGATAAATGCTGGGATCCAACCAGGGGATAAATGCTGGGATCCAACCAGGGGTTAAATTCTGGGATCCAATCAAAGGATAAATGCTGGGATCCAATCAAAGGGTAAATGCTGGGATCCAATCAAAGGATAAATGCTGGGATCCAATCAGGGGATAAATGCTGGGATCCAATCAAAGGATAAATGCTGGGATCCAACCAGTGGATAAATGCTGGGATCCAACCAAGGGGTAAATGCTGTGATCCAATCTTGGGATACATGTGGGAACTCAATCAGACAATACAATTTGGGATCCCAATGGGCACTATTTGATGAGATCAAATCAAGTGATACATTCTGGGATCCTATCAGGGAATAAATATTGGGATCCCATCAGGGAATAAATCCTGGAATCCTATCAAGGGGTAAGTGCTGGGATACACTCTGGGAATATGTGCTGGTGTCCCATTTGAGGACAAATGCTGAGATCTGATCAGAGGAGAAATGCTAGAATTGCTGGAGGAGGGAACAAAGCCTGGAATGCAGCCGGATAAATGCTGAGATTTCATCCTATCAGCAGGAAGAACAGAGAGTGGCGATTGGAGCAGATTTTAACCTCTCAGCAAGACAATAGGACAGTTTTAGTTGCCTGCCTTAGATGATGATGGTGAAAGTTCTTTATTTTGGCTGAGACTGACAGATTTATCACCCTCATTCTACACAGTGGAGTACGACCTACTGCTTGACCAGCTAAACAACGGCGCCCACTGTGTTGGATGCAGCTCTAGAATGGTTTTGATAATTTCCTGACAGGTCAGACACTAAGTGTCAGGAGTGGGCCGTTCAAGTCATCAGAGTAGAGGTTTGAAGGTGGGGTGCCCCAGGGTTCACCCTTCTCTCTCACTATTTCCCTCCCCTGTCCTTCAAGGCACTTTATCTATCATTAGGACCGGAGATCTGAATATTGTTTGTTTGATGATGACATACTAATCTATCAGCATATGTGTGGGGCCTGAAGGACAGGGTCATTGTCCTTAAACAAGGCCTAAATAATGTGGCCAGGTGAATAAACAAAAGTGGGCCCAAGTTAAGTGGAGCAAAATCTGAGATGCTCTGCATAGGATCATGTCACAGGCTCCTGAATAACCTCACTTTTCCCCCGGACTTTATTTGAGATCCTACGCACCTTCACTAAGACATCTAAAAGGATGGGGGTCATCTGAGAAACAGAATTGAACGTTGAGGCTCACATCAGCTCTGTAGTGATTTAGGTTTATTCAGCTTAAGACAACTGCAACAGACATTGCCCTACATCCAAAACAAACATCACAAAATCATGTCGGGTTCACTGACTGTTTCACATATGGATTAAACCAATTCCTTTATGAGTGGGATTCCAAAAATCTAATTACTAAGAAGCAACATGTACAGGACATGGTCACATCACATGTTTTAAAACAAGAGATACATTGTCATTTGATCAGCAGGCTAGACTTCATTGGTACCCATCCAAAAGCCCTATCCAAAAAGTCATCATCTTCAACACAGCATTCCTTGTTTTTAAGTGCATCAAGGAAACGGCCCAAGACTGTTTATGGGGTAAAACCACTAGACATCTTCCCTCCTGCAACTCAGGATCTTGTGGCTTATATCTTCTTCACAATGCAAGTACTGATATTCAGTGGAAGAGAGACGGCAGATTCTTGCAAGTTGGCCCATAGCTTTAGAATGTAGTGCCACTGGATATTAAGAATAGACATACTCTGCTTACCTTTAGGAAAGCCTTGAAACATTCATGTGTGTTCTTTTCTGGAGCACTTACATGTATATAGTATTTTATGCTATTATTTACGGAGCCTGGCGCCTAAACACAATAATTTATTCCATAGAGTGAGCTCTAAAAATAAACTAAAAATAAAAGTCCCATTTTAGTTGAAGTTGAACTACAATAATAAAAAAACATAATAGAACCAGCTAGAATTAAAATATGCTGAGACTGCTGTGGAATTTCAGACTATTCATGCATACATGCACTCCTTACCGCACTGATACAGGGTGTTGAGTTTGGAAACATCCAGGTTGCTAAGCCCATTTCTCTGTCCAATGGGTCTGTCAGGATTTGGCTTGGGGATGATGCTCGGCTGTCCAAATTTGTTACTGAAAGAATACCTGGGGTAAGGAAGACCTTACAGTTAAAGCCTATCATGTTTGTGCCATTATAGTTCATTATTCACCCATAGAAATCTACAGAAAGTCTAGCTGTGGGTCAAATATTTGGAGATTACTTAAAACGTTGAATGTCTAAATTTAGTCTCAAAGAATTTCCTGAACTAACCCCTGCAGATCCTTCCCTATCCTGTCTAGAACTTCAGAGCTTTCCATTTATTGAGCCTCCAAGGCATGGAGGACAGAATACATCCACCTTAGCACCTTCACCCTCACTCAGAGCCTCAGATCTTCAAAAGCACTGATTTGAACAATTCCTCCTGTCAAGTCTCACAACATTTCTGCTTTCAACAGAGGATGACTTTAGCATTTAGGTATCATCCTCCTGTCATTCATAAATAAAGGCACTACCACTCTAAACCGAGCATGTTCACCAACTGAGACAGCATTTACCTGCCCTTCTTTACCCATGGACTTTCCACTCTATGGTAACATGTGCTGACACAGCCATGACTCGCCTTCACGTTCTTACCCTCCTCATCTACGGCAGTTCCATACTGTAGCACCCATGTTCACCAACCCAGCCATCGTTCCATACCCTGCTTCACATACAGAGTGTTAATCCTGACCAATCATGTTCACCAACGCAGCCATGCTGGCACTAATCTTCCTCCTCCATGGACATTCCACTCAGTTGGAACTCGTTCACTGACAAAGCCGTGAATATACTGCCCTGTTTCACTTTCATCCTCCTAAGACGCATCTACATTCTGGGTGCTCACGAACACCAACGCAGCCATCTTTCCGTTGCTCGTCTTCCCTTCTAATAGACAGAGTCAAAACTCTGGTGGTTTTCTTTACATATAGAACTTCCAATATGCACCAGGCTCTGCTTCCTTGTCCCCTCTCCCACCATCAAAGGTGAAATACACACTGCCCTCCACTTCCCAGGTTCAGCAATCTCAGTAATGATTAAAAAGATTCAATTAATATGTGATCAAAATCACTGGGTGTGAGTTAGAGTTTGATGGATGGAGGGTTAGGGGGGGTGTCAGTGGACATTAGCTATGCCACTCTAACTGTACTCCATCTGCCAAATTTAGAC
This sequence comes from Lissotriton vulgaris, assembly GCF_964263255.1. Taxonomy (NCBI): domain Eukaryota; kingdom Metazoa; phylum Chordata; class Amphibia; order Caudata; family Salamandridae; genus Lissotriton; species Lissotriton vulgaris. Next base: position 299,962,081 of record NC_141688.1, on the reverse strand, counting down.
AGGACCGCCAGCTCATCTGTCATCTCTACACAATAAAACAAACCACCATCACTGCGGTTCCTTCCAATTACTAAAAGATTTAACCCAGGTTGCGGGGGTCGTTATTGTTTTCTCCCTGTCCCTCAATGCTAGGTTTGGTGATGGACAGGGAAAAAAGATATTACACCGTCCACCCTAAATAGGGCAGGCATTGTCATGCCATTCCTCACATTGCCGCTACTCCATCGGGCTGTCAGAGGAAGTATTTCATCAACAGAACAAACAGGGGCTCTGTAGACGAGGTACTTAGTGTTCGCCCATCTTTAACCTTTTAACCGCGGCGGTAATTCCGCCACGGTGCGGGCGTTTTCGTGCGCGGGTGGGGCGCCGTCGGCCAATGGCCAACGGCAGCACTGGGGAGGTAGTGCGGCCGTCGGCCATTGGCCGACGGCAGCAGGGAAAGGGTTAAATGAAGCGGGTGTTCCTAGGGTTTGGCGGGAGGGAAATCTGTCATGTTTGCAAAGGAGTACCCTGTCCACCAAAATCTTAATCTTGTTCATTTTCTATATGTGAAAGCCTTTAATGAGTGGTTTAAATAGAAGATCTCTTCTTAGCTGAGCATTGGATACTTACATCCCATAATGCATCACGGAGGAGTAGTCGTACTCCAGGCCAAGGTTGTTGGTGTTCTCTTTGTTAAAGTTGCCGATGTTTTCTGTTAAGAAGAGCAAAGAGTAAAAATGAGTTAGTGACGACTGAGCCTGACAGGGCACATTTCAATGATGAGAAGGTCCCAGCTCACTGGGGGTGGTGCTCCCTTGTGCCCTTGCTAGGGTTAGAAGTGGTCCAATGGCAGAGCTGTGAAACTGGGAGCATGTGGGGGTGGTTCATATCTGAGCCTCAGCACCAGATCGAAAGGCATGAGATATGAGGTAAATCACTTCATCGCTTTAGCACGTGACCTGCAGCTGTAAAACTCAAAATATAAATCCTATTTGATGAAGATCACCATATTGCCTCAAGTGAGGTTCACACAAAATAAAAGCCAGTGCCTACATACCTCCTGGAGTGATGCACTGGAGTTTCGACCAATCTTAAAGATAACTCCCAATGTCTTTTTGAAGGGAAAATCATCATTTGTTTTCCTTATGAAACTTTTTTGCCTCAATGAGTGATCCAACCCCTTTGATAATCTCCAGGGTGCACCCTGCGCCTTACATTGTACGGTATTGTATCATAGTTGCTTTTGTTTGGATTTTACTATCCTTGACAACGCACTGAAGCACTTTATGCCAGGGAGCGCACTGCTCTAGTCACCCACGGTTCAGTGGTTCATCCAGTGGTTGTTGGTTACTGGGAGTAGTCTTGTGCTCTCAAGAAAACTGTACAATGCATTTACTCCAGCTTCGTTGAGGAACTGAAAACTATTAGGAGTTAGTGGTGCTCATTTCGGAAGTGGAGGGGGTATGTGAGTTGTAATTGATGCCTTGTGGGATTAAATCATGAAAGAGGAGATTAGGTATTGTTAGTTTGCAGGAATGACTTTCCAAGCAGAGGTGATTTTTCTGATAATTTGGAATAAAATGAGGACATTAGCAAAAATGCAATTATAAAGATTAGGGAAAACATGCCTGCGACTAAAAGTAGGTTGTGCGCAGAGAGAGGAGACGTGCATTCGAAGGAAAGGAGAGGGGAGATTTTCAGGAGTGGTGCACAGGTCTTAATATGCAACAACCCATGGGTTTTGACATAAATCCCTATCTACAAAAAACTGTCGACAGGAATTTGGGCCAAAATTCTGCGCCTCGTCAAGGAAAGTGCAACAGGGTGAAAATCTTGTATTTCTCTTTCTTCCCACTTTGCATGTGAGCTGCATTGCACAGCACACATATAATGTGTGAAAAGTCTTAAAGCATAGCTTTTATATTCAAAGGGACCAGTCCCAGCACAAAAACGATGGTTCAGACAACGCAGACACTCTAGCACCATGGCGCAAAGGTCTCTGTGGTGGTGAATGTCTGCCTAAAGACTGCCAACAGCACTGGGAGAGAGCAGAAGAGCACATCTTAGTGTTGCATTCACACACTGCAGCGCAGCAACTTAACATGATGTGCTGTGAGGACAATGCATGACTTCTGTGTCTCTCTGTACCCCGTGTCTCTGTAGCGCGGCACTGCAGTTAGCAGTCACTGATCTTCATGATCAATTTCAAGAAAATGCATTTTAAACATGGGTCTAAATTTAGCCTGTGCCAAACATTTTTATGTAGGCTAACAGCAAATGGTTTGCTTTAGTTAATGACCTCAGCAGTGGTAACTTTTGCAAAAAGGACACCACACTGCTTGTAGAAAGGATGTGTTGGTGGGTACCTTTGATCAAACATAAGCTGAGCAAATCAGATATCCAAATCAATGCCCTGGTGAGCCCATCAGGAATCTGAGTTGTACTCAGTTTTCCCTCTCGGGGTTAAGTGGAGCCCAGGGGTGTCACTGACCAGGCGCGATGTTCTCCGTCATGATGGTCACATAATTGTCGCGGTCGCTGCGGCTCTGCTCGTGGTAGAAGCCCAGGGCGTGGTTCAACTCATGCTGGATGGTTCCTCTGGACATACATCCCCCGGAGAGAGATACCTGCTGTCCTCCCCCTGTCTTCCCAACGTAAGACCAGCACCTAGGGGAGAAGATGAACCAGAGAGATCCATAAATCACTGCAATAGCATTCTCGGAGTACGAATATCACAATTTTAGTCCATTCAAGGCATCGGCCTGTGCATCTCCTCTCTAATTGTAGTGATCTGCAAGGGAGTACGGATTCTAGGACAGTGACAATGTGCAGTCTAGGTTGTGATAAAAGACCTTGCATGCAAAGGAAAGCTGTGCCATCCTGAACTAGTGTGATTCATTTCTGGCCTGCTAGGGTATTGCCTGAGGTTGTATTGAGGCCACATGAGCACCTTAGACCTTCTGTGTTTTAGGTGTTCTCTATATTAACTCCTCTGCTTTCCTCTGTGTTGGTGCAATTCACATAAAAAAATAACAAAAGATCCTTTCTACTGGATTTTTTTGTTGTTAATTGTGTGCAATCATTGTTATTGTACTGTGAGTTCCAAACCCTCAACCACCTCCTGGAGCAAGCCTTGGCTACTCAGCCTTGCTGCTCTTAAGAAGTCACAAGCACAACAGAAGTAATTCAGTTGTGGTTCAATGGAACCTGTGTCCCTGGGATACAAGTGGGAAACGATGTGGCACAGTACGCACCACCCACTGATACCGCTCAGTAACCACTGACAGCCCCAGAAACCTTAATAAACTCTTAACAGTTTATTGAGAACAACTGTAAGAAGAGTTTCATATCCAGACCTCAGTGGCCACCCTCAGCACTGCAGGGGTGGCTTCTTTCAGCTAGGGAATGCAAGCTTCAGCAAATGGAACACATCCACTACTGATTAAATTTGAGGGACATGTGATTCTCAGACAGAAATACACCCCATGCTACAAGATTGAGAGAAAGGGTAGACAGACATAAAGAGGACCCAGTGATGGGGGTCTCTACACAACACACGGGATTGAACAAAGCATACAGGATCCAGCGATCAGAACATTAGGAAATTAACAGGCCTACAGGAACAAGCCACCTCACCACCTCTCCACTAGGGAATAAACAAAGCATACACGATCGAACACCCACACCACTAGGGAATAAACAAAGCATACACGATCCGACACCCACACCACTAGGGAATAAACAAAGCATACAGTATCCAGCCATCACAACACAAGGGAATAAACAAAGCAGACAGGATCTGCCATCACAACACAAGGGAATAAACAAAGCATAAGCTCTAAAAATCATAAAAAAGTAAGTAGACCTGCTGGTCTAGTAGGTAGAATAATCTACTCAACCTAACTGTAATATACTTGACCCATACTTGCTGGTCTTAAATTGTGTGATCATAGTAAAATATTTTGTTTTAATGAGCCACCTTTTTCTTCATTATCACATCTTCAAGTTCTCTACTGCTGCTGTACAAAAGACTAACCATTTGCTCCGTGTATAATAAGAATCAAGCCCACATATAGGGTACACATGATCCCAGGTTTGCCTCCTATTTCACTAATAGCATTGCTATCTGGGCATGAATATTTCCCAGTTCATGTTTAAAAACTCACTTTTCATTAATATATTACTAAAGCATGATGTGGTATTGCACTGTCATTCACACTAGGGAATGAACAAAGCATACAGAATCCAGCCACCACAATACTGAGAAATGAACAAAGCATACAGAATCCAGCCACCACAATACTGAGAAATGAACAAAGCATACAGGATCCAGCCATTAGAACACAAGGGAATGAACAAAGTACACAAGATCCAGCATCCACAACACTAGGGAATAAATAAAGCTGCAGAATCCAGCAATCACAACACTAGGGAATGAACAAAGCATACGGGATCCAGCAATCACAACACTAGGGAATGAACAAAGCATACGGGATCCAGCAATCACAACATTAACGAATGAAAAAAGAATACAGGGTCCAACTATCAGAACACAAGAGAAAGTACAAAGCATGCAGGATTCAGCCATCAGAACCTCTAGGGAATAAACAAAGTATGCAGGATCCATCCAACACAACACTAAGGACTGAACAAATCATACAGGATCCAACCGTCAGAACGTCTTAGCTATTTATAGTCCAGAGGTCCCGACATTGAGGGCCTAAAACATTCGGTGGGATTGTATGGAACTGCAGATCTGTTATACAGAGTCGACAGACCCTTATGGTATACTGTCACCAAGAGGTCAAAGGACATTTGGTATTATTTCACTCAAAGGGGTGATTCTCCATGGAAGGTACACCTCTAAATCCACATCACATTGATAGTCTTTCACCAAGAGCCCTCTGCCCATGGAAAGTCTTTCACTGAGAGCCCCCTGCCCATGGAAAGTCTTTCACTGAGAGCCCTCTGCCAATGGAGAGTCTTTCACTGAGAGCCCTCTGCCAATGGAAAGTCTTTCACTGAGAGCCCTCTGCCAATGGAGAGTCTTTCACTGAGAGCCCTCTACCAATGGAGAGTCTTTCACTGAGAGCCCTCTGCCAATGGAGGATCTTTCACTGAGAGCCCTCTGCCAATGGAGAGTGTTTCACTGAGAGCCCTCTGCCAATGGAAAGCTTTTCACTGAGAGCCCTCTGCCAATGGAAAGTCTTTCACTGAGAGCCCTCTGCCAATGGAGAGTGTTTCACTGAGAGCCCTCTGCCAATGGAAAGTCTTTCACTGAGAGCCCTCTGCCAATGGAAAGTCGTCTTTCACTGAGAGCCCTCTGCCAATGGAAAGTCTTTCACTGAGAGCCCTCTGCCAATGGAGAGTCTTTCACTGAGAGCCCTCTGCCCATGGAAAGTCTTTCACTGAGAGCCCTCTGCCCATGGAAAGTCTTTCACTGAGAGTCCTCTGCCCATGGAAAGCTTTTCACTGACAGCCCTCTGCCAATGTACAGTCTTTCACTGAGAGCCCTCTGCCAATGGACAGTCTTTCACTGAGAGCCCTCTGCCAATGGAGAGTGTTTCACTGAGAGCCCTCTGCCAATGGAAAGTCTTTCACTGAGTGTTCTCTGCCCAGGGAAGGGAATGTTCTGCACATACTTTCCAGACATTGAGGGTCACAACTCGTAATAGGCTATGTCACTAAGTCTCCGCAAACCAGTGACACCTCTTTAATGGATGCTCGCAGCCCACTGAGAACCCACAGTCAATGGAAAGTATATAATTTAAAATCCACAGCGCATGTAAGGTCTTTCACTGTGAATCCACAACCCATAGAGGGTCATCATGGACAGTTGAACCCATGGTGTGCCTGTAAATTAGAGGGCACAGCCCCTGTGGCTACACCAGTGAGAGCTCACAGTACATGAATGACCATTCACTGAGGCACAAAAAAACATGCAGGGACTCTAAGTGGTGGTCAGCAGAGCAGCCCAGTGGCAATCACATACTGGGGGCTTTCAGCCCATGTAACTAATTATCAAGTTTTTTTTAGATTAACCTAAAATGATATACTGTATAGATTTAATATTGTAAACAAAACCTCTATATCCCTTAAAGATATGCATGCCAATATATAGTCCCATTTGAGTGCAGTGTGAATCAATCGTGGTGCTGCATTTTGTACATGTTGTAATTTGTAGATCAGAAGCGCAGGAAGACCAGTACAGACCGAGTTACAACAATCCAGTCTACTTAATGTCAAGGACTGGGCCAAGATCTTCTGGGAGTCAAAAGGCAGAAAGGGGCAATGTTTCCGGAGTACTTTCAACATAAAATAGCAAGTGCATATGAGTTTGGAAATTTGAAAACAAAAAGAAAAATTTAAATCAAAAATCACTCCCAGATTGCGATCTGATTCAGTTAAATTTTAAGTGGGATCAAAAGGGCTAGGCCACCAGGGAGAGGGTCACACATCTGGTTTACCAATCTGAAGGTCTCAGTTTTAGTGGTAGTTCTCATTCAGGAACAGCAGCCCCAAGGAATCAAGTAATAAAGAGATTCCCTGAAGCGATCTGTTCCACGGCACATTTAGGGGCAGATTTACGACTTCTGGTGCATCTCTGCTAATCAGCAGAGATGCGCCAGAAGAGTTGCAACACATCTGCCCACCCATGCACATCCATTGATGCACCGCATTTACAACGCGGCGCACCGGCGCTCGGATGGGCAGATGCGTGACGCATCCCCATCGGAAATGCGTCACATTGCTGGAGTTGCGTCGCAAGCGGGACGGAGCTCCAGCAAGGCTCGGTGGGTGAACTATCTCTAACATGCTGCGTCAATCCTTACGCCTGCTTCAAGCAGGCGCAGGGTTTTGATGCAGCATGGCCCTTAAAGTGACTGAGTGAAATCTTGTAGATTTCACTCAGATACTTTTAGGAGGCGTTCCTGTGCCGGAACGCCCTCCCCCTGCACCAGAACGCCCACATGTGGAGCAGGGCTTTACAACATGACACATCTCCCAGATGCGTCACGTTGTAAATACCCAGCAGCATGGTGCTGGCTTTGCGCTGCCGCTGCATCACAAAAGTGACGTAACGGCGGCGTAAAAGAGGTGCAAGGGGTTGTGAATCTGCCCCAAAGTTTAGCGTAAGCACAATGGGACATGAAGCTGAACAACCATATTTCATATCAAGAGGACAATTTTTTCTAGTGTCAACAAACACACTGGTGAATGTAAATATTTTCACTGCACTACCTTTTGCCCCATTCTATGCATCTTAACAATGCGGTGTGCGGATATATTGTTCTAACTTGCGTCCTAAACGAGCTGGAGATTATGAATGATAATTCAGCTTGATCTGTTTCAATTGGGGAACATGGCAGTTAACAGTAAGTTTAAGTGATTGAGTCCAGTCTGGTGTGAGACTCAATTTAGGATCACTTCTGCTGGACAACCTCGCTAACCTCGGACTCAAGCAACTGGTGAACACCCCCACCCACTACGCCGGCCACACGCCTGACCCCATCTTCTCCTCCAGCAAACACATCTCCTTCAGTCACTCCACCGGACTCCATTGGACTGACCACAGCTGCATCCACTTCAGCTTCAGAAAAACCACAACCCACCACCACCCGCAACAGATTCCTCGCAGGAGCTGGAGCAAGATCACCACCGAGCAGCTCGCCACCTCCCTCCGCCAGAACCCTCCCACCAGCACAAAGGACCCCAACGAAGCAGCCAAAAACCTCACACAGTGGCTCACCAACTGCGCAGATGACCTCGCACCACTGAAGAACCCTCCCAGCAGACCCGGCAGCAAGAAAGCCCCCTGGTTCACCGACAAACTCAAGATCTCCAAGAAGAACTGCTGCACCCTTGAGAAAGCCTGGCGCCACGACCAGACCACAGACAACATGACGGCCCTCAAGCACGCAACCCGCAAACACCACCAACTGATCGGCACCACCAAGAACAACTGTACAACAACGCCCACAACAGCAAGGAACTCTTCAGCATCGTCAAAGAGTTCTCCAACCCCAGCGACATCACTCCCTCGCAAGACCTCTGTGACTCACTCACCTCATTCTTTCACCGCAAGATCGCCGATATACACAACAGCTTCGGCGCACCAACCACGCACCCAACCACTGAACCAACGCCCTCCACCACCACCATCTGTGCCTGGACCCCGGTCAGCACTGAAGACACCACCCGCATGATGAACACCATCCACTCCGGATCACCAACCGACCCCTGCCCCCACCACGTCTTCAACAAGGCCGACTCCATCATCGCACCCCATCTCCGGGACATCATCAACACCTCCTTCAACACCGCCACCTTCTCGGAGATCTGAAAGCATGCCGAGCTCAGCGCCCTCCTGAAGAAACCAACAGCGGACCCCACCGACTTCGAGAACTACCGCCCCATCTCGCTCCTCCCTTTTCCTGCCAAAGTAATCGAGAAGTCCGTCAACGCCGATGACACCCAGCTGATCCTCTCCCTCACCAACGACCCCGTCACTGCCAGAACCAGCCTACACGAAGGGATGAAAGACGTCGCCGAATGGATGAAGAACAGGCGCTTGAAACTGAACTCAGACAAGACGGAAATCCTCATCCAGGGACCATCGCCCTTCGCCTGGGACGACTCCTGGTGGCCCCCTGCCCTGGGCACCACTCCCAAAGCAACGGACCACGCACGCAACCTGGGCTTCATCTGGACTCCTTCCTCTCGATAACCAGACAAGTCAACACCGTCTCATCATCATGCTTCAACACTCTGTGCATACTCCGCAAGATCTTTCGTTGGATCCCCACCGAAACCAGGAAGACAATCACCCAGGCACTCGTCACCAGTCGGCTGGACTGAAACACCCTCTACGCCGGAACCACAGCCAAACTTCAGAAAAGAAAAGAAAGAAAAGAAAAGACTCCAGCGCATCCAGAACGCCTCTGCACGACTCGTCCTGGACATCCTCCGACACAGCCACATCTCCGGCCACCTGAGAGACCTGCACTGGCTCCCCGTCAGCAAGAGGATCATGTTCAGACTCCTCACCCACGCACACAAGGCCCTCCATGACCTGGGCCCCAAGAACCTCAACAACCGCCTGACCTTCTACGCACCCACCCGCCAGCTACGATCGTCCAGCCTCGCCCTCGCCGCCATACCAAGCATCCGCAAAGCCACCGCCGGGGGAAGATCCTTCTCCTACCTGGCAGCCAAGACATGGAACTCCCTCCCGATCCACCTCCGGCTGACCCAGGATCATCTCTCCTTCAGGAAGCTCCTCAAGACTTGGCTCTTCGAGCAGTAATGGACCCCTCCCCCCCCAGCGCCTTGAGACCCTCCTGGGTGAGTAGCACGCTAAACAAATGCCCATGATTGATTGATTGATTGAGGGTACCTTGTGCTCTTACCCATCGCAATGGTGGATCTGGAGGTAATGAGTCTATCTAATGGAGCCCTATCTGGTATGATGCTGAATGTAGGGTCAGTCCTTGGGTGTCCTGTGCTCTTACCCACTTGTAGGAAGGATCTGGAGGTAATTTGGTTCTGCCGTGCGGGTCACAAAGCGGATGCAGGTCAATGTTGCAAACTCACTCATTGCATTTACAATGGCAGACAGATCTTGGGCACCTGAGGGACAACAGAGGAAAGGAGAGGATGCTGTAAGGTGTAGCAACCTGGAAAGGTATCTATGAAAGGAAATCTTGATCCTTGGTGTAAAGGTGAACTCACTGTAAGTGGTACTGAGGGTATAGGGCACATAGACGGTCCCATCGCTGGATTTAGGCCAGAAGCAGCTGTTGTTTGGACATATCCTGGCACTGCGGCCTGGTAGGATGGCAATGTCTCCCTCGTGGACCAGCTGTGAGCTGCCTACAACAGTAAAGCACAGTGTTAGTATTCAGAAACCTCGGCCTAAGCATCTACTTAAGAAAACAAATTACCCTAATGACTGAAAAAAGGCCTCAGCACACAGGCATGGACAGTGAGTGATTACAGCTGGTAATGTTTACTGAGAATGGTTTCCAGTGTCTTATATTCCTATTGTGTTGTCATCTTGTCATATCAGGAGTTAATTATGGCACCACTAAAAACATTTTACTGGCTTGCCATAACATCAAGCATATGAAGACAGAAAAATCAGATTAACAACTGCATTCGCTATATACCTTCTAAGTGCTTTATGTCTTCGAGCAGCAAACACCAGCAGTAACATCACACGTGTTGTCAGAGGCAGCCATTTCACCCTGTCACCACCCTAGATTCCGTGTAATTCTTTGTCCACACTTTTGTATTGTTTAAGTCTTTAAATCTAAGTTAGGATTGTACCTGTCATTATCTGTGTTACACACAAGTAAGAACTACTATGCAGATTTCTTTTAATATTCACTAACTGAACTAGACCAACCAGCAGGTTCGATTGACACAATTTGTAGCATACAAAGGTTAGTTCTAATTTCCACTGATATGATTGTATTAACACAATCCTTCAAAATATATACTAGTGTGGGCCAATCACAAGCTTTGATTAATAATAATAGATCTGTGGTGATGTCATTATGTCGGAATCTAGCTCTATATATACTATACCAAAGTAAGGGATAGTGTGCACAGAGTCCAGGGGATCCCCAAAGGCTTACAGAGGTCATAGTAGATGCCACCTTACTCTCTATGTGTGGTAGTGTGGGCGAGCAGTAATGCTTTATTGTAGGTTAGTGTTAAGCTTTTATTGTACACCCTTAGGTAAGAAATGATGTCACCCACTCAAAGACTGAACTCAGACCAATTGTTTGTATAAAAAAATATTTCTTTAGTTGTATTTTATTTTTAGAACCAAGCAGGACCTGGTACAGATAAGTAAAATGGTACTTTTTAAAACAGGTAGATAAGAGTATGCAAACTGGAGGAAATTGACTTTGTTACCGGTTTGGAAAAGAGTTAAAGACAGGTGATATTTGTGATTACTTTTTTAGAGTACATTTGAGATTACTTTTTTTGCAAAGTGTGGTATGCCTAGATATCACACTGGGACATTTCCTAGACAACGGTAAGTAAAACACTTTTGCTTTAAAACATAGTTGCTTGGGTTTTCATACAAACACAGCACCACACTTTTTCTGATGAAAAGCAGTCAATGCAAGCCTTTGGAAGAAAATCTGATTATCGGTGTACAGGTAAGCAATAGTCCTGGGCAGTGAACTCCGCTCCGTTTGGTGCGTTTTCTGAGTTTTCTGCACTCCGTGCTCCGCGGAGCTTGCAAAGTGCTTAAATCTCGGAGTGGAGTTTTATCTCCGGTCGTGCACGCCAACGGTATGTTGGCGAGCGCTAGATGCAGCTCGGCTACAATTTCTACCTGAGTGCAGGAATATCAGTGGCACTAGGGCAGCCGGGTGCAGAGTGCTGAGGCCCAATGTTAGCGTATGGCGTTAGGGGGCCATCGGTTGGTGGCTGCTCTCGGGCAAGCCACAGGGTTGAAGGAGCAAAGTTCCAAGGGTTAAGTTCAGGCCAAAGGGCGATCCGAGTTAGTATAGAAGGTGCACCCACAAGGGCACAGGGACAGCCAGTTGCTGGGTGCTGAGTTGCTGTCGGGTTCCCTGTTGTTTTCAATTGAAGATTTCCGGTCGGAACAAAGACTACAGGTTCGGGCAGAGGGGCTTCCTGGAGGTGACTTCCAGTTGGAAAGGTGATTTGGATGCAGGAAGATGCCTGGAGACTGTTGGTTGGTCTACCCAAGGCCATGGGGAGTCGAGTGCAGGGGTGTCTTTAGGTTTCAGGTTTCCTTACCAGCTCTAGTCGCGGCCGGGGACCCTTGAGGGAGAGGCTGCAGGTGTCATGAAGAGGCTTGAAGTAGGTCAGGGAGCACCAGATACCAGGTCAGATTTGCTAAGGGGACCTTCGCGTGGTGTTGGGCCACTCGAGCCACAGGTGTCGGTGAATAGTGGCACTGACACAGAGTGAGGCCTACGTGGGTTGGGCGCTGGGTTCTTGAATTGGGGATGAAACCGCAACGGTCGGTTTCTCTTGCTATCTCACACATGAGCACTTATCTTTCACCCCTTCGCCCTTTCTCCTTGGAAGTAATCCTGCAATAATTCATGTCCCATGTACGTTATTCATGTTTTGGGTAAAAAGAATAAATTGATGTTTGCTAACTTATCTTTCTTTGGTGACTTTTGAATGGTTTATTTGATGTGTTTATATGTGCTTATATGTGAAAAAGTTATACTGAATTCCATACAACATACTCACTAATAGAAGTATGTTCTAGTATATCAGGGACCAACTGTTTTCCTTACTGATCGATTTGACATTTAACTGGGTTACCCCATTATCTATAAGGTGGCGAGTAGCAGCACTTTACCACTGGTCAGCAGGGAAAGAGTGCACAGGGTCCTAAAAGCCAGCAAGAACGAGTTCACAAAAGGACGGCAGAGGATGGCACAGATCTGGGGTGACCCTGCAGAAAGGGCCACGTCTAGCACCTTGGTAGTCTTTGGTGATGATTGTGAAGACACCTTGGCTCAGGCTCACGGCTGACTATTGTGTAACAGAGTCCAGTACCCAGAGGCCCTGAGGCTTGCTTGTACCTTGGTTCTCTTTGGTGATCTTGAGGATGTCTGGTTTTAGCGTCACAGTTGACTATCGCATAACAAGGTCTAGTGCCCAGAAGCCTGAAGTTTTCTCTTACTTTGGCTCTGTTTGGTGACGTTTCGAACATTTCTGGGAACAGAGGGGCATATTACCAAGGGCCTTATCGACGCTTTAGCGGGAATTTTTCCCGCTAAAGAGGCGATAATTATATCGCCCTATTACCTAGCTGTCGCTAACACCAGTTAGCGACAGCTAGTAGGAGATAGCGATCATCTTGGGGCCCAATTTGCATCTCAGCGAAAATTATCGCTAATGACATGCAAAGTGGGCGTGCCAAGATGTTAGCGACTGGAAACAGTCCCTAACATCGCTATCTCCTAATACCTACTTTTGGAAATATTCGCGCTAAGCGAGAATATCTCCAAAAGCTAACGCCTGCCCGAGCAGTTCTTAGCCATGTTATCGAATGGTAGGTGGATAACATGGCTAAGAGCATTAGCTCGGTAATGCATGAATATCGCGGACTTTTCAGCGATATTCATGCATTTCGGCCGATTTTTATGGCTTAGGAGATAAACCTTGATAATAGCAAGGTTTCTAAGCGATAAAAATAGGCGAAGCACTGCGATAAAATTATAGCCGCTAACCAAGCTTAGCGATAATTATCGCTTATTCTTGGTAATATGCCCCAAAGTCACTGCGGACTATAGTTTAACAGAGTGTAGTGCCCAGAGGCCTGAGGATTTCTCTTACCTTGGTTATTTTTGGTGATGATCTGGAAGACACCAGGCCTTAGGCTCACAGCTTACTATCTTGTAACAGAGTATAGCGCCCAGACACCCTGAGGTTTGCTCTCACCTTGGTTCTCTTTGGTGATGATCTGGAAGACACCTGGGCTCAGGGTCTCAGTTGACTCCTGATTGACAGAGTGTAGCGCCCAGAGACCCTGAGGTGTGATCTTATTTTGGTTCCATTTTGATCTCAAAGGCGCCTGGGATCAGAGTCACAGTTGAATCTCGTGTAACAAAGTGTAGCGCTTAGAAGCCCCGAGCTTTTCTCTTACCTTGGTTCTCTTTGGTGATGATCTCGAAGACGTCTGGTCTCAGGGCCTCCTCTGAATGCCGGGTGTCTGAAAGAGAAGGCACATTCCCAGCTTTACATCAGCTGCTCGTGCACAGGAATAGGCGGATTCAGAAATCAATTATAGAAGATGCATTATTCACTGAGCCCAAAGGTACATCTGTGTCCATACACCATGGTCCCGAATCACAAAGGTCCAAGTTTACGACTTTCAGTAGTCACAAAGGTAATCTTAGATCAAATATCCAAGCTAACAACTTTCGGTATTCACAAAGGTAAGTTACGAGTAGTATCTTCACGTCTGCACTCAGGGCGGAGTTTCTGCATTCGCGCTGCAATCTCTGCACTGGGGGCGGAATTTCTTCCCCGAATGCAGAGACGTTACTCCACACATGGACTGGAGTCTGTGAACCCGGAGTGGAATCTCCGCACTCGGGCCGGAGATGCGGCCACGGGTGCGAAGGTTCAGCTCGAGTGCAAAACTCTGCACCGAGTGCGGATGTAAAGATACTACTCGTAACTTACCTTTGTCAATCTCGAAAGTAGTAAACTTAGATTTTTGGTCTAATTTATTTACCTTTGTGAATCGGGCCCCAAATGTGTATTTCTGCCAACTGGCAAAGATGTTCATGCAGCTGGTGTGGGAGGGGGGACTGCGCAGAGCCCTGCAGGTGCAAACAAGGATACGTGTGCAGCCCATCTTCCTTATGGGCCGGATGCTCTTAAAATTCCTGACTTTATAAATCCTTTCCCCAACACCCGTTCCAAACCCACACTGGGCCGTCAATAAACCTCTCCATTTCCGGGAGCCAGTCAAGGGTGCTTTGGGTTTTGATTCTCTGTGGGCTTTTCTCTAGTTCTCACTTCCTGATGTTGACACCTTCATGTTGCGCATGCAGACAGTGGTGTAAATGCTCCTCCTTTCATCCTCACGCCTAAGTTGTGACTGATGGCAGCATTCTGTTCATGCACAGGTCGCACAACATTCACCGTGGCCCATCTTACTCTCTTTCCCTTTGTAAATACACAAAATCTAATTAAAAGGGATTCAGTACATAGTACACAATGCAGCCGCCACCCTCCCAGGAGTATAGCGCTGCGTTATATGCAGGAGCTAAGTTCAAAGAAATCCAGACAAAAAATGTACTTACGATTTTTCTCCAGTTCATAGAAAATCTGCAAAAGAGAAAAATTACATTTTAATCACCTAATGTAAGTATGAGGATCTTAGAACTTTAGGGAATCCTAAAGCCATGTCTTGAAAGATGACATAAGATGTAGGTTGGGCTGTATGTCAAAATATCGAAACCACAAACCTCGACCTGAAACGATGTGGGCTGCAGGACATCCCCTCGCACAGTATCATCAAGGTAAGAGTATATTGGGGAGTGGAGATTTCCTGTTCCGATGCCCCCTCGTTGACTTTCCTTGTCGATACTGTGCAGCTGATATCTTGCTGTCAGTATTGCTGCGGATCGATATTCAAGCGTCTATACTGTGGTAAACACTGTGGCCCCTGGCCTGGTTTGGGCCCTTGTTTCACGCCCTCAGGGTTACCCAGGTGTCAAGGGTGAAGTCTGTGGTTCCTGCACCTATTTGGATACTGACAACTGCTGAAGAAACGTTTCGGAAAAAGTGTCACAAGAACAGATGGCCTTCAGCAGCACAGAGGCTCCGAAGATGAACAGAGTTCTGTATAATGTAACAGAAGACTCTATGGAGCGGTCCCTGAGCAGGGCACGAGTCGGGGTACCACGCGGGTGGACGGCATCCCCCCACTTATTTTCCAGGGTTTTCCAGGGTGGACGCCGTCCACCCTGCTCAATCAAAACGCCGTCCCGCTCCAGACTTTCCTTCGTCCCCGGCCTCGCCTGCTGCCTGCCCGCCTCCTGCCTTCCTGCAATCACATGCTGCTAGAAGCGCAAGAGCAGCCCCACCCCGCCCATTGTCACTTTGTATGGGGCTGATTGCCACATACAGAATGTCAATGGGCCAGTTTGGGGTGTTACAGCATGTGGTGAGCCGCTTCCTGCGGGTAGCGCCGCCGGCAACATTAACAGCTGGTCAAGGGCATTCCCAAAAATCTCACCAGAAGTATGCTGCTTGCCACAGGGTCAGGAGTCTCTCTCTCTCTTCTTTTGGCATATGTTGAAAGCTAACACGATGTGCAACATTTGAAAATGAACGGAGGGTGTAATGTGTTTCAAATAAAAGTTCGATTATTTTAAGACTGTTTTTTCACACAGTATTGTCTAAAATAAAAAAAATCTGAGCAGCGAACGCTCTTGCAGGGCTGTTAATCGGTGAGTCGAGTTCCCAAGAGGTATGTTAGTCCCTTCCCTCCAGCCTGCTTGCTCAAATCAGAGGCGAACTCCCCGCAACTGGCTGTGCATAAAAGGCAAGAACCACCCGCTTAATTACTGGAAAGGTGAGGAAGCATGCACCACTCCACTGTAACTTTTGAGATTCATAGCCCTTGCACAAGAATCCACAGACACCCCGGAAATGTTTCTTTTGTGACTTCTTTTTTTAAACATGTTTGTGCACTTCTGTATATTCAACACAATATTCACCATAATATGATGCAATCGTTTTTCAGTGAACGAGTGTAAAAGGGTTGGGTTCCCTAATCTCATGCTGCTGTATTAGCCTTCCATCTTCCCTAGATCGATAACATTATGATAATTAATTTGTCTAACAATACATATCAGGTATGACACCTGACAAATGTACATTTCTTATTGTCTTACAGGCTGGATGGGTGAAAGGGTAAATGGTTGGATGGATGAGTGAATGGATGGGTGGGTGGAAGAGTGGATGGATGAGTGAAAGGATGCTTGGGTGAAATGGTACACGGTTGGATGGATGAGTGAGTGAATGGATGGATGAAGGGATGGATGACTGAAAGGATGGATGGAAAGATAGACGATGGATAGGTTTTCAAATAGTTGAAAAGGTTTGGATATGGATGGGCACACAGATGGAAGGACAGAATGAATGTTGAAAGACTGCATGATGGATAAAAGAATTAATAGATGACAATGTACATTTGGAATGGTGGATATCAGGGGTTTGATGGAAGGATGAATGGTTAGATCATTGGACAAGAGAGCTCTTCTGGGGATGGTTGTGATCAGTGGCGTCACAAGGGGGGTGCGGGAGGTGCGGGCCGCACCGGGTGTCACCTGCAGAGGGCTGACACCAAAATGAACTCCTCGCTATTTATTTACTGTTCATGTAACACCGTCCGTATTGTCCCATGCTGTTTATAGTGCAGGGAAATGGACGGATGCCAGAATCTTCCTTTTCCCAGTTCTGCGAGGGCAGCGGCTTTGTCGGGAGGGGCTTGAGTATAAAATGAGCTCCGCCCTTGGCCTTCTGCTCGCTATTCTTTTTGCTCAGAGATGCGATCTTGGTCGTGTTCATGTTCCGAGTGCATGTGGGCGTTTGGGGAACACCACATTCAGTGAACACAAAGTCAAGATTGGCCCAATCTCTAATGGTAAGAACTTTCAGAGTTTCGTAAAAAGTCACTTTTGCAGTTAATTTTTGGAACCTTTTGAATCATCCGTGTATATATGTTGCGAGGCTTGTCCTGCATTATTGCAGATGTTAATATGAGAAGCACTGAAAAGACCATTTGATTTCTTTGGACAGCGCTATGATGGGCCAAACGCAGGTAGGTCACAGAGTGTGCAGGATGGCAGGAGGAACGAAAAAAGGCCTCACCCTGTTTGCCACGCCTGCCCTAGACAATGGAGGTTCAGTTGAATCATACAAAAGTATTAAAAAAAGGCTCCGATACTCAGCACATCGAAGCGGGGTAGGCGCAAATTTGCGTGCACAAATTCAAAGCGCATTTCATGAGTTTATTTCAGTCACTTTGAGAAGAGCCAAAAACTGGGAAAAACCATGGCGGGGGAGAAGGTGACGAAGAAAGGGTTAAAAGAGCAGCAGGCAGGGGAGGGAGGTGCAGGCGAAGGGGGTGGATGGTGCAAGCAGAGAAGGAGATGATGCAGGCTGAGAGGGAGACGGTGCAGCCAGAGGGAGAGATGGTGCAGGCAGGGGATGAGATGGTGCAGGCATGGGATGAGATGGTGCAGGCAGGGGGTGAGACAGTGCAGGCAGAGGGGAGACGGAGCAGGCAGAGGGCAGAGATGTTGCAGGCAGAGGGGAGATGGTGCAGGCAGAGGGGAGATGGTGCGGACAGAGGGAGAGATGGTGCAGACAGAGGGAGAGATGGTGCAGGCAGAGTGGAAATGGTGCGGGCAGAGGGAGAGATGGTGCAGGCAGAGGGAGAGATGGTGCAGGCATGGGATGAGATGGTGCAGGCATGGGATGAGATGGTGCAGGCAGGGGGTGAGACGGTGCAGGCGGAGGGGAGACGGAACAGGCAGAGGGCAGATGTTGTAGGCAGAGGGCAGATGTTGCAGGCAGAGGGGAGATGGTGCAGGCAGAGGGGAGATGGTGCAGGCAGAGGGGAGATGGTGTGGACAGAGGGAGAGATGGTGCAGACAGAGGGAGAGATGGTGCAGGCAGAGTGGAAATGGTGCAGGCAGAGGGAGAGATGGTGCAGGCAGAGGAAGAGCTGGTGCAGGCAGAGGGAGAGCTGGTGCAGGCAGAGGGAGAGCTGGTGCAGGCAGAGGGAGAGCTGGTGCAGGCGGAGTGGGAGGGGGAGATGGTGCAGGCAGAGGGAGAGATGGTGCAGGCAGAGGGAGAGATGGTGCAGGCAGAGGGAGAGATGGTGCAGACAGAGGGAGAGATGGTGCAGACAGAGGGAGAGATGGTGCAGGCAGAGTGGAAATGGTGCAGGTAGAGTGGAAATGGTGCAGGCAGAGGGAGAGATGGTGCAGGCAGAGGGAGAGATGGTGCAGGCAGAGGGAGAGCTGGTGCAGGCAGAGGGAGAGCTGGTGCAGGCGGAGTGGGAGGGGGAGATGGTGCAGGCAGATGGAGAGATGGTGCAGGCAGAGGGAGAGATGGTGCAGGCAGAGGGAGAGATGGTGCAGGCGGAGGGAGAGATGGTGCAGGCGGAGGGAGAGATGGTGCGGACAGAGGGAGAGATGGGAGCCATCCTATTCAACAGATCTCCCTGCCTTGCATTTGTCCTGCTCACACCTGTCATGATGTCACTCCCTGTTGTGATGTCACTTCCTGTCGTGATGTCACTTCCTGTCGTGATGTCACTTTCGTGATGTCACTTCCTGCTGTGATGTCACTTCCTGTCGTGATGTCACTTCCTGTGACCACGCCTAACTTGGAGAGTCCCCCCACTTCTTTTTTTAGGACTTGTGCCCTGTCCCTGAGGTACCTCTATAGAACCAACTGATGGTCGCACTAATGCTGATGAGGGTGCAAACTCACCTTTGTGCCTAAATAAACTCCAACCTGTGTGCTAATACCCACACGTTTTTGGCAAGATTTGTTTCCCGCTAAAATGAAATCCTGCGGGCACACTCCACAAAACCCATGGTTGAGTTTCCGACATATTTACGCCTACTGGCGAGTGTGACTTAGGCCTCACTCCCCCCTCCGCACCGCCCCCCATTCCGAGACCCCAAATGCAGCAAACTGAGCACATTATCCAATAGCCACACACCCACCGTGTAAACACTGCACTCAATACCCTCCCACACAGACCACTGCTGGCCATGAGCTCAGTTTGATGCAGGAATCACATGGGCCAATCAGAGGCGTGAACACCTCGGTGGGATGCAGGCTCAGAATGAGGGCCTCGGCCCTCGAAAGTGTCCTGGGAAGTTCACTACAACCCCCCCCCTCCCAAAGTCTCACCTCTTATAGGATCTGTAAAATAAGCCCCGGTGGAAATCATACTTTCAAAGTCACTTCAAACTTGATTGACACGTACACCTGTCCAGGTGAGCTGAGCTCTAATCACAGCTCGATCCTTACGGTGCCCTCGTCCTCCTGGACCGATGCCTCACAAATGCTACTCGAAGACCCTCCTGTGCCTGTCATGTGCCTCGAAGAGATACTCTCGGTGTCTAGACACTCTGCGCAGGGGCGTGGTTTACAACGGTGCTGCGGCCACAGGGCCCACAGGTGACAGCCCTACTTTACTCCTACTGGGGCGGTATATTACGCCTGTCTTATACTGCGGACCATGTGCACAGGAGGGGCCATTCTTCTTGCTTTCATTAGGGCTGTGGCACTCTTGTTATGCCGCTGACATTCTAGTGCCTGTCTCGTGGACTCTAAGCGCTGTAAAACTGTACCCTGAAACATTGGTTGTGATGGCCTCTCACCCCAGAGGCTCCTTCAGCTGCGCCAGGAGGGGCGCCCGCCATGTCAGCTCCACTGCAGGAGACTGAAGGCCTCACCTATGTAATGCTATCACTCATACACTCTGCTGTACAGGTGCGCTCCTGTGAAGCTCACCTGAGAAGCATTACATGCACACAGGGCCATGAGATACTGTCACTGACATGCTCCCCTACACATGTGTGCGCTCTGTGAATCACACCTGAGAGTCTACACCTACACAGAACCATATATAACACTGTTACTGCGGCTCTCACCTGCACAGGTGTACTTACAGTGATGTATACCTGAGAGTCTACACCTACACAGAACCATATATAACAGGGTTACTGCGGCTCTCACCTGCACAGGTGTACTTACAGTGATGTATACCTAAGAGTCTACACCTACACAGAACCATATATAACACGGTTACTGCGGCTCTCACCTGCACAGGTGTACTTACGGTGATGTATACCTGAGAGTCTACACCTACACAGAACCATATATAACACGGTTACTGCGGCTCTCACCTGCACAGGTGTACTTACGGTGATGTATACCTGACAAGTCTACAACAACGTAGAACCATATATAACACGGTTACTGCGGCTCTCAGCTGCACAGGTGTACTTACAGTGATGTATACCTGAGAGTCTACACCTACACAGAACCATATATAACACGGTTACTGCGGCTCTCACCTGTACCTGCTCTCATCTATATATATCATTGTTAAAGGGGGTCTCACCTGTACAGGTAAGCACCAGCAGGTGCTCAGCAGACACACTGCGACCAGGGCCCATCCTCTGCTATCCATCCTCGGGTTCTAGGACAGTGCTCAGGTCACCACCGGACAGTGTTTCTTCCTTCTGGGAGATGCTTTGCTGACCCCAGACCTGTCCTTTATGTACCTGTCAGAGGCTGCGCATCCTCCAATCAGCGTTCAGCATCAAGGATGACCCCTCTTTCTGCACAGGTCACAAGGTGTGTCTGTCCTGGAGAGGAGGCCCTGGGATCGCCTCTGAGGTGCCATAACCAAGATAATAAGCAGCTTTTAAGTGTGGCAAATTTGGTTTGTGACAGACCCTGCACCGAGATATATTATCGTTTGAAAATCTTTCACTCTCCTTTCTGTAAGAGGGTGAATTTGTGATTGGACACAGGCGCACCTCCCAGGGTTTGGCTCCTCAAACAACAACAAAAGTCCTCGAGGCACCGAAAGACCCGGATTGGAGAAAATCTCAGGAAACGCAGAAAGTGCATCTGACATGGACTTGCAAAGTTATCTAGCTTTTTTAGATGGATCAGAGTTAAATAGTTGTAGAAGGAAGGCAGCGTGGGAGGATGAAAGGAAGAGCTGGTGGATGAAAGGCAGAGTTGGTGGACAAAAGGCAGTGTTTTGGGATGAAAGGCAGAGAGTAGTAGGATGAAAGGCAAAGTGGGGGGATGAAAGGAAGGGCGGAGCGAGGAAAAGAATTGTGGAAGGATGCATGGACGTACAAAATGTAAAAGGCCGCTATGGGTCGAATGAGGGGTAAAAGAGTAAAATGATGGAAGGAAGGGTGTAAGGATAGCGGCGCCAGAGACACTAGACCTTACGCCATCATGACGGGAACATGGTGCCCCTTCCTGTATTCATATCTCAATCTCAGATTTGAGAGCCCGCCACCTTTTCACCAATAAGACCCTCCTTTCAACCTCCAACCATTTGTTTTCCTTCATAGAGCATGCTGACTTTTGTTTTTTTAGGAGTAGGTGTAGCTGGTGTAATTCTCGCTAGCGTAATTACTCGTAACTTCTGCAAAATGACTCCTAATTATGCGTAAATACATGACAAGCGTAAACCTGCATTTAGTGATATTTTCTTGGTGCAAAATGCACCTTTGTGTCCAAAATGGGCTCGAGGATGCATTTTGCACTAAGAATATAGCACTAAATGCTACAGGACATGAACAGCAGTAACCAGGAGCTGCTCTCTCTCTCTCTTAGGGATATATGTAAAATGCCGTGGCAGCACTTTTACGCCACTGGAGCGTCACTTTTGGGCCACTCCGGAGGCGCAGTATGCGGCACATATTTACAAGGCCATGTAAAGCCACATAGCCTGGCTTTTATGGCCTTGTAAATATGGTCCCCTTTCACGCATTACTCTGAGCGCAAGGTGCGTTCCGTGGGTGTTGCTGGGGATGTTTCGGCGCGACACCCACAGCTTCTGACGCATTCACAGATGTACAAGGTTTCGTAAACCTGGCATTGCGTAAAATTCTAATTTCTCCCCAGGGGAGGCGTTAAATGGTGCAACAAGGGGAAATACATCACTTCCTCCATGATTTTTGCTCTTTCTATGGGTGCTGGATTCTGCAGCACACAGAGAAGGAGGAACAAGCCATACATTATTATACATTATTGTTTTGTGCAGGAAGGGCTCTCTTGCTCACAGTGAGGCACACCGAGAGGCTTTACCTGTTCCTCTATCAAAACCCATCAGCCCCGCAACACAGGCCCCCTTGAACTATGGTGCGAGGGTACCTGCGTTGGCACTAGGCAGCCAATTGTGCGCCAGCACAGAGGAAAGCACAGGGACGCGTCGTATTGCTGTAAATATGATACATCCCTGCACTTTCCTAAGGATGCAGCTCAGCGCAGCAGGATGGCTTGCAGCACTCCGCTGCACCATGTGCTAGTAAATATGCCCCTTGGTTTATTCTTCCTGTGCTCCTGCTGCAGGATTTGCCACAAATTACATTTAAATGCTCAAGCGGGAGTAATCACATAATATCTGTAATTTCACATCACAAGAGTAATGCCTATTTATTGAAATTACTCCGTTTACCTCTGGTGTAATTAAAATTTTGCTGAAGCCTAGTTATTTTCTCAGTGTATGGTGTCTTCTATTTTTTTTCGTAGCGTATGGTGTACTTTGTTTTCTCCCACAGTGTCTGATGTGTTCTGTTTTCTCGTAATGCATGCTGTTCTTTGTTTTCTCCCATAGTGTCTGATGTATTCTGCTTGCGTTCATAGTGTGTGGTTGTGAGAGGCTGGCCTGGTATATGATGTCCGCTAATGTAAGTGAGCACCTTGCACCAGTCCAGACAACCCTTATGGTGATTTAAGAGGTCTTAGACAACCTTAGAATGCTCTCCAAGTGGCAGCTGTGGGGAGCAGCCTATAGGCTTAGTCCATAAGGAGTTTTAAGCAGCTTGTTTTACCAGAAAGCAATCTTATAGTATAGATGACCCGGTTTCCAAATCACCTGAGGATCTGCTTCTTGCCTTCGACTTGCAGCGTATTCCCTGAGGCAGAGGTCGGCTGGTGGGAGCGCTACCGCATTCGGCGGTAAGACTATCCGCTCTCAGCGCGACCCGCCCAGGTTGTAGTGCACTTGAAAGGCTGTCTCCTGGAAAAGCCTACCGGGGGACTGCGAGGCCCAGAAACCACCGCACCTTGCAGCTGGCGCCTCTTCCCCCGGCGGCCACGGCCATCTAATTGGCCCTTTGCTATAACTTTTCGCGACACCCGCTGCGCGGGTGCCGCTCACTGACCCGGTTTCCAAATCACCTGAGGATCTGCTTCTTGCCCTCGACTTGCAGCGCATTCCCTGAGGCAGAGGTCGGCTGGTGGGAGCGCTACCGCATTCGGCGGTAAGACTATCCGCTCTCAGCGCGACCCGCCCAGGTTGTAGTGCACTTGAAAGGCTGTCTCCTGGAAAAGCCTACCGGGGGACTGCGAGGGCCAGAAACCACCGCACCTTGCAGCTGGCGCCTCTTCCCCCGGCGGCCACGCCTATTAACTCTCCCATTTAAGCAAATAACCTCCAACGCGACGCGGGTCGCGCGCGGGTCGGAGCCCGGGGCGAAGACCGGGCAAAGAGAGGGCCGTTCGAGGACGTAAGAGACTGGACTGGGCCACCACTCTGTCATTTCCATCTGGATACACCTCATTCTTTTTCTAGTAACACCATCCGAATCACAGCCTAACAATAATGGTTCTTACAAGAGGATCCAAAACTAAAACTAAAGCCCCGAGCTCGGTGGGTAAACTGCTTGGCCCTATGGACGACTTCCTAACGAAGGCTAACACGTTCATAGACCAAAGCATTTCAATGATGGAAGAAAGGGTCTCCCTGGACCTGGCATTCGCCAAAAGATCCTCATTAGGTATCCTGGCGGAAGCCAGATCCCCAGCCATAGGTGCGTCAAATGCTGAGGTAGCCCCAACACGAGAGAGACGTAGCTTACCAAACACAGTAGATTTATCAGTATCCCAGCTTGCAGACTCACAGCTTAGCTTTGACTTAGAAAAAACACCGGATCTACTCCCGCAAACATCCCCACAAATCTCCTCCACAGACAAAAGAATAGAAAGGGGTAGGAGGGAGGGAGCTATAAGTAAGAAAAGGGTGTCCACTAATCTTAATACACTAAATAACCCGACGCAGCCACCTAGCGTCCCACAAGATCGACAGGATAGACTAAATCAAATAGAGATCTCAGCGTCAGTTCATCAATCAGAGAAGGAAACATCGAGCCCGAGAGTTCCGGACCCTCCCTCTTTCACACAAGCCCATGTGGACTTGAAGATATGGAGGTCCCTGAACTAACACTGACCAACATAGCCAGCATTTTTAAACAAGCACTACAACCCCTAGAACAGCGATTAGCACACTTGGAGTCACAAATCTCTAAACTTATAAAAACCCAACACTCAACCCTCTTACCAGGCCCACAAAAAGTAGGAGGAACTAATATTAAAAAACCAGCTATCACTAAAACTGCCAACGCAAATCCACCCTCGCTCAATCCCCAACAAAAGACTCTTCGGATAATAACGCCCAACGTGCCCATTAACAACAATACACCAAATTTAGCAAAAACATCAGAAATTGCCACTGCCCCGAGTATCACTAACAATTCACAACAGACAATCATACTGACCTCCCCAGGTGCGGCACTTACATCTGCCCCAACTCCAGTGGCACCTAAAAGTTCTGTGAACAAAACCCTTGGTAAAAACACAAATAAACCATTAACTAAAACACCGGCCCCTCAGGCCCCAGCTCCAAAAACCCCCTCGGATAGGCCCAAGAGAAATACTGCAAAGAATTTTGGTCCCCCAAGACTCCCAGCAGATTTCCCTCCTGAGGCTTCACCGTATGTGGTGGTCATGGCTGGCGTCCCCGAATTAACTGATCTTAGTTCGGAACCCGTTTGGTCTCTAAAAAATAAGGCCCAGCATTGGCTCCAGACCAATCGCCCGATTCCATCCACCTGGCGTGGAAGGATTAGATCTGTTGCTAGAGTTCCATGGGTGGGTAGTACCAGAAAGACGATCCCCGGGGACTGTATAGCGATTACTTTTGAGGACCCACGCATAGCAGACTATGTCTGCGCATGGGAAGATATTGCCTCAAATGGAGGTATTAAGATCAAGTCACTTTCCTTTTTCTATCCCTTTAGGCAAGTGGACGGATTTATCCAGGAGCAAGAGCCACCCTGGACCGTTCCATTCCCCAGGCAGGACGATTTACCAAATCCTAGATACCATGGCCCCCCCAGGATCTATGACCTAGATTTCTCCTGGCACACAGTAAGACAACGCCATCAGGGTGGACGATGGGAAGATAGAAGGCCCCACACACAATGGCCGTTAACTAGAGACCAATCCCGGTGGGATCCTTGGCACAATATCCCGTTATACAACAGGTATAGTGGCCTAGAAATGGTCGACTGACCACTAACAGAAACCCTACCCAACAACCACCACGTTTCCCCTTCTCCACAGACCTCGAATATCCCCTCAGGTCCTAGAAATGCTGAAGCCATAACTTCAATAGAACAACCAAATGACGAGCTCTCCCCAATCACTATACTTTATTGGAACATCGCAGGCCTTCGATGTAAAATCGAGGATGGATCTGCGCAAAATTTCCTAAAACCATACCAAATAATCTGTCTCCAAGAGACATGGTTATCAGAAGAACTACATTTACAAGGTTATAAAACCCATTTTGTACCAGAATTAACTAGCCTAATGGGAAGATCCAAAGGTGGGTTAATGATCTACATAGCAAATACCCTAACCCTCAACAAAGTGGTCACACTTTCTCAGGATTCCAACCACCAAATTCTCTCATTAACCTTTGTGAATAAAGAAACCATCATCTTGACCAATGTATATAATAATTTATCGGAAGAAAACTTCATAACTCTCCTCACAAGCCTACATGAGAAATTAAAACAATTTTATCAATGGAGATCTGGCAAAGAGGCAACCCACTTAATCTGGGGAGGAGATTTCAACCTCCATCCCTGTTCAATGACTAACCCACTGTGTTGTGGGATGGTGGACGAATTTGGTGCCCCGTTAGCGCACTTTGTACATAACAAATTGGGAAACACCCTTAATGCTGTCCTTTCGGATTTGGATCTGCATATTGTTAATCATCACGATGCAGACCCTAACAAATTCAGTCCGACCTACGTGGACAGAGGCCATCAAACAACAGTTGATTTTATATTTTTTTCCCCTGGCCTGATGAACATAGTTAAGGATTTCGGGGTCATTGTTAATCCTCTTAGTGATCACTCAGCCTTAACGATCAAGCTATATATGCCAGTAAACACCTTCCACAAATCAGACATAGCAACCACCCTTGCACAGAACAAAATAGAGGTCGGTAAACACAATGGATTTACAATTAAATGGGCAAAAATTAATCCTACTGAAATAACAAAAAAAGTAATAACTCGGACCTATCCAAATATTGTAAAATGTCTAGACCTTGCATCAAGTCACAAGGAAGTCCTAATAAACTTTAAACAAATTTTAGATTCCACAAAGGACTTACTTACCACAAAACCTAAAGTAAACCGCACCGCAAAACAGAAATGGTTTAATCATAATTGCACAGTTGCATTAACAAAATTAAAATCAGCACTCCACAACAAACCGCGTGACGCAGCCCAAATTCAACTCTTAAGGCGTCAATATATAGGGGAACGAAAATTGAGAACCGCCCAACTTAAGCAAAAACTTTGGGACGACCTCCATAAGGGCGCCGTCTCAAAAAATAGTGAGCTTTTTTGGGGCACAGTTAGAACGCCATATCTCTCAGAAACTGGCATCCCAAAAATAGAAGTCGCCATTGATGAAAACACTTGGGTTACACATTTCGCGGAGATCTTTAAAAACACTTCACCTACAGACCCATTGCCCTTAAAAGCCCAGTACCCCATCCTGCTTCCCTTTGACATCCCCGACCTCTTGGGGGATTTGCAGAACAGTAAACTAGGCAAGGCCCCAGGTCCCGATGGGGTCCCAGTGGACTTCTTTAAAAGTAACCTAGACCTCTGGGCCCCCATTCTAACGAGAGTCTGTACAGCGGCCGCAAATGAGGGAATCCTAAGCTCTTGGACTAAATCAATAATGGTCCCCATTTTCAAAAAAGGGGACCGCCAAGATGCAAAATGTTACCGGCCAATTTCACTGCTGGATTCGCTTGGGAAAGTAGTGGGGAGAGTCATCCTAGAGCGTCTCCAGCAGTGGAGTGAGGACCAAGGTATTATCTCCGACATTCAATTTGGCTTTCGCGAGGGCTTCGGTACATTAGAGCAGGTCCTTAATCTTACCCTAATAATGGGCAAATATACCCAGGCCATACCAACTAAGATCTATATGGTCTTTGTCGACCTATCCGCAGCTTTCGACTGCGTCTCGCACGCAAAGCTGTGGAAGGTCCTAGCCCAACTGGGAGTAGACCTCCCCCTTCTGGACTTCCTAAGAGAGCTCTATACCGGGGCATCGGCCAGAGTGGGTTTTGGCCTAAACGGAGAGCTGACGTCCCCGTTTAGCGTAGGGCGTGGAGTCAGGCAGGGATGCGTCCTGGCCCCCTTCCTCTTCTCACTCTATACTAATGGTCTGGAGGGGGAGATGTTGAGGGGGGCTCAGGACCTCCCACGCATAAACCGACGCCTGATTCCAGCCCTGCTCTATGCGGATGACGCTATCATCCTTGCACAAACTCCCCGCGAGCTCCAGAAATCATTGAATAGGTACACGACCTTTATGGGCAACCTTGATCTAAAGGTGAACGTGAAGAAAACGTTCGTAATGACGGCTGGTAGGGGTCAGAAAAGAATAAAACCCATTCAGCTTGACAACCAAAAGCTTGAAGCTACCCCTCAATATCCCTATCTGGGGGTTATGATAGATGACCAACTGACTTGGAAGCCAGCAGTGAACACAAGGGCACATTTATTCAAGAGATCAATCGCTGCTCTAACGAGCTTTTCTCAGAGACTAGGAAAAAGGCCTCCAGTGGAGCTACTAAAGATCTACAATGCTAAATGCCAGGCAATCGCAACATATGGCGTGGGAGTCTGGGGCTACACTGACACCAGCTCTATCCAGAAGGCAGAAAATGCCTTCTTGAGATTCCTATTAGCCACTCCCAAAGGTACCTCAACTTATGCAATGCATCTAGAACTAGGCATACCCTAATAGAGGACCTAATCAAAATAGAACCAGTGATGTTGTGGCGTCGCATCTGGAAATCAGATAAAAACGCACTGACTCAATCCATCATTGCTGATTCAATGAACCTGGACAATTCATCAAAAATAAAGTGGCTCCTTTACGTTAGAATTTTTTTTTATGACCTAGGATTCGAGAACTATTACTTGGACCCAGTATCCATTACAGACATTTCTAAAAAAGACCTTAAACAGGCAGCATTAAGACATTTGGAATCTTTAAGACTTGCATCCAACTCATCAAAAACGGCAGTTATACATTCGAACATGATCCAAATAGCCTATGGCATTCACCCGTATCTGGCACTGCAAACATCAACTTACGAAAGAATGCTAATAACAAGATTTAGGCTAAACACTTTTTTTAGAATGGTCACTTTTCCGCTAAAAAACTGTTGGAATGCTACGCTCCCGCCCTGCCCGTGTGATGGCTTATCAACACAGTCTAACTTGCATGTGATCATGCTCTGTAAATTTCATCAAGCCCATAGAAAGATCTGGCTACTACCAATACTTAGAACTTGGGGGTTGAGACAATGCAGACCTGCCCTCTTAAGACGCCAAATGCTGGAAACGGGAAATGTCTGTTATTTTGTTAGTAATTTTTTAAAATGCATTATGAAACATAGAAAGAATCTCTAAAAGTCCTCATCAAGCCCACTTTGAGCGGTTTCCTACATATTTCAATGAACTTCTTTTTAACTGATAAAATGAATTTTATATGAAATGTTATGTAATGTGTGTATTTTTTTTTGTTTTTTTTTTTTACCATGCAATTATGTAATGTACGATATTATCTGTCTCTTTTATGGTTTTTCCATTGTGAATAAGCCGAATAAAGATCTTTATTATTATATTATTATGATAGATGAAGTGAAAAGAACCACACCAAGTATTTATAAAAACATGCATTTATTATATAATACTCTCTAGAATGTTCAAGTATTTCCAACACGGAGATAAACACAACACACACAAGACTTTAGCAAAGAAACAAAGTACATATCATGAAGTACACTGTGGCCCGGGGGATGGGGGACCAAACTATATACTAAGAAAGTGGTATAAGAACTACGACTCAAGTTAAGACAGTGTCGAGAGGACGTGGACTCACTGGGGACCCAGAAGTCGCTGTCGAACCAGATGCAGTACTTCAGGAAAATGCCGCTGCTGGAAGAGGAGAAAGTATCTGTGGAAATACAAAGATGGATTCTTTACGAGGAGTACCTGAAAGCAGAGGGGACAAAGTCTATGTCACTTGGGAGTGACCAGGAGACTTGGAAGAAGAATGCCCTCTGATGTCGAGTGCTTCAGGAAAGATGACTGTGAATTTGACTCTGTAGCTCTGAGGACCAGGCGATGCCGAGGAAGACCAGGACCCAGATATGAGCTGTCCCATGAAGGATGTCAAGTGCTAAAGGGTCGGTGTCTGGCGTGAACACCAACACGCCCTGGCAAAGGCAACCCACGCAGGAAGTCAAGAAGGTGCATGGTTGGGACCAGCAAGGTCCAGGAGACTCACCACAAGCAATGGAGTCACGGCAGGCCCAGGGCAATCAGGGGAGCCCAAGGAAAATAAAGATGACCCTCAAATAGACTCACAGGCCGGAGGCACATGAGTCGCGTGAGGACCTCGAGCAGCTCACTAAAATGAGCAGGCCACCATGCGCACAAGGTGGTGTGGCTGGAGATCTTGAAAGAAGAAGTTGCCAGCAGCTGCGGCTACTTGGAGCCCAATGCACTTGATGCAAAGTCAGCAACAAGCATATGCACTTGCAAAAGTATGCGGTGCAGAGGGGTTCAGTTAATGCAGTCCCCACAAGGAATTCTGCCTCAGACTCGGTGAGAGGACAGCTCAGGCCCAGGAAGACGTGGGTAACTACCACCTGTGTTGTAAAACCCTTCGGAGTCAGTATGAACTGGGGATCAGCAGACTAGTCAGCAGCGTTGAGGTGCCTGCGAATGCAGTGGAGAGACTCCTTCACTTCAAGGGAGATAACTTCGGTTGTACTTGATGTATCACAGGCCTTGGAGCTTCCTGTATGATGCAGAGGCACAGACGATGCCGTAGACTGGAAGGGAGACATAGTCAGTCCCAAATGAGGTCCAGCGAAGTGCAGAGTGCCCAGACATTAGAAGTGCAGTGGTTTCAGTTCTGAATCTTATCTCAAGACAAATCTAGGGACCTACACCCAGGTAAGCCCTGAAGTACCCTCGTAAAATGGTTGGGAAGATTCAGGGGAGCCTCTCAGGGGAGGGTATGGAAAGGGGGTAGTTTACTCCAATGTCCTTTGTCCAGTTTTTCACCAGAGCGGGAGCACACAGCTCCCAGAACTGCTTTGAACAGGACTATACACAGGGTCACCAAATGTGCCTCTCATGCAGACTTTCAGGTGCTGGGAAGCACACCCACCCAGTCCCAATACACTAAATCCTGTCTGGGAGGTGGTCACCCCTCCCTGTGACAGTATTCCTATTCTTCCACCTTCATCTGCTTGAGCTTGGCTCAGCAGTAGGAGGGCGGAAATGTGTCTCTGGCCGGCAGCAACTATTTTATGCTGTCTGGGACGAGAAGGTTTTACAAAGTTGTGACACGTGTGTAGCCGTGTCACAGGAGTTGCACAGCCTCATGCTCATTTGTATCCGATTCCGACACGTACTCCATATTAATCCATATTTCACTCCATTTATTTTAATCCAATATTTTATTCAGGTTATTCCGTCACGTCACAGACAATGAGTCTCCAAATTTTCACGCATTTTGAATGCTTACGAATTGCCCATCCGGGCCTATCCACAGGCACATATAGAAACTTCATTAATCCATTGTTTTGCTTCACCCAATGCATTTCGGTCATATCGACCTTCCTCAGGAGTATCTACAATAGTTAAAACAATTTATTGAAAATTCATCCATTAGCCCCATAACAAGCGTGTATCACGAAAAACAACTAGTGCTATACAGAAATCCAAATTAATAATCCAAATTAATAATGCCACCGATCCCAAAAATTGCTGCTCATATGTTTCCCTTTCATCATTCCTCACAAACATATGCAGTGTTGTGTATTATCCCCTTAACCTTAAAACAAAAACATTTCCCCTATCCATCCACAGATCTTATCTCCCTTGAAGCGTTTACTCAACCCATCGATAACACCATCTATCGCACCCTCCACTTCTCCCCAGTTTGTACCTGTGCGCCTCTGCTGCAGTCAGAGACCGTGAAACCGCCCTCTCAAATCGCCATGTTAAAACCCCCACTCAAACTCCTGTGACACGGCTACACACATGTCGCAACTTTGTAAAACTATTTCAATTCATGCACTGAAAGGAACGGAGCGCACAAAAATGGAGTGGATGCACGCCGTTCCACCTCTGTTAGCACCCCCAAGGAACATGAGTTAAAAGAAGAAAAAAACTACAAGGTCACGTCACGGGTTGTCCGAAGAAGACATTGATAAAATAATTATAAAAAACTCGTTCATTTACATCATAAAGGACATTGGTTTATTGGAATAGTTATTGTGGAAACACCTTTGACATCTCTTACAGATTTATGATGCACAAGTTTATTTTCAATGTGATAAGTTATATGCACACAGGGTTATTTAGGGGACAGTTGGTGAGGAAAGACGGGGTGGGTAATGTAACGGTTTTGAACTACATTGGGAGGGAGGAGTAAGGGAGTCATGAGGTGGGAATGAGCACAGGTGGGAGAGAAGCGTTGTGCTTAAAACCGGATGCCGATTTGAGTGGGGGTTTGAACATGGCGATTTGAGAGGGCGGTTTCACGGTCTTTGACAGCAGCGGAGGCGCACAGGTACAAACTGGGGAGAAGTGGAGGGTGCGATAAATGGTGTTATCGATGGGTTGAGTAAACGCTTCAAGGGAGATAAGATCTGTGGATGGATAGGGGAAATGTTTTTGTTTTAAGGTTAAGGGGATAATACACAACACTGCATATGTTTGTGAGGAATGATGAAAGGGAAACATATGAGCAGCAAATTTAGGGATCGGGTGGTATTATTAATTTGGATTTCTGTATAGCACTAGTTGTTTTTTGTGATACACGCTTGTTATGGGGCTAATGGATGAATTTTCAATAAATTGTTTTAACTATTGTAGATACCCCTGAGAAAGGTCGATATGGCCGAAATGCATTGGGTGAAGCAAAACAATAGATTAATGAAGTTTCTATATGTGCCTGTGGATAGGCCCGGATGGGCAATTCGTAAGCATTCAAAATGCGAGAAAATTTGGAGACACATTGTCTGTGACGTGACGGAATAACCTGAATAAAATATTGGATTAAAATAAATGGAGTGAAATATGAATTAATACGGAGTACGTGTCGGAATCGGATGCAAATGAGCATGAGGCTGAGCAACTCCTGTGACACGGCTACACACGTGTCACAACTTTGTAAAACTATTTCAATTTGTGCACTGAAAGGAACGGAGCGCACAAAAATGGAGTGGATGCACGCTAAAATAGAGAAAAGAGATTACAGAACAAAAAAGCCAAAAAACAGGGAGTGCTGCAGATTCTCTTGCAATGCATCTTAATACTGCAGTTCCACCTCTGTTAGCACCCCCAAGGAACATGAGTTAAAAGAAGAAAAAAACTACAAGGTCACGTCACGGGTTGTCCGAAAAAGACATTGATAAAATAATTATGAAAAACTCGTTCATTTACATCATAAAGGACATTGGTTTATTGGAATGGTTATCGTGGGAACACTTTTGACATCTCTTACAGATTTATGATGCACACATTTATTTTCACTGTGATAAGTTATATGCACACAGGGTTATTTAGGGGACAGTTGGTGAGGAAAGACGGGGTGGGTAATGTAACGGTTTTGAATTACATTGGGAGGGAGGAGTAAGGGAGTCACGAGGTGGGAATGAGCACAGGTGGGAGAGAAGGGTTGTGCTTAAAACCGGATGCCGAGTTTAGTGGGGGTTTGAACATGGCGATATGAGAGGGCGGTTTCACGGTCTTTAACAGCAGCAGAGGCGCACAGGTACAAACTGGGGAGAAGTGGAGGGTGCGATAGATGGTGTTATCGATGGGTTGAGTAAACGCTTCAAGGGAGATAAGATCTGTGGATGGATAGGGGAAATGTTTTTGTTTTAAGGTTAAGGGGATAATACACAACACTACATATGTTTTTGGGGAATGATGAAAGGGAAACATATGAGCAGCAAATTTTGGGATCGGGTCGTATTATTAATTTGGATTATTAATTTGGATTTCTGTATAGCACTAGTTGTTTTTTGTGATACACGCTTGTTATGGGGCTAATGGATGAATTTTCAATAAATTGTTTTAACTATTGTAGATACCCCTGAGGAAGGTCGATATGACCGAAATGCATTGGGTGAAGCAAAACAATGGATTATTGAAGTTTCTATATGTGCCTGTGGATATGCCCGGATGGGCAATTCGTAAGCATTCAAAATGCGTGAAAATTTGGAGACTCATTGTCTGTGACGTGACGGAATAACCTGAATAAAATATTGGATTAAAATAAATGGAGTGAAATATGGATTAATACGGAGTACGTGTCGGAATCGGATACAAATGAGCATGAGGCTGTGCAACTCCTGTGACACGGCTACACACGTGTCACAACTTTGTAAAACTATTTCAATTTGTGCACTGAAAGGAACGGAGCGCACAAAAATGGAGTGGATGCACGCTAAAACAGAGAAAAGAGATTACAGAACAAAAAAGCCAAAAAACAGGGAGTGCTGCAGATTCTCTTGGAATGCATCTTAATACTGCCGTTCCACCTCTGTTAGCACCCCCAAGGAACATGAGTTAAAAGAAGAAAAAAACTACAAGGTCACGTCACGGGTTGTCCGAAAAAGACATTGATAAAATAATTATGAAAAACTCGTTCATTTACATCATAAAGGACATTGGTTTATTGGAATGGTTATCGTGGGAACACTTTTGACATCTCTTACAGATTTATGATGCACACATTTATTTTCACTGTGATAAGTTATATGCACACAGGGTTATTTAGGGGACAGTTGGTGAGGAAAGACGGGGTGGGTAATGTAACGGTTTTGAATTACATTGGGAGGGAGGAGTAAGGGAGTCACGAGGTGGGAATGAGCACAGGTGGGAGAGAAGGGTTGTGCTTAAAACCGGATGCCGAGTTTAGTGGGGGTTTGAACATGGCGATTTGAGAGGGCGGTTTCACGGTCTTTAACAGCAGCAGAGGCGCACAGGTACAAACTGGGGAGAAGTGGAGGGTGCGATAGATGGTGTTATCGATGGGTTGAGTAAACGCTTCAAGGGAGATAAGATCTGTGGATGGATAGGGGAAATGTTTTTGTTTTAAGGTTAAGGGGATAATACACAACACTACATATGTTTTTGGGGAATGATGAAAGGGAAACATATGAGCAGCAAATTTTGGGATCGGGTCGTATTATTAATTTGGATTATTAATTTGGATTTCTGTATAGCACTAGTTGTTTTTTGTGATACACGCTTGTTATGGGGCTAATGGATGAATTTTCAAGAAATTGTTTTAACTATTGTAGATACCCCTGAGGAAGGTTGATATGACCGAAATGCATTGGGTGAAGCAAAACAATGGATTATTGAAGTTTCTATATGTGCCTGTGGATAGGCCCGGATGGGCAATTCGTAAGCATTCAAAATGCGTGAAAATTTGGAGACTCATTGTCTGTGACGTGACGGAATAACCTGAATAAAATATTGGATTAAAATAAATGGAGTGAAATATGGATTAATATGGAGTACGTGTCGGAATCGGATACAAATGAGCATGAGGCTGTGCAACTCCTGTGACACGGCTACACACGTGTCACAACTTTGTAAAACTATTTCAATTCGTGCACTGAAAGGAATGGAGTGCACAAAAATGGAGTGGATGCACGCCGTTCCACCTCTGTTAGCACCCCCAAGGAACATGAGTTAAAAGAAGAAAAAAACTACAAGGTCACGTCACGGGTTGTCCGAAAAAGACATTGATAAAATAATTATGAAAAACTCCTTCATTTACATCATAAAGGACATTGGTTTATTGGAATGGTTATCGTGGGAACACTTTTGACATCTCTTACAGATTTATGATGCACACATTTATTTTCACTGTGATAAGTTATATGCACACAGGGTTATTTAGGGGACAGTTGGTGAGGAAAGACGGGGTGGGTAATGTAACGGTTTTGAATTACATTGGGAGGGAGGAGTAAGGGAGTCACGAGGTGGGAATGAGCACAGGTGGGAGAGAAGGGTTGTGCTTAAAACCGGATGCCGAGTTTAGTGGGGGTTTGAACATGGCGATTTGAGAGGGCGGTTTCACGGTCTTTAACAGCAGCAGAGGCGCACAGGTACAAACTGGGGAGAAGTGGAGGGTGCGATAGATGGTGTTATCGATGGGTTGAGTAAAAGTTCAAGGGAGATAAGATCTGTGGATGGATAGGGGAAATGTTTTTGTTTTAAGGTTAAGGGGATAATACACAACACTACATATGTTTTTGGGGAATGATGAAAGGGAAACATATGAGCAGCAAATTTTGGGATCGAGTCGTATTATTAATTTGGATTATTAATTTGGATTTCTGTATAGCACTAGTTGTTTTTTGTGATACACGCTTGTTATGGGGCTAATGGATGAATTTTCAAGAAATTGTTTTAACTATTGTAGATACCCCTGAGGAAGGTCGATATGACCGAAATGCATTGGGTGAAGCAAAACAATGAATTAATGAAGTTTCTATTTGTGCCTGCTGTGGATAGGCCCGGATGGGCAATTCGTAAGCATTCAAAGTGCGTGAAAATTTGGAGACTCATTGTCTGTGACGTGACGGAATAACCTGAATAAAATATTGGATTAAAATAAATGGAGTGAAATATGGATTAATATGGAGTACGTGTCGGAATCGGATACAAATGAGCATGAGGCTGTGCAACTCCTGTGACACGGCTACACACGTGTCACAACTTTGTAAAACTATTTCAATTCGTGCACTGAAAGGAACGGAGCGCACAAAAATGGAGTGGATGCACGCTAAAACAGAGAAAAGAGATTACAGAACAAAAAAGCCAAAAAACAGGGAGTGCTGCAGATTCTCTTGCAATGGGACTAGAAGGTTGGCCCCGGGAACAATTAGTGCTTGACGAAGGGCTCTGCCAATGCTTGGAATCATACCTCCTTCACCGTTTCTGGTGTGGGGGTATGATTCGAATATGTTTGATACCAAACATGATAGTATTAATTGCAGCTGTTTTTTAAATGGTCATCGCATAATTACACAGGTGACCTTCTATATTGTATATGGATGTTTTAATGATAACCCAGGAGAATGGCCTCCATAGGCTGCAGGGGTATCCTGCTCATGAAGGGGCACCCTCTCACTATCTAAGTGACGCTGTTACTGCAGCTCTCACCTGTATACTGTGCTCACAGTGAGGCAGACCAGAGAGGCTTTACCTGTTCCTCTATCTAAGTGACGCTGTTACTGCAGCTCTCACCTGTATACTGTGCTCACAGTGAGGCAGACCAGAGAGGCTTTACCTGTTCCTCTATCTAAGTGACGCTGTTACTGCAGCTCTCACCTGTATACTGTGCTCCCAGTGAGGCACACCGAGAGGCTTTACATGTTCCTCTATCTAAGTGACGCTGTTACTGCAGCTCTCACCTGCTCTCACCTGTATACTGTGCTCACAGTGAGGCACACCGAGAGGCTTTACATGTTCCTCTATCTAAGTAACGCTGTTACTGAAGCTCTCACCTGTATACTGTGCTCACAGTGAGGCACACCGAGAGGCTTTACCTGTTCCTCTATCTAAGTAACGCTGTTACTGCAGCTCTCACCTGTATACTGTGCTCACAGTGAGGCACATGAGAGAGGCTTTACCTGTTCCTCTATCTAAGTAACGCTGTTACTGCAGCTCTCACCTGTATACTGTGCTCACAATGAGCCACATGAGAGAGGCTTTACCTGTTCCTCTATCTAAGTAACGCTGTTACTGCAGCTCTCACCTGTATACTGTGCTCACAGTGAGGCACATGAGAGAGGCTTTACCTGTTCCTCTATCTAAGTAACGCTGTTACTGCAGCTCTCACCTGTATACTGTGCTCACAGTGAGGCACGCCGAGAGGCTTTACCTGTTCCTCTATCTAAGTAACGCTGTTACTGAAGCTCTCACCTGTATACTGTGCTCACAGTGAGGCACACCGAGAGGCTTTACCTGTTCCTCTATCTAAGTAACGCTGTTACTGCAGCTCTCACCTCTTCTATCTAAGTAACGCTGTTACTGAAGCTCTCACCTGTATACTGTGCTCACAGTGAGGCAGACCAGAGAGGCTTTACCTGTTCCTCTATCTAAGTAATGCTATTACTGAAGCTCTCACCTGTATACTGTGCTCACAGTGAGGCACACCAAGAAGCTTTACCTGTTCCTTTATCTAAGTAATGCTGTTACTGCAGCTCTCACCTCTATACTGTGCTCACAGTGAGGCACACCGAGAGGCTTTACCTGTTCCTCTATCTAAGTAACGCTGTTACTGCAGCTCTCACCTCTATACTGTGCTCACAGTGAGGCACATGAGAGAGGCTTTACCTGTTCCTCTATCTAAGTAACACTGTTACTAAAGCTCTCACCTCTTCTATCTAAGTAATGCTGTTACTGCAGCTCTCACCTGTATACTGTGCTCACAGTGAGGCACACCGAGAGGCTTTACCTGTTCCTCTATCTAAGTAATGCTGTTACTGCAGCTCTCACCTGTATACTGTGCTCACAGTGAGGCAGACCAGAGAGGCTTTACCTGTTCCTCTATCTAAGTAATGCTGTTACTGCAGCTCTCACCTCTATACTGTGCTCACAGTGAGGCACACCGAGAGGCTTTACCTGTTCCTCTATCTAAGTAACGCTGTTACTGCAGCTCTCACCTGTATACTGTGCTCACAGTGAGGCACACCGAGAGGCTTTACCTGTTCCTCTATCTAAGTAACGCTGTTACTGCAGCTCTCACCTGTATACTGTGCTCACAGTGAGGCACACCAAGAGGCTTTACCTGTTCCTCTATCTAAGTAACGCTGTTACTGCAGCTCTCACCTGTATACTGTGCTCACAGTGAGGCACACCGAGAGGCTTTACCTGTTCCTCTATCTAAGTAACGCTGTTACTGCAGCTCTCACCTGTATACTGTGCTCACAGTGAGGCACACCGAGAGGCTTTACCTGTTCCTCTATCTAAGTAACGCTGTTACTGCAGCTCTCACCTGTATACTGTGCTCACAGTGAGGCACACCGAGAGGCTTTACCTGTTCCTCTATCTAAGTAACGCTGTTACTGCAGCTCTCACCTGTATACTGTGCTCACAGTGAGGCACATCGAGAGGCTTTACCTGCTCCTATATCTAAGTAACGCTGTTACTACAGCTCTCACCTCCTCTATCTAAGTGACGCTGTTACTGCAGCTCTCACCTGTATACTGTGCTCACAGTGAGGCACACCGAGAGGCGTTACCTGTTCCTCTATTTAAGTAATACTGTAACTGAAGCTCTCACCTGTATACTGTGCTCACAGTGAGGCACACAGAGAGGCTTTACCTGTTCCTCTATCTAAGTAACGCTGTTACTGCAGCTCTCACCTCTATACTGTGCTCACAGTGAGGCACACCGAGAGGCTTTACCCACCCTGGCCCAGATTTT
The DNA here is from genome assembly GCF_964263255.1 of Lissotriton vulgaris. Lineage (NCBI taxonomy): Eukaryota > Metazoa > Chordata > Amphibia > Caudata > Salamandridae > Lissotriton > Lissotriton vulgaris. The sequence goes on along the minus strand of NC_141688.1, from coordinate 299,922,926 downwards.
CAAAATTGTCACGCCTCGCTGTATAGCACCCAAAGTTGTAGTGCTGCGTTGTATGATGGGGGAAGGAAAGTGCAATTTCTACTAAGATATAGTTCTATCCTGCTCTCTCCCTGGCGCTTGTGCACAGTTAGGCTACAGAGTGTCACTCAGCCACCTTTGCGTCATGGCGCGAAGGTGTCTGAGGGGGTCTAGCATGCGTTGTGCCCTGCAAGGATACCTTTCCCGTACAAAGGACTCTGCTTGTGTTATATGCAGGATTCTTGTTGTGCCGGAAGGGACACGTTCCTGCACAAAAGCCATACTCTGAGGCTTTTTCCTCTTTCTAAGTGCGCTGCGAAACGCAGCGCACTGTAAAAGAGAAAATAACGAGAAGAAATAGATTTATTTCTCGTACGGCTCCTCCCCTGGGAAGGCGCAGCATTTCAAAGCACACCCAGGGCAGCCAGTGTTGGGAAATCTGTGAATGCGCAAAAATCCATGGGTGGATGCAAGGGAGCTCCCAGGCTCCACCCGTGGAACGACGTCCCAGGGCAGGGGACGCAGGGCAGCGGCTTGCGCTGCGTTGCATCATTCCAGTTGAATACGCAGCGCAGGGCCGTGTCAGGGGGCCTTGCGTTGCGTGGTAGGTCTGACTTTGGTATTGAGCTGCCCTCGCGACACCGTGCGTGATGCAAGGTCACTGCAGGAGTCTGATGAATCCGGCCCTGAGTTTATCAAACATTCTTATGAAAGCGAGGCGAGACCCACAGGCTCTGCAAAGACATACGATAGACACGGGGCATGGGGGGGTCCGCCTGTATGTGCTGACACTAATGACACCCTCCAATTATGCAAGCTCACCTCTGCTCTCACCAATGGCCACACCCCAGAACCCTTCTCTGACTAATATTTGCCATTGTAGATAGAGCATGAATGCTGTTTATCACATTAAAACCTGTCTTACTGGCTTTGCCAATAGAGGAAAAACAAGGAGCGAAACAATATTGCTTTCCATATAGAATGCATTTAGGAGACGAAGAAGTGAGTGTGGAAAGAGGGGGATGATCAGCTGTACTTTTCGGTTATAAAATAGTCCCTCATACATTTCAGCGGAAGAACATCCTGCAAGGTGGAATCATTCACCAAATAGCCAATAGCACGAGGGGGGGAGAGACAGATCCTCCTCAGGGTAGATCTAAAGCCCACTTTGCATATTTTTTAAATAGTTATAATGCGTCTTGCACGCAACTTTGCCTGCAGCCAGTCCTAAAAACGAAAATGCGGAGGATGACGCCTTCTGCACAGGTGACGAGGTCCTTCTGCCCTTGAAAAAATGCAGGAGCTCCTTTAGTCATGGTAGCGCCACGAGGAGAGACTAATAAGCAGCTCTTTAGTGTGATGAATTGGGTTTGCTACAGACCCCGCCTCGTGATACTGTAAATAAAAAACACGCACTGCATGTCCCTTGCGTAAAGAGGGTGAATCTGTGATTGGACACAGCCCCTCCTGGGCCTCGAGGCACCAAAAGACCCGGATCAGGGAGATCCACGGATGAGACAACAAGCCCCCCTGATGAGCTGCTCGTGCACCTGAAATGGATATTTCATTCATTCGAGCCCTGGCTCAGGTTACTTTCTAGTTATGTTCTCAAACTTGAACCGAGTTAGAGGAGGGCTGGAGACTGAGCGCAGGGCCGGCTCTAGGCTCATGGTGGCCCTGTGCAGGGAGCATAGGTGGGGGCCCCGGAAGAGGGGGTCCGGACCCTCACGGACATCGATTCGCCAAAATGTTATGGGTGACAAAAGCGACATGTCACTCCCTTTCACACCCAGTGACATCACAGGCGTGTCTAACCTTGGACTTTCGACGGCCTCTTATTTACTGCTTGAGGTGTTATGGAAAGAGCAAGAAATGGAGACAACAGAAAAGTAAACAAAGCTCCATGGGCCCTCTTTAGTTTCTGTTCTCTCTGTCAGTCAGTCTCTCTCTCGGTCAGTCTCTGTCAGTCAATCTCTCTCTCAGTCAGTCAGTCTCTCTCAGTCAGTCAGTCTCTCTCGCAGTCAATCAGTCTATCTCTCCCAGTCAGTCAGTCTCTGCCTCTCTCTCTGTCTCTCTACCTCAGTCAGTCAGTATCTCTCTACCTCAGTCAGTCTCTGTCTCTGCCAGTCAGTCTCACTCTCAATCAGTCTCTCTCTCTCTGTTAGTCAGTCAGTCACTCTCTTAGTCAGCCAATCTTGCTCTCTCTCTCTCTGTCAGTTTCCTAGCCAGTCAGTCTCTCAGTCAGTCAGTATTCAGTCTCTGAGTCAGTCAGTCAGTCTCTCTCTCCCTCAATTCTCTCTCTCTCTCCATTCTTTCTCTCAACTCTGTTCACTCCATCTCCACTGTCTCTCCACTCTCTCTCCACTGTCTCTCCCTCCACTTTCTCTCTCTCTCTACTCTCTCTCCACTCTCTCTCCACTGTCTCCCTCCACTGTCTCCCTCCACTCTCTCTACTCTCTCTCCACTCTCCCCCCACTCTCTCCCCACTCTCTCTCTCCACTCTCTCCACCCTCTCTCCCTTCACACTCTCTCTCTACTTTCTCTCCACTCTCTCTTTCTCTCCGCTCTCTCTCTCCCTCTCTCTCTCCACTCTCTCACTCCACTCTCTCACTCTCTCTCTCACTCTCTGTCTCACTCTCTTTCCACCCTTTATCTACTCTCTCCACCCTCTTTCTACTCTCTCTCCACTCCCTCTCCACTCTCTCTCCACCCTCTCCACCCTAACTCTCTCTCCACTCTCTCTCTCTACTCTCGCTCTCCACTCGCTCTCTCTCCTCTCTCTCTCCACTCTCTCTCACAAAGTAGTGTGCGTTCCATGGGCATCCGCAGAAATGTTTCCGGGGGGGCACATTTTTAACTTCATCTCCATCCCCCTTGCACCCTTCTCCCCTCTGCCTTGCAGCACCCTTCTCGCCCTCCCCCTTGCACCCTTCTCCCCCTCCCGCTTGCACCCTTCTCCACCTCCGCCTTGCACCCTTTTCTACCTTGCACCCTTCTCCCCTCTGCCTTGCACCCTTCTCCCCTCTGCCTTGCACCCTTCTCCTCTCTACCTTGCACCCTTCTCCCCTCTGCCTTGCACCCTTCTCCCCTCTGCCTTGCACCCTTCTCCCCTCTGCCTTGCACCCTTCTCCTCTCTGCCTTGCACCCTTCTCCCCTCTGCCTTGCACCCTTCTCCCCTCTGCCTTGCACCCTTCTCCTCTCTGCCTTGTAGCCTTCTCTACTGTGCACCCTTCTCCTCTCTGCCTTGCACCCTTATCCTCTCTGCCTTGCACCCTTCTCCCCTTCCCGTGGCACCCTTCTCCTCTCCGCCTTGCACCCTTCTCCCCCTCCCCGTTGCACCATTCTCCCCTCTTCCTTGCACCCTTCTCCTCTCCACATTGCACCCTTCTCCTCTCTGCCTTGCACCCTTCTCCCCTCTGCCTTGCACCCTTCTCCCCTCCGCCTTGCACCCTTCTCCTCTCTGCCTTGCGCCCTTCTCCTCTCGGCCTTGCGCCCTTCTCCCCTCTGCCTTGCACCCTTCTCCTCTCTGCCTTGCACCCTTCTCCCCTCTGCCTTGCACCCTTCTCCTCTCTGCCTTGCACCCTTCTCCTCTCTGCCTTGCACCCTTCTCCCCTCTACCGTGCACCCTTCTCCTCTCTGCCTTGCACCCTTATCCTCTCTGCCTTGCACCCTTCTCCCCTTCCCGTGGCACCCTTCTCCTCTCCGCATTGCACCCTTCTCCCCCTCCCCGTTGCACCCTTCTCCCCTCTTCCTTGCACCCTTCTCCTCTCCACATTGCACCCTTCTCCTCTCTGCCTTGCACCCTTCTCCCCTCTGCCTTGCACCCTTCTCCCCTCCGCCTTGCACCCTTCTCCTCTCTGCCTTGCGCCCTTCTCCTCTCTGCCTTGCACCCTTCTCCCCTCTGCCTTGCACCCTTCTCCTCTCTGCCTTGCACCCTTCTCCCCTCTGCCTTGCACCCTTCTCCTCTCTGCCTTGCACCCTTCTCCCCTCTGCCTTGCACCCTTCTCCCCTCCACCTTGCACCCTTCTCCCCTCCGCCTTGCACCCTTCTCCCCCTCCCCGTTGCACCATTCTCCCCTCTTCCTTGCACCCTTCTCCCCTCTGCCTTGCACCCTTCTCCTCTCTGCCTTGCACCTTTCTCCCCTCTGCCTTGCACCTTCTCCCCTCTGCCTTGCACCCTTCTCCTCTCTGCCTTGCACCCTTCTCCCCTCTGCCTTGCACCCTTCTCCCCTCCGCCTTGCACCCTTCTCCTCTCTGCCTTGCATCCTACTCCCCTCTGCCTTGCACACTTCTCCTCTCTGCCTTGCACCCTTCTCCTCTCTGCCTTGCAACCTTCTACCCTCTGCCTTGCAACCTTCTCCCCTCTGCCTTGCAGCCTTCTCTACCGTGCACCCTTCCTACTCTCTGCCTTGCACCCTTCTCCCCTCTGCCTTGCACCCTTCTCCCCTCCGCCTTGCTCCCTTCTCTACTTTGCACCCTTCTCTACCTTGCACCCTTCTCCTCTCTGCCTTCCACCTTTCTCCCCTCTGCCTTGCACCCTTCTCCTCTGTGCCGTGCACCCTTCTCCTCTCTGCCTTGCGCCCTTCTCCTCTCTGCCTTGCGCCCTTCTCCTCTCTGCCTTGCGCCCTTCTCCTCTCTGCCTTCCGCCCTCTCCCCTCTGCCTTGCACCCTTCTCCTCTCTGCCTTGCACCCTTCTCCCCTCTGCCTTGCACCCTTCTCCTCTCTGCCATGCACCCTTCTCCCCTCTGCCTTGCACCCTTCTCCCCTTCACCTTGCACCCTTCTCCCCTCCGCCTTGCACCCTTCTCCCCCTCCCCGTTGCACCATTTTCCCCTCTTCCTTGCACCCTTCTCCCCTCTGCCTTGCACCCTTCTCCTCTCTGCCTTGCACCCTTCTCCCCTCTGCCTTGCACCTTCTCCCCTCTGCCTTGCACCCTTCTCCTCTCTGCCTTGCACCCTTCTCCCCTCTGCCTTGCACCCTTCTCCCCTCCTCCTTGCACCCTTCTCCTCTCCGCCTTGCACCCTACTCCCCTCTGCCTTGCACCCTTCTCCTCTCTGCCTTGCACCCTTCTCCTCTCTGCCTTGCAACCTTCTACCCTCTGCCTTGCAACCTTCTCCCCTCTGCCTTGCACCCTTCTCTACCGTGCACCCTTCCTACTCTCTGCCTTGCACCCTTCTCCCCTCCGCCTTGCTCCCTTCTCTACTTTGCACCCTTCTCTACCTTGCACCTTCTCCTCTCTGCCTTCCACCTTTCTCCCCTCTGCCTTGCACCCTTCTCCTCTCTGCCGTGCACCCTTCTCCTCTCTGCCTTGCGCCCTTCTCCTCTCTGCCTTGCGCCCTTCTCCTCTCTGCCTTCTGCCCTTCGCCCCTCTGCCTTGCACCCTTCTCCCCTCTGCCTTGCACCCTTCTCCCCCTCCGCCTGGACTCCAAAACGTAAGCTTATCACTTTCTTCAAACAAAATAATTTTGACCTAATAGACAAGCTTTTTACTAAGCCTGGGCGTAGTTCGCGTAGCCGCACTCCGCGAGCTACGCGAAGATGCACTTGCACTCCGCGAACTACGCATAGCTCCGCGAGCATGCGTAGTAGCTTGCTTGACCCGTTCGCGATCCATTTTTCGTCTTCGAGAGCGCTGTGGAACTCTGGAACCTGCTCAACACCACATCTCCAGACGTCGCCTTCCTCACGGAAACATGGATGAACGCCTCCTCAGCGCCCGACATCGCCGTTGCCATCCCGGACGGATACAAGATCACCCGGAGAGACCGCGTCATCGAGACAGGAGGAGGCATCGCCATTGTCCACAAGAACACCATCCGCATCACGACCAACTCAGACGACACCTCACAGCCGCTTAACATCTTCACTTCCAGATACACACCGACCCCAAGACCACACTCAGAGGCACCCTCATCTACAGACCCCCAGGACCTTGCACACAATTCAGGGAAGACATCGCAGACTTCATCAGCCCGCACGCTCTTGCCTCCGCTGACTACATCCTCCTAGGGGACCTCAACTTCCACCTGGAGAACAACAACGACAACACCACCACCACCCTGCTGGACAACCTCGCCAACCTCGGACTCATGCAACTGGTGAACACCCCCACCCACTACGCCGGACACACGCTTGACCCAGTCTTCTCCTCCAGCAAGTACATCTCCTTCATCCACTCCACCGGACTCCACTGGACAGACCACAGCTGCGTCCACTTCAGCTTCAGAAAGACCACGACTCACCACCACCCGCAACAGGTTCCCCGCAGGAACTGGAACAAGATCACCACCGACCAGCTCACCACTTCACTGAGCCAGAACCCTCCCGCCAGCTCAACGGACCCCAACCAAGCAGCCAACAACCTCACACAGTGGATCACCAATTGCGCTAGCCCAACCAGCCTCGACCACTCGCAGTCCGGCTTCCGCGCCAACCACAGCACCGAGACCGCCCTCATCGCAGCCACTGACGACATCCGAGCCCTGCTCGACAACTGGGAAACAGCGGCCCTCATCCTCCTGGACCTCTCCGCAGCATTTGATACGGTCTGCCACCGCACCCTAGTGCAGCGCCTCAGCAACATCGGAATCCAAGAGAAGGCACTGGAGTGGATCATCTCGTTCCTCACCGGAAGAACCCAGAGAGTCCGCCTCCCCCCGTACAGATCAAAGGCCACCGAAGTCATATGCGGCGTACCACAGGATCATCACTCAGCCCCACCCTCTTCAACGTCTACATGAGCCCCCTCACTGCCATCGTACGCCAACACAACCTCAACATCATCTCCTACGCCGACGACACCCAGCTGATCCTCTCCCTCACCAACGACCCAGGAACCGCCAGAACCAACCTACACGAAGGGATGAAAGACGTAGTCGAGTGGATGAGGAACAGCCGCCTGAAACTGAACTCAGACAAGACGGAAGTCCTCATCCTTGGATCATCACCCTCCGCCTGGGACGACTCCTGGTGGCCCCCTGCCCTGGGCAGCGCACCCAAACCAACGGACCACGCACGCAACCTGGGCTTCATCCTGGACTCCTCCCTCTCGATGACCAGACAAGTCAACGCCGTCTCATCATCATGCTTCAACATCCTACGCATGCTCCGAAAGATCTTCCGATGGCTCGCCACCGAAACCAGGAAGGCGGTCACACAGGCACTCGTCACCAGCCGACTGGACTACGGAAACACCCTCTATACCGGAACCACAGCCAAACTCCAGTAAAGACTCTAACACATCCAGAATGCCTCCGCACGACTCATCTTGGACATCCCCCGACACAGCCACATCTCCGGACACCTGAGAGACCTTCACTGGCTCCCCGTCAGCAAGAGAATCACGTTCCAACTCCTCACCCACGCACACAAGGCCCTCCACGACCTGGGCCCCAGGTACCTCAACAACCGCCTGACCTTCTACACTCCCACCCACCAGCTACGATCGACCAGCCACTCCCTCGCCGCCGTGCCACGCATCCGAAGATCCACCATGAGAGGAAGATCCTTCTCCTACCTGGCAGCCAAGACTTGGAACTCCCTCCCCATCCACCTCCACCTGACCCAAGACCACCTCTGCTTCAGAAAGCAACTCAAGACATGGCTGTTCGAGCAGTAGAGGACCCCCCTCCCCCAAGCGCCTTGAGACCCTCTGGGTGAGTAGCGCGCTATACAAATATCCTGATTGATTGATTGATTGCCTGCATGCTCAGGATGTGTAGCGCGCGAAGTTACCCATGAGGTTTGTCCCGCCCGCTCGCGTCCCCTTATTTCCGGTCACTAGTAACATGTTCGCGAGTTATTCTGTGCCAGATTGCAGTTTCTGCGTGTTCGGCAACTCGATCTTACCGACAAGCATCCTCGCGCACGCGAAAATGCTATTGAGAGCGCGAGAACTACGCTACGCAGCAGTTTGCGGAGTATTTGACAACTTCGCGTTCTCCGCGGAGCGCGGAGTTGCCGAAACTCCGCAAACTCCGCGAACGGATCGTAGTTCTTCGCCCAGGGTTACTTTTTACTTTTAGTAAATGCATGGCAGGTGCTCTACTATCAGTTTGCAGTTTTCATCCAGTATCCATATGTACTCTGGCTATACAAGGAAAGTGCCACCATCCCAAGCCAAGGATACACACTAACACTTAGAACTACCAACAATATATCGCCCAAACAAGGGTGCATTCATGTTTTAATGAGGATGCTTTTCTCTCACAATAAAATTAATGTTTGTACAAATGCCATTTTGACACCTCTATGTGCTGTACATAACGATTGTCATTGTAACTCAGCTTACCGAACTCAGAGGGAAGGTTGACTTGGTACACCGAGAGAATAACAAATGACTCGGAGGACTTAAACAGATGTCAGGGTGAGCGTGAAACGGACTACGATAAAGCAAGCAATTAAAATTGTATTTTGTTTAAAAGAACCATGACTTGTCGGAAAACACAATTTCTATTATGTATAAAAGTTCCTAAAAATGTCACAGTGATTACAAACTATATTACACAGGCACGTATGTTGGAGAAAGGACCTACAGGCTGTCTGAACAGAGATAATCTTCCCTTACTTGCAGGACCCTTATCCCATTCCACCGAGACCTCTGTTTCACCTTTCAAAAATAAAAATAAACGTACTCACTGTCTCGTTCCTTGTCCCAAACTTGGTGGCTGAGGAAGTGCTTCTGCATCTGGAGCGTTCTTTCTAATGATTATAATTCACCATGGGCCAACCTGTGCGCAAGGCACACAGCAGAACACTGCGTCTTCGCCACATGCCAGCATGCCAGCTCTCCACATTTACCGAGGCCCACTCAAGAGGGGTGTGCAAATCGCTTTCACTTTCGCAATGTTAGATATGCGTAGTCGAGCTGCCTGAAATCACCCAGAAAAGGTGAGCATGCTTTTAAAATGCTGCAGTGGAAACACAGAGCCAGCTTCAACATTGTAATTGTGTCTTTAGATAACTTGTAGGGGGAGGCAGGGAAGCGGTATTTTTAAGGGTGCCACAATCACATTAAGAGGTCCCCAGCCCATGTAGGCCCCCAAACCCTGACAACGCCCCCTCCCACACCACTCACAGCCCTGGCCCCCTCCCTTCTCAAAGGAATAGTGCCCTGAGGAGAATGCACTATCTTAGGGCCCCCACCCCCTCCTCTTTCCGGGCCTGGCTCGTGGCTTTGACTGAAGAGAAACAATGGAAGTTGATACTTTGTTTCTCTTCAGTCAAAGGTCAGCAGCGCGAGGAGCAGGCTGCAGACAGCAGCAGCTGCTTTAGAGAGAGAGACACACAGCTCTCTACCGGAGGGCTCAGCTGAGGGGCCCCCTTCAACTACTGGAGACAGCCCCCCCCTTCACTCCCCCCCCCAAAACAACAACACGTGCTGAGAGATGGAGCGAGAGACAGGGGAAGCGTGAGATATCCTAAAAAATAATAGAAGCCGGGAGGCTGCCAAATCCTGCCAGGGGGCCGCCAGTGCCACGAACGGATCCTCGTCGTGGCGGCCCCTGGGGTTTGGCGGCCCTGTGCAGGTGCACAGTTTGCACATGCCTAGGGCCGGCCCTGCTGAGCGACAGATCGGCAGACGGACGGAGTGACACCTGGTGATGGAAAGATGGCTGGTGACTTACAGGTCATCACTGAAATGTGGATTCGCAGAAAGGCACAGGGTTGAATTAAGGCAGGGCCAGCACAGCCTCCCATCCTGCTGGGGTCGTTTAACTGAACAACATCACATGGAGCAACAAGAGCACCTGTTATTTTTAGCGCTTAGAAATGGCCTAAGAGCTATTTAAACATTGGGGCTTAATCACAAGAGGATATCGCCAACAGAACGGCACTTTTAGTGACGTTCTGGTGGCGATATGCCCTTCTCCATATTTACAAAGCAGAGTTAAGCCACTTTTTGTGGCTTAACGGCACCTTGTAAATAAGCCCCTTTACAAGCATCACTTAGTGTGAAGGGGGCGTGCAAGGGGTGTCGCTGTGGGCGTTCCACCGCAACACCCATGGCTTTTGACACAGCCCCAGATTTACAAGGAGGTGTAAATCTGAGGCAGCGCCAAACAAAAGCTCCATGCAAGAGCAGGCGTTAGAATGGAAACATGAGTTGAACCTTAATTTCTCCTTGTTTTTGCTTTTTCTATGTGTGCTGCATTTTGCAGAACATATACAATAGCAAAATGCCATTAAAGATTGTTTATGTGCAGGAAGGTGTCCCTCCATGCACAATATCAATCAATAACCGCTTTTACAGCGGTTTGAAGGAGTGGGCGGGGCCACGGCGGCCAACGGACATGCGCAGCAATTAGAAGTTAGTGTTCGCGACGGCCGTATGCCGAAGCACGCATTCAAGGGGTGAAATAATGACACTTTCATAGTTCTATGAAGCAACAAATTGCCATTAGTGATTGTTTATATTCAGGAAGGGACACCTTCTTGCACATGATTAATCATTCCCTGCAATGCAGACTTTCTTGCGATATGTTGCAAGGGTGCCTGCATTGGCGCTAGGTGGATAAATATAGCACCAGCACCTGGGAAAACAAGTTGGTGTGTCGTATTCTTGCGAATACGGCCTATCCCTATGTTTTGAATCTGTTAAAGTGCTTCACTGCTAAATTTGGTGCTGCTCCGTGCTCCGATATTTTCTCATAAATACGTCCCCCGTACATACTGATTCTGGAGATGGTCAATGCCTCAGACTTGTGTTATACCGCAGTTAAATCCCTCAGGTAACCGATCGTAACATGCTCCCTCCTCTTCAGAGGTTAAAATCTGACGTTGCGGGCTGGCTCGGGTTTCCGCTTTCTCCACTCGGGCGCGCAGCTCTTTTTAAAATGATGTCCTTACCGCGATTTCTATACGCGCTCCAGAATACCTTTGACATAGTTCTGGCGAGCTATTTTCGGGAGGTGGAAAGTCTGCAGAGACGATTTATCTGGGATGGACGCTCGCGTATCACCCTCGCCAAACTCACACTTCCTGGTATGACGGAGGTATAGCGATTCCGGATATCAGGCGATATTACTGAGCCTCTCAGTTGGGAGTGATTAACCATGGAATGTATGGACCTGCCTCTAATCCTGCATTCGAGATGGATAAGTACTTGTTACAGGGTGGGGACTATTACAAGGCCCTTTATTCCAAAGCAACGGGAAGGGAGCTCTTGGGACCTACCAAGATAGCGGTGCGAGTGTGGCATGATGCGAATGCAGCAACGGGATGGAGGGATCGACTGACCCGTGCGACTCCGCTCTACGCGTCTGAAAGATTGGGTTGCCTGTGGAAGACTAAAGGATTTATAAAGTGGGACATGAGTGGTATCAGTAGGGTGAGTGATCTGTGGGTCAAGGGTAAAATCAAGACCTTCGAGGCACTGAAGGTGGAGTATGAGCTGAGTGATAGGGAATTCTTCCGTTATGCACAGATTGCCCACGCATTGAGCTTGGTATTTCCTGAGGGTACCGACATCCCCGAATCCTCCCCATTAGAAGACAGGGTGCTTGACGGATACGTTCCCGACAGCACTATCTCTTTGATATACAAGAATCTGATTAATAATCGAACGGATCTGTTGGTGCGGCTCAGGGAGGTTTGGACCAGCGACGGTTTGGAGCTGGACGACGAGGACTGGCAGTCGGCGCTGTCCTCGCCTAAAGACGTCACGATTCCAGCCTGTCTCCGACTCGTTCAGCTCAAAATCCTACATCGGATATACGTCACTGGCCCGCGCCTGATGCATATGGGTTATTCAGGGGATGGGTTATGTAGGCGTGGTTGTGGACTGATTGGAACCTTCCTCCACATAATTTGGGAGTGTCCGCCGGTGGTGGTGTTCTGGAATTGTGTACATGCTGTGATGGAAAGAGTCACGGGGTGGCTTTATTGCCTCAAGCTAGGCGTAAATGTAAATGTAAATGTAGTTGAGCTTATATAGCGCACAGCTACCCGCAGTGGGTGTCCCAGCGCTTGCTTAGGGAACCCGTCCTGATATTCCCCTGTGTGATAGCCCCAGCGGGTATCCACAAGGTGAAAGTCAGGCATCCCACCGCAAGGGGCCGTTGTGGAGATTAAGCAAGCTATTGCCCAGAGTCGCAGAGTGTGAACCCATGAGTCGAGAAGGCACCGGAGCGAGAATTATCGAGTCCGTGGAATTTTTAGCCCAAGACCCGCCGAGGCGGGGAATTGAACCCTGGTCCAGGACCGATCTCAGCTTCCGGGTCTGCCGCCTCTAACCCCTGAGCCACACTTCTCCACAGGCGTTGCCTGTTGAATGTCTGGGAACCGAATGACTATGATGTGGCGCAGAGGCAGTGGGCAACCCTTGGAAATAGGATTGCCAAGAGAGACATCGCCCAGTTGTGGGGCGCCCAGTGGCCACCCACGGTTCTGGCATGTAAGGAGAACATGGATTGGTGTATGTTGAGGGAGAAGACAGTGTATGTGGCACGGGGTAGACCCAGGAAATGGAATAAAATTTGGAGCCAGTGGAAATCCTACCGTGGAAATATATGCACGCCTCCTTTCGTGCAGACCCCCGAAGGTTCCCTTTCCCCCGATCAGGCATTCCAGTCATGTGTAACTTATGCTTACTGATTTTGTTTCCCCACTTGCCCCACCCCCCTTTTTGCACCGATGATGTCTGTATTACACTGTCATGCAGTTGCACTCCTCCTTGAACACATGTCCGAGTGTTTGTCTCATTGCCTTGTGTATTGGTTCTTTTTCTTCAATAAAATAAAAATTATACCCAAAAAAATCCCCCAGGTATCACACAATGCATCTGCAACCTTGTTGCCAGGCTATTCATGGGCCTGGGTGTAAACTTTTGTAATTGCTTACATTTCATGTTATAATTCTTATCCAAAATGCCTGACATTACGCTATTATGCTAAATTGCATATGTGAGACTTTGTTGAAGTAAAAGTCTGAATGCAGGAGTTTGGGACAAATGCAAATCAACTGAACATGAGCAGGTGTTGTTTGTGGCACTCCTGATTTTATGCGTTTGTCATGAAAAATATGTCCTCACACCATAAAAGAATGCCAGGGAACATTTTCCTCTAAAACATTTGTTTGCAAAATGTTGAAGCTGGTATATAATGTTGGTGATGGTGCCTAATTTAATGGGCATTTCACATAATTTATGCAAAAGAAATTATGCTTCACCCAGGCATAGTATTTACAGCACCCGGGTGCTCAGACTCCACAAGTATTTCCTTGAGCGTCATCACATATGCAAATATTGCATCGCAATGCAGGAGCACCCTACGGTGGCTACTGTGAAACTGTTTTTCTTTAATAGAAGACCCATTGCTTCACGACCAGCTATGCATCCCCATGTGTGCAAGTGTCATAATATATTTTCGAGTATGGAGTGTACTCAGTGGCATGTTATGTACAGACATGCAATAAAGGCGTGGGGTCTTAGACAAATCCTCTAGTTACAGCTGACTCAAAGCACACTGAGGCCCATCAATCGGATGCAGGTTTGGAACCAAAGATGCAAGTATAGGACTAAAGATGTATGTATGGGACCAAAGATGTAGGTATGGGACCAAAGATACATATATAGGACCAAAGATGTAGGATTGGGACCAAAGATGCAGGTATGGGACCAAATATGTAGTTATGGGACTAAAGATGTAGGTATGGGACCAAAGGTACAGATATGGGACCAAAGATGTAGGTATGGGACCAAAGATACAGATATGGGACCAAAGATGTAGGTTTGGGACCAAAGATGCAGGTATGGGACCACAGATGTAGGTATGGGACCATAGATGTATGTATGGGACCAAAGATGTAGGTTTGGGACAAAAGATGCAGGTTTGGGACCAATGAGGCAGGTATTGGACCCGTATGCAGATATGGGACCAAAGTTGTATGTATGGGACCAAAGATGGAGGCATGGGACCAGCGATGTAGGTATGGGACCAAAGATGTATGTATGGGACTAAAGATGTATGTATAGGACCAAAGATATAGGTATGGGACCAAAGATGCAGATATGGGACCAAAGATGTAGGTTTGGGACCAAAGATGCAGGTATGGGACCAAAGATGCAGGTATGGGACCAAAGATACAGATATGGGACCAAAGATGTAGGGTTGGGACCAACAATGCAGGTATGGGATCAAAGATGTAAGTATTGCACCAAAGATGCAGATATGAGACCAAAGATGCAGATATGGGAACAAAGATGCAGGTATGGGATCAAAGATGCAGTTATGGGACCAAAGATGCAGTTATGGGACCAAAGATGCCGTTATGGACCATACCATTGTTGAAGCCTAAAGCATATGAGTAGCTCCATCAATGTAAGATGATGAGTGCAGACCAAGGGATGCCCTAACCTATGTGTCTTAGTCTCAATCTGATTCCATGGGTAAACCACAGCCCAAGCTGACCTCCTTCAAACCCCCAAAAATCTATATTATGAATGTTCTGCTTACAGAATCTTGCATATTATCACCTCATTATCCAAGTAACACAAATTGACAGACCCACCAGTCACATGCCAGTGGAAAGTGCCTCAGGGTTCAAGTGCGGTGCAATAGTTAACAGCCAGTAACTCTCACAAATGGGGGTCAGCCACATATTTGCTGCGTTCCACAGTTCTCCCATCTAGGAATGCTTTCCAGGTAGTAGGGTCAGGTATAGTAAGGTTATAAAGATCTTGCAGCCCATCATCGAGTGATTGTGGGTATTGAAAAGAGTTTGTGAACCCCAAAATCAGATTTTTGCATGACGTTTGCAGATTCAGTGCCTCATTTATGGCATTTTGGGATAGGGCGGCACAGCTTGTTTCCTAATTCTGTTTGTGTTACTGGATCATGTGTGGTAGTGACCACGTTGTAAAGGCATGCATGGTAGTTGCAAGTGTTGATCCATCATACAGCCGGACAGAACACATATCATTAGCACTATTAGAAAGTCACCCTTTTGGGCCATTCACCCCCAAAGCCCCTGTGCTGACTGGTACAAATGGTAGCTGACTATGACTGCGCCCTGAGACCCTGCTAGGCAGGCCCAGGCCCAGGGATATGTTAAACACACACAAACATGCATTGAGGTACACTTACAATTGGCATGCCCTACCCTATAAGTCCCTAGTATATAATAGGGCAAGGAGGTGAAAATTACCCATAAGTCCCTAGTATATAATAGGGCCTGGCAGTTAAGAGGCCAGCAGCCTTTTTTTGCAATTAAATGTGCTCACTGCTGAGAGCCCGAGGTCATTTTAATAACAGCCCTGGGTTTCAGCACTGCTTTTAAATAGTAAATTCACTGCAAACTCGACTTTGGTGGCAGGGGCACTATAACAGTGATAATCTACATAATTTTAACATATTAGGTAGCTCAAAGTTCTCCCCTAGGTGAACCCTTGGGAGAATGGGGGAGTGGGGGGGTTACAAATAAAAAAATGAGGGCCCCTATAAAGGATGTTTTATAAACCCTGGTGAGGGGAAATACTGCTCCTGCTGCACTATCTGGTATTACAGCTATGAGGGCTTTGCCTTACTGTAAAAAGGAGTAAGTAGTGGACTCCCTGCAGCTACAGGTTAACAGAGCTTTAATGACCCTTCTCCAGCTGGAGTCCTAAACCAGGAGTGCATCCAGTGTACTTTTAAGAGGTTGACAAAGTGCAATGTGGGAAGTGTCGTCCATACCTGGGATCATCTATGAGATTCCACACCTTGGATTTGTGTTTTGGACCCTTGGAACCTACAAGGAGCCCCTCTGGAAAGACCTCCAGAAGTTTGGGAACGCTTTGGGAACTTTTAGAGAAAATCTCCATAAGGTAACCGTCCGCGAAGCCAAGCCGGCCATCTTCACCTGCGACCAACCTGGACTCCAGGTTTGTCCCGCTGAAGAGCTCCAGAGGTCTGACTTCCAGGATGTGAGCTGGCACTCCCTGATAGTCAAGCCTGTGAACCCTCACTGAATCCAGCTTGGAGAAGAACAGCGAAGGGAAGAACATGCTCCAGAACAGTTTCTAAGTGTGAAAGTAAAAATTGGCCAGGGCCTCCTGCGGACTGCATCCGAGCCGGGCTCCAACACGTTCACCTGAAACTTTGTTCCAGTCAATCGCAAACAGATGTCTTAGAGTGGCGCTATTGGTTTCTAAGCACTAGAAAGTGTTTATTCATTAAAAAATCATATCTCCGGTTTCCTAATTTGGATTTTGACGTCATTTTAAAGATAGAAGTATTTCCTATTTTTATGTATTGGTGTGGGATTTGTAGGGTGTGTTGTGTGTTACATATTCACTGTATTGGTGTTTCTAAATGTTTTACATGCCTTTCTCCTAAGTTAAGCCTTATAGCTTGGTTTCAGCTACCAAGGGTTGAGCAGGGGACTTATTTGTAGAGACCCTTTTTAGGACCCAGTGCAACGTTGGTGGCCTTGTTACTGGAGGTAGGTACATACTTACCACCATCGAAAAAACACCTTTAAACAAGCACCTAGAGCTCTTTACGGGCCTCCAGCTGATTACTCAGAACAACATGCGTATCCAATGAAGCTGTGCATTATATCTCCCCGTCTTACCTACATCAGAAGTTGCACTTCCTGGGGATACATAGAAATTCCAGAAGCAAAGAAGGCTTGAGTGCTAGAAATCCAGAAATTCAACAAGCAGAAAACACTTGATTAGACCTTCTCCAGAGCAGCTCACAGAATCTGGAATGTTATCCCCTTAGAATTTAAGATGACTGTCTCACACATCTTGTTTTAGAGAGTATTGAAAGAACTTTGAATGAACTTATAATGTGTTCCTTAACATTGTGCTGCAGCTACCCTCTTCATCTATCCAACCACAAAGACTTGCTTTAACTCACACATGATCTGTCAATGTTTTGCCTTTTGATAATATAATTCTCCAGTCACACTTTCCAGTTTTATGATATGCATCTTGATGTATGATAATGTTATATGGTTCCTACATAGTCACACACATTGCTGCTGTAAAGCTTCCTAAGGTCATTCTCGTGTGTTCTTATTGCAAGGATCCTGCTCATACACAGTACTGTGCACACAGATCTGGGACATCAGTGAATTGTGGTGTACCAGAAACTCACCTCAGTACCTAGAAAACCCCCAACCAGCTAGCATCAGTGTCACATTAGCTCTTCGTCCTATAGCAAAGCGACCAATGATTAGACAACCCAGAACATGCGACTTAGGATATACTCAGGAATGGTGGGAAGTGAGAACACTCTTTTGTTATACTCTCATACCAGTCGACAACAGGAGTAAATAAGAGACACGGTAAGGTTAAAATATTTATTTTGACGACGTGATTTCAGGTGCAGTATCTTAGCCAACATAAGCAGACATATGATTAGAAATAATATGGTCAGCATTGTTTCAATTCTATAAAATACAAAAGGAGAAATCATATTACAATGATGGTGAAAACAGGTCTAATAGCCCCTAGTTTTAACAACCTCCCTATATAGGAACTATGTTTATAAACTAAAGAAGGTCTCTTAGGCTTGTGTGGGGGACCCCATTACCTTTCAGCTCAGTAAGAGTAAAGCACATCTGGATCAGCAAAAGCTCTCTGCATCCCTGGAAACGGAAAATCTTCCAAGTGTGTGAAATCATGGCAACTGTGGAATAATAAAGGTGCCAGAATCTCAGTTGGCTCACAGCTGCCAAATTGTTGTGTCTAAAAGAGTTAATCGATCATCTCAAACAACATCTCCCGTGTTATGATATCCTTGACGGCTTCAGCACTCACTGTGCAGGCTAGGGGCACGATGTAAGTCTAGAGATGTTAAAAACAAACCATTTCTCATGTGTAGATCTTCACGAGGCCTAACTTACAAAACCAGCTATATGGAGTGCCGTGTGCAGAAGCGGCAAAAGGGAAAATGGCTTTTAAACTCCCAATAAGCCATGCTAACATACCATGCATGAAAAGCAGGCCTTGGGCCGTACTACAGTCTGGCATATCTAAAATGTATTTCTGTCTACTTTACCAAGTCAGTATACTGCCCTAACTCTCTGGCTATTATAGACTCGGGGGCTTATTTGGGAGCGCCCTATATCACCTTTGCACCACATAAAGTGGTACATATTTGACGCATGGCTCTCGAGTTTTCACAATCCAGGAGCCTATCCGTCACCTACAAGGATACAAGGGGGGTGGTAAGGAGCCTGGGAGTGTCCTCCATGAGCAAAGTCTCACTAGGGGGAGTAGAAGTTGCATTCCTGACCTACTACTGGAGTTAGCTGTTTCCAATAAGGCATAGATATCCTAGATTTTGGCTTGGATGAAGCAGGTCAATGCTGTCTCCTCCTTCTGCTTCAACACCCTCTGCATGCTTCGCAGGATCTTCAAGTGGATCCCCACCGAAACGAGAAGGATGGTCATCCAGGCCCTCGTCAGCAGTAGACTGGACTACGGGAACGCCCTCAATGGAGGAGCCCCTGCCAAACTCCTGAAATGGCTCCAGCGCATCCAGAACGCCTCCGCACGCCTGATCCTCGACATCCCTCACTGCAACCACATCACACCCCACCTAAGAGACCTGCATTGGCTCCCTGTCAACAAGAGGATAACCTTCAAACTCCTCACCCACCGCCGGCGGTACAACTTTCTCCCACCTTGCCGCCAAGACATGGAACACCCTCCCTATCCGTCTACGGCAGGCCAAAGTCCTTGTGACCTTTAGGAAACTTCTCAAGACCTGGCTCTACAAACAGTAGCAGCTCCCCTCCCCCCCCAGGTGCCTTGAGACCCTCACAGGTATGTATTGCGCTTTACAAATGCTTGATTGATTAATTGATTGATCATATCTCTATCTTTAGCAGATGCACCCCCTCCTACATCTGATGTGGATGGGGTAGATGCTGCTAGTTCCCCATTCTTTTCAGCATTGTGAGACCCAACCAAAGTTGTAACATTCATCACAGTTATGACAATAAGCACTGCAATAATAAAGGTGCGAATTATGCATTTCTGTTTGCGTCGTGATTTTTCAGACTCAAATTTTGAACCGCTGTTGGTTTGAAACATAAATAAAACGAATTACGTCTCTTTTCTTCTTTTCTTGCTTGAGTTGTTATTTACAATGTCTTTTTATGTTTTGTTTCTATTGATTATTGCAATTTTCAGTCCAACTATGCTAAACCTATTGTAGAGATGTAGTCAGCCCTAACCCTTAGTTCTTCTTCTAGTGAAAGTCAACTACTTTAAATATTCTTCCACTTGGACCTAGGTTATCTTCTTTCTAAGGTTAATAATTTTTCTTTTACAGTTCAAGCTTCATCGTTTATGATATTAGATCCGAGTATGGTAAGAACAAGCTGTAGGATCACTGCACTAATCTCTCCCAGTTCTTGTGCAGTGAGCCGTCGACC
The DNA here is from genome assembly GCF_964263255.1 of Lissotriton vulgaris. NCBI lineage: Eukaryota > Metazoa > Chordata > Amphibia > Caudata > Salamandridae > Lissotriton > Lissotriton vulgaris. The sequence goes on along the minus strand of NC_141688.1, from coordinate 299,903,539 downwards.
AAAGGTAGTATTGTCAAACAGAAGTGCAGTATCTGGGTCACCGGATTGAGAAGGGAAAATTAAGGGTGTCACCAAATCGCATAGATATGATTCTGCAAATGGGAACACCGAAAACACAGAAAGAAGTCTGAATGTTTTTGGGAATGGTCTGCTTGTCGACAGTGAATCCCACATTTTTCCTTGCAAGCAAAGCCACTCTTTAAGTTAACTCAAAAAGAATTTAGTGATCCGGTACCATGAGAAAACGATTGCTTGAGAGCCTTCCATGAGCTGAGAGAGAGCCTATGTCCGGCTCCGGCTCTGGGAATGACAGATTACAACAAAGTGTTTTCGCTCTTCTGCTGTGAGAAGGAGGGGTGTGCGTTAGCGGTCCTTGTACAGAAACATGGAAGTGCCCGTAGACCAGTGGCTTATTTTTCAGCTACATTAGGTCCAGTAGCTTCTGCGTTGCCCGGATGTCTCAAATCTGTTGCTGCAACAAGTGTCAGCATTGAGAGATTTGAAAGCATAGTGATGGATCATCTACCTATTGTTTATGCGCCACATTCAGTAGGACTGTTAATGACAAGATCAAAGACACAGAATATAACAAATAACAGACTTACCAAGTATGATCAAGTTATATTGGCATCCAAAAATGTTACTCTGAAATGTACTTCCTTAAATCATTCAACATAGTTACCTATTCCGCAAGAGGAAGGAGAGGTTTGTGAAGAGCATGATTGTCTAGATGTTACCGAGCTATCTACCAGACCCAGACCTGACATTGTCGATGAACCTCTGCCTGAATCTGATCTGATCCTTTTTGTTGACGGTTCATGCTTATGAGACAATGAAGGGTGTGTGAGAGCAGCTTTTGCTGTGTGTACCATTTTTGGGGGTGGTTGAAGCTGCCTGGTTGAAACGAGTATACTCTGCTCAAGTGGCCGAGATTATTGCTGATGCGTGCCTGTACCATCGCGGATGGAGTCCGAGTGACTTTCTATACGGACAGCCAATATGGGTTTGGAGTGGTTCATGATTTTGGACAGTTATGGTCTCAAACGGGAATTCGAACATCTTCAGGATCACCCATCCGTAACGGAGAATATGTACGTCAATTATTGGAGGCTTCACATAAACCTAAAGAAATAGCTGTGGTTAATGAGTATCCCATGGAAAAGGAGAAGACTTTTCACCAAGGGTAATAACTATGCTGATGAAGTAGCTCGTTTTTGTGCCATACATGTTTGTGTTTTTAATGGAGAATATCTAGGAGAGAGCACAGAAGAGACCGAGCTCAGCATGATGTTGGCTGTAGCCGATACTTGGGATGAGATGAAGCGGCTGCAAGATGAGGTCTCAGAGGAGGAAGCTGCATCATGGGTTAGAGCAGGCTGTCAAAAAAGAGTCAATGGCATTTGGGTGTCTACAGATAAAAGGACAGCATTACCTAACTGTTTACTGAGCCCAAAGGCAAGACAGATTCACTGAGCAGTTCATCTTTAGAGAGTACATGCCAAGGCAGTGTGCCACAGGTGTGTTATGAGTCAACAAATGAATGTGGGAAAAAGAACTGTGGTTGCCATGATTCACATAGGCAGATCAGGGGGTCCTGTCAATAGGATACAATTGGATTTTATCGAAATGCCGAGGTTCAATAGGCTGAGATATGTTTTGGTGGTGGTATATATCTTTTCGGGCTGGGTTGAGGCATATTCAACTAGACGATGTGACAGTCTCACAATGGCAAAACTGCTTTTAAGGGAACTGATACCGAGATTCGGATTTCCAACCTCGGTGGAGAAAGATAGAGGAACGCATTTCCATAATGAAATAATGACATTGTTGTGTATAGCCTTGAAAATTGATCAGAGACTGCATTGTAGTTATAGGCTGGAGGCTTCTGGTCTTCTGGAGCAAATAAATGGCACAATCAACATAAGGGTGTCAAAGGTTTGTTTGTCGACTTCATTGAAATGGCCTGATGCGTTACCATTGGTATTGATGAGTCTGTGTAGCACTCCTGATAGGAGGACAGGGCTCTCTCTCCCCATGAGATATTGATGGGAAGAGCTACGCGATTACCTATGGTGCCAGCTACAGCATTGATAAACATCACAGATGATTTGGTTATGGATTATTGTAGGGGATTGGCTGACGTGGTTAATTCTGTGCCCCACCAGGTTGAGGCTTCGACTGCATCTACCTCAAGAGACCTGCTGCATGATCTTTACCCTGGTGGATGGGTGCTTGTCCATAAGCACATGAGGAAGAGCTGCTTTGATGCTCGCTGGCGAGGACCATACCAAGTGCTTTTGGATACGAGTACAGCTGTAAAATGTGGAGGTTTGCCAAACTGGATCCACTGTTCACATACTTGTAGAGTTCCTGAGCCTGTTGAGGAAACAAGTCCTCTGGTTCCGAGAAGTGTCACTGAAAGTGTAACAGAAACTGAAGGAGTGGATCAGATCATGAGGACTCTTGATGAGGAGGATGAACAAGCAACAGAGCACGAAAGAATAGCTCAAATTGTACCAGAGTCAAATTCAGATTCTGAGATAGAAGACATTGCAGAAGTGACCTTTGAACCAGAGCAAAGTGAACAGCTTGGTGCCGAAGGATCAAATCAAGAGGAAGAGAGGAGAGCAGATGCTGCAATAGCAAAGTGGCCATCAAAGAAAGAAAGGTTGAACATACGTACTACTTCCCCACCGGGGACCTGAACTTCCACCTCAAGAACAACAACGACTCCAACTCTTCCACCCTGATCGACAACCTCGCCAACTTCGGACTCAGACACCTTGTCACAACACCCACCCACTCGGCCGGCCACACGCTTGACCCCATGTTCTCAGCAAGCTCCCACGTCTTCTTCAGCTGCACAACCAAACTCCACTGGACCAACCACCGCTGCATCCACTTCACCTTCCGGAAACACACCACGCACCACCGCACCCAGCAGTTGCCTCGCCGCCTCTGGAGCAAAGTCAATGAAGACCAGCTAACCACCACCCTCCCCCAGGGCCCACCCACAGACCCGATTGACCCCAGACAGTAGATCAACGACTGCGCCAACACCCTCGCCCCGCTCAAGAAGCCCTCCAATACCCAGACCAGCAAGAAAGCCAGCTGGTTCACGAAAACCTCCAGGTCTCCAAGCGAACCTGCCGACAACTAAAAAAAACTGGATTCGTGAACGAACACCGGAAAGCTACACAGCCCACAAGAACGCCACCCGCAGACACCACCACCCCATCAGATCCACCAAAAGGACCTCCTTCAAAGACTGGATAGATAACGACGCACACAACAGCAAAAAGCTCTTCAACATCCTGAGGGAACTCTCCAACCCCAGCTCCAACACCAACAACATCTCACCTTCCCAAGACCTGTGCGACTTGCTAGCCACTTCTTCCATTGCAAGATCACAGACATCTGTGACAGCTTCAATACCGTCACCGGCCCCGGCAACCACTGAGACCCCCAATCCCACTCCCACGACCACCACCCGCACCAACCACCTGCTCTCCTGGACCAACATCAACAACGACGACACCATCAAGATCATGAACACCATCCACTCCGGATCCCCGGAAGACCGCTTCCCACACCACATCTTCAACAAAGCCAGCAGCACCATCGCATCCCATCTCCGGAAAACCATCAACATCTCCTATGAGACAGTGACCTTCCCGGGGAGCTGGAAGCACGCAGAGATCAACGCCTTACTCAAGAAAGCCACGGCAGACCCCAGGACCCCAAGAACTTCCAATCCATCTCCCTGCTCCCGTTCCCGGTGAATGTCATTAAAAAAAAGGGTGTCAACAAACAACTGACCAGATTCATTGATGAGAACAGCATCCTGGACCCGTACCAGTCCGGGTTCCGCAACGACCACAGCACCAAAACTGCCCTCATCGCTGCCACCGATGACATCAGGACCCTGCTTGACAACGGAGAAACGTGACCCTCATACTCCAGGACATTTCAGCCGCCTGTGACAGGGTCTGCCATCGCACACTTTGAACACGCCTCTGCGACGCCGGAATCTAAGAGAAGGCCCTGGACTGGACCACCTCCTTCCTCTCCGGCAGAACACAGAGCGTTCTCCTCTCCTCTTCCGCTCCGAAACCACCAGGATCATCTGCGGCATACCCCAAGGCTCATCCCTCAGGCCAACATTGTTTAACGTCTACATGGCACTGCTCGCCCACATCATACGATGGCACCACCTCAACATCATCTCCTATGCCGACAACACCCGGCTGATTCTCCCTCTTACCAAAGACCCCTACACCCTCAAAACCAACCTCCATGAAGGAATTAAGGCCATCGCCGACTGGATGAGAAACTGTTGACTGAAGTTGAACTCAGACAAGATGGAGGTCCTCATCCTCGGATCCACCCCCTCGGCCTGGGACAACTCCTGGTGGCCGACTGCACTCGGAGCACCTCCTACACCCACCGACCACGCATGCAACCATGGGGTAATCCTCAACTCCTCCCTTTCCTTGACGTAGCAGGCCAACGCCGTCTCCTCCTCCTGCTTCAACACCCTCGGCATGCTTCGTAGGATCTTCAAGTGGATCCCCACCAAAACAAGAATGTCGGTCACCCAGGACCTCGTCAGCAGTAGACTGGACTACGTCAATGCACTCTACGTAGGAGCCCTGGGTAAACTCTTGAAATTGCTCCAATGCATCCAGAAGGCCTCCGCACGCCTGATCCTCGACACCCCTCACCGCAGCCACATCATACCCCACCTGATAGACCTGCACTAACTCACTATCAACAAAAGAATAACCTTCAAGCTCCTCACCCACGCACACAGAGCACTCCACAACACCAGTCCAGCGTACCCCAACAGCCGAATCAGCCTCTACACCCCCACCCGCCAGCCCCGCTCCACAGACTGCACCCTCGCCACTGTCCCCCGCAGCTGAAGAGTGACCGCCAGCAGTAGATAATTCTCTCCACCTCGCCTCCAAGACATGGAACACCCTCCCCATCCGCCTGTGGCCGACCGAAGACCTTCTAACCATCAGGAGACTTCTCAAGACCTGGCTTTTTGAACAGTAGCAGCCCCCCCAGCGCCTTGAATACCCCTCGAGTGCGCAGGCTAAAAGCAGGGGGGCGCACTCTCAGGGCCATGGCACCCACCCTATGGAACTCTGCCCTCTTTCTGTTCGGGGCACACAAGACCATTGGGCATTCAGAAAACTGATTAAAACCTGGCTCTTCTCTAACCTCTAGTCACATCCTTCCCTGTACTCACATGTCTGTCTTAGCGCTGGGACGCCCCGTTGCTGAGGCAGCCATGCGCTTTATAAGTATGCATAACATAACATAACATCTTCATGTCTTTATGTTGTAGCTACATTCTGATTGGCAGATTTTGATAATAATCCAGATCTTGTAAATGGGTGATATTGTCTAAAGGGAAAATATGCTCTGTATATAAAGTCTGTATATATTTTGTGCACAGTACTGTACTCATTTTGTTGTACCTTTATTTTTTATTGTACTAAATATTTCATTAATGCTGTATGGACTTTTATCTGAATTAATCGAACACACTGAATTGAATATTTGCGAAATGGATAGGAAATGATGACACTGTTCTAAAATGAATAGGATCCTATTTGACAGAAAGATCCTGTGCAGGTAAGTTGGGAAAATCCTGCTCTGGCCCAATACTATCTTCACATGGAGTACCACAAGGCTCTGTTCTGGTACCACCATTTTCAATGACAGTTGATGCACCACACTGATGCTTGTTGACTATACTAGCACATGTGGATACTTACACTATTTTTTAACTGTTTTTTAAACATTTTGTGATTGTGCCTTTGTGTGCTCTTTTACGTTTCGCCAGCGCCCCGTTCCACCGCAGGTTCTAACGTTTGCTGTGGAGGGTGCCAGCGCATACCTCAGGCTTCTTTCCGGTCTCTATGGGGTGGAGCCAGGGGGTCCTTTAGCGCTCTAGCATCCCTATTTAAACAGCATGGCCAGCTCGTCGCACAGCGGACGTGCACAGCGGGCGCGCCTTAGGCAAGCCCGTGTGCGCCACTCCGCGCCACGACCGTGCCAGTTGCCAGGGATGCTGCCAGTCACACCTCGGATCAACAGGGTAGGACCTGCTATACTAGCGAGGTTTTGTTAGAGCTCCGGCCGGAAGGGGCTCCCTGCCTCCATACATGGGACCCTGAGCTGTTATCTAGGAAGTCTTATCTAGTATGCACAGGCTGTAACATTTATTAGAAGCAGGATAGCAAGAGCCTGCCAGATACTAGGGCCACTAGGCCCCCCCTACAGTGACGGTCACGCACGGCCTCCTTATAAATGCAAGGTCTATGATTAAAAACCATATTGCTTTCAGAGATTTTGTCTCAGCTAGAAAGCCTACATGGGTTTTTGTTACTGAAACCTGGGCTACGGATGCTTCTGGCACTGATCTGGTAGACGCCATCCCTGCTGGGTATACCCTTGCCAGATTGGATAAAGTAGGACAGAGGGGATGGGGGTGGGAATCCTATACAGAGCCTCCATTACTCCATGACTCCATTGTCGTACACAGGCTCTGACGTCTCCCTCTGATCCCAATCAGGCCTACTATTTTTCCATCAACCTCCACCCTACGTAACGTTTCTCTGGAATTTTTTGCTATAGGCAACCGGGTCCTAGGGCATCTTTCAGTCAGGACCTTAGCAGGCTGGCAGAACCGTATCTTGAGAGATCTAACATAACTCTCTTGGAGGATTTTAATTTTCATCTAGAAAATCCCTCATGTAGGGACACACAAGGCCTCCTGGAAACTCTGAGTTGCTGTGGATTCTCACAGCCGGTTAGAGGCTCCACTCATATAGTGGGGCATACCCTCGACGGTGTATTCTCCAATGATCCCAGGATAAGGGTGGGGCAACCTATCCCCCTTGCCTTGACCGACCATTTCGCCGTACCGTTTGATTTACACTTCCAGGCATCAGTGTCGCCTGCTTCCAGCAACAGGAATTTGGAGGAAAGAAGGAACTATAGCTGTATAAACAAGGAGGCGCTTTCTAACTTCCTTAACAATCTGGAGCCTACTAAGCACCTTGACGCTAACTCTGCTGCTGTGGAGCTATCTCAACTACTGGCAGCAGCAATGGACACACATGCCCCGGTCAGGAAGCACAACTCAGCAAGAACAAGCCCCTCAGCTCCCTGGTTTACAGAGAGACTTAGAAAGCTTAGACAAGGTTGCCGCAAACAGGAGAGGCTGTGGCGTGCTCACTTAGAACCTCTTATTAGGGAACGGAATGAACAATTACAGAAAGAGTATAAATTGGCCATTATGGAGGAAAAGAGACTGTACTTTTCCATGGTTACTGCATCTATGAAATCTCAAAGAGAACTCTTTAAGGTCATCAATTCTCTTATCTCCCCACATGTCACTGACCCCTCTGACTGTTCGCTGGAGCTCTGTTACAAAATATCGAACTTCATCCAAGCCAGAATCTCGGATATCTATGCCTTATTGGAAACAGCTAACTCTAGTAGTAGGTCAGGAATGCAACTTCTACTCCCCCTAGTGAGACTTTGCTCATGGAGGAAACTCCCAGGCTCCTTACCATCCCCCTTGTATCCTTGAAGGTGACGGAAAGGCCTGGATGGTGAAAACTCGAGCTACCCTTTAGATCCTTGTCCCCTTGAGGTGTTAAAAACCTGTCGGGACATCATTACTCCTCACCTCACTGAAGTCATGAACGCCGCCATCTCTGAGGGATTGTATCCCTTGTTATGGAAGACGGCAGCAGTGAAGCCTCTTTTGAAGAAACCCTCCTTGGATCCTGGGGAATTGAAAAACTACAGGCCAAACTCCTTGCTTCCCGTCCATGCCAAGATTTTGGAGGCCTATCTTAATCTTCATCTTAGCACATACCTTAAAAACCAAGCTTTAGGAGTCACCACAGCACGGAGACAGCCTTGACGGCTGTCTTTAACAACATCCGGACTCAGATGGATGCAGGCCACTCTTCTTGTGATATTGGACCTCACTGCAACCTTTGATACTCTTTCTTCTCATAGGCTGGTGGCTCACCTTGGAGAGATAGGTGTCGTGGTGCTGCCCTGGGGCTCCTTGCCTCCTTTCTTGGTGAGCGGGCACAGATGCTAAAGTTGGGCCGGTTTTATTCAGCCCCTAAACCTTTGCTGTGCGGTATTCCTTAGGGCTCCTCCTTGAGCCCAACACTTTTTAATATCTATGTGGCCCCGCTTGCAAATGTAGTGAGATCTTTTGGGTTTTAGGTGTTGTCCTATGCAGACGACACCCAAATAATGGTTTCTATAACACATAGTGTACCGGACTCTGCCCTCAATTTTACGAGCTGTATGGAAGCAGTTTCCTCTTGGATGATGGAGAATTTTTTGAAACTGAATAGGGAGAAGACAGAGGTCCTGATTTTTTTTCGAGTAAACGGGATATCTGGTCCAGTGATTGGTGGCCGGACACACTTGGTGTTTGTCCCTGTCCAGTATCTCACGGGAAGACCTTAGGGTTGATTGTGGACAAGTCTCTCTCTCTCTTGACCTTCATGTCAATAGGACTGATCCACCTGCTTCAGGATCGTTAGGCTCCTTAGAAAAAGCTCTCACTACCTCTCCTTCAAAGCAGGCAAGCAGGCCATCATTGCCCTAGTAATGTCCAGATTGGACTATTGTAATGCCCTATGTCTGGGCATTGGCAAAGGCCTTGTTCGTCATCTGCAGATGGTGCAGAATGCTGCGGCCAGGCTGGTATTGAACCTTCCTAGGCATCACTCAGTCAGAGCCTCAATTAGGCTATTGCATTGGCTGCCGATGGACCGTAGGATTCTTTTTAAGATCCTATGTCTGACTCATAAAGCCTATTATGGCTCTGGCTCAGAGAACATTAAGTCGATAGTCCATCACTATGTTCCTAGCAGGCTGCTTCGGTCCTCAGACAAAAACTTACTGACAGTTCCTAGGTTTTAAAGGTTAAATGGGGTGGCAGAGCCTTCTCTATGGCTGTGCCCAAATTGTGGAATTCCCTCCCAGAAGCACTTTCTAGTCAGGTGTCCCTTCTGCTTTTTCGTAAAGCCTTAAAGACCTGGCTTTTCTTGGATACACCAGTTTGAGCATGTTCACTCTCTCACTGCATCCTGATGCCTTGCAGTCAGCGGCTTGATGCCCTTGGGCTAAGTTCGCGCTCTACAAATCAATATTCATTCATTCACTCAATGATAAAATCTGACATCTGGTCCTGAGCATCCATTAATGCGCGTATGATACTCATCTCTACTTAACAGTTAGTTCCAGCAACCTTGATAAAACAGAGGGGGATTTGGAAGTGACAGAGCACGGCGTTAGCCACATTGGCTTAACGCCGGGCTCCACCATTTCCAAAACGCAGGGCTGCACAATATTTACTACAATACCGTGCAGCTCTGAATTTCCCACAGTACTTTCGCTAATTTTATCTGCCTGGCACTAATGCAGGCATCCTTGCACTGTAGTGCAAGGGTGTCTGCATTGTAGGGGGAGATTGTTTATTTGCCGGAAGGTCCCCCTTCCTGCACATAAACAATCTGACATGTCATTTTTATACTTTGATATGTGCTGCCTAATGCAGCATACATAAGAAGTTACAAAATGACCCTTCCTGCACATAAACAATCAGTGGCCTTTTGCTGTTTCTATGTGTGCTGCACAAAGCAGCTCACATAAAAAGAGCAAATACGAGGAGAAATAAAGCATTTCTCCTCATTGCGCCTGTTTAACATCAGGTTTCCTTGGTCATAATTGTGGCATTGCCCCATATTTACGCCATCCTTGTGGGTTGTGATGGAACACCCATTGCCCACCCCTTTCACACAAAGTATAGCATGAAACGGGGGCCTTGTTCACAAGGCGGCATTAGGCTATATTAAGTGGCTTAATGATGCCTTTTGACTAAGGCAAAGCAACCATTACAACGTACTCAGAACCACACACTACACTTACAATGTATCCTTTCTTTACCTTCCTAATGTCTTTACAACAAATTACATTAACAGGAATAAACCTCAAACTGCATGGTTTTACCACGGATGAAAATACCACACGTGGTTCCATTTATTTACAAAATTTAGATTAACAAAAATATTTTGTTCCTTCATACAACCCACCTGTTCCTGTAAGAGCAAAGGCCTTTGCAGCTCAATAAAATAAGTACAAGATGCAAACTGGCTGCGGCAACGTCAGGTGTATAATAAGATGTACTCGACCACCACACCTAGGGTACCCCTCTCCATTACCCATTCATTCCACACACGGATGACAGTACCACGCGTGGTTAAATATAAAATGTTTAACCAAAACATTTTATTTTAATATCCTAATCGACATACATTTGTAATAAGTGTATGTGCGTTAAAAGCATTTATAATGTACCTTTATGAATGTGTGTTGTAATGACATGCGTGCTAATGACGTGTGTGGTACTAAATCATGCATGGTAGTGGCTATGTTGTAAAGACATGTGTGGTAGTTGCATGCGTTATTCCATCATACAACTGCAGCACACATGGAAATAGGAAAAAAGCGATCCTTGTTATGCCTCCCCTCACATCACTTTGTAAATCTGGGACAGCGTCAAATTTCATGGGTGTTGTGTGGGACAATCCACCGCAATGTGCATGGACAGCCTCCCCAGCGAAGAGCAATGTGATACAGCTATGCTCATGGCTATACAGGGTGGCTTTGCTCTTTATGAGAGCCATGCATCAAATATGTACCACTTTATGTGGTGCAAAGGTGACATAGGGCGCTCCGAAATAAGCCCCCGAGTCTATAATAGCCAGACAGATGCAAAGAGAGTTAGGGCAGTATACTGACTTGGTAAAGTAGACAGAATTTTTTTTAGATATACCAGACTGTAGTACGGTCCAAGGCCTGCTTTGCATGCATGGTATGTTAGCATGGCTTATTGGGAGTTTAAACGCCATTTTGCCTTTTGCCGCTTCTGCACACAACACTGCATATAGCTGGTTTTGTAAGTTAGGCCTCGTGAAGGTCTACACATGAGAAATGGTTTGTTTTTAACATCTCTAGACTTACATCGTGCCCCTAGCCTGCACAGTTAGTGCTGAACCCGTCAAGGTTATCATAACACGGGAGATGTTGTTTGAGATGATCGATTAACTCTTTTAGACACAACAATTTGACAGCTGTGAGCCAACTGAGATTCTGGCACCTTTATTATTCCACAGTTGCCATGATTTCACACACTTGGAAGATTTTCCATTTCCAGGGATGCAGAGAGCGTTTGCTGATCCAGATGTGATTTACTCCTACTGAGCAGAAAGGTAATGGGGTCCCCCACACAAGCCTAAGAGACCTTCTTTAGTTTATAAACATAGTTCCTATATAGGGAGGGTGTTAAAACGAGGGGCTAAAAGACCTGTTTTCACCATCATTGTATATGATTTCTCCTTTTGTATTTTATAGAATTGAAACAATGCTGACCATATTATTTTTAATCATATGTCTGCTTATGTTGGCTAAGATACTGCACCTGAAATTACGTCGTCAAAATAAATATTTTAATCTTACCGTGTCTCCTATTTACTCCTGCTGTGGGCTGGTATGAGTATAACAAAAGAGTGTTCTCATTTCCCACCATTCCTGAGTTGGTCCTAAGTCGCATGTTCTAGGTTGTCTAATCATTGGTCGCTTTGCTATAGGACGAAGAGCTAATGAGACACTGATGCTAGCTGGTTGGGGGTTTTCTAGGTACTGGGGTGAGTTTCTGGTACACCACAATTCACTGATGTCCCAGGTCTCTGTGCACAGTGCTGTGTATGAGCAGGATCCTTGCAATAAGAACACACGAGAATGACCTTAGAGAGCTTTATAGCAGCAATGTGTGTGACTATGTGGGAACCATATAACATTATCATACATCAATATGCATATCATAAAACTGGAAAGTGTGACTGGAGAATTATATTATCAAAAGGCAAAACATTGACAGATCATGTGTGAGTTAAAGCAAGTCTTTGTGGTTAGATAGATGAAGAGGGTAGCTGCAGCACAATGTTAAGGAACACATTATAAGTTAATTCAAAGTTCTTTCAATACTCTCTAAAACAAGATGTGTGAGACAGTCATCTTAAATTCTAAAGGGATGACATTCCAGATTCTGTCAGCTGCTCTGGAGAAGGATTAATCAAGTGTTTTCTGCTTGTTGAATTTCTGGATTTCTAGCACTCAAGCCTTCTTTGCTTCTGGAATTTCTATGTATCCCCAGGAAGTGCAACTTCTGATGTAGGTAAGACGGGGAGATATAATGCACAGCTTCATTGGATACGCATGTTGTTTTGAGATCTCAGCTAGAGGCCCGTAAAGAGCTCTAGGTGCTTGTTGAAAGGTGTTTTTTCGATGGTGGTAAGTATGTACCTACCTCCAGTAACAAGGCCACCAACATTGTACTGGGTCCTAAAAAGGGTCTCTACAAATAAGTCCCCTGCTCAACCCTTGGTAGCTGAAACCAAGTTATAAGGCTTAACTTAGGAGACACGCATGTAAAACATTTAGAAACACCAATACAGTGAATAGGTAACACACAACACACCCTACAAATCCCACACCAATACATAAAAATAGGAAATGCTTTTATCTTTAAAATGACGCCAAAATCCAAATTAGGAAACCGGAGATATGAATTTTTAATGAATAAACACTTTCTAGTGCTTAGAAACCAATAGCGCCACTCTAAGACATATGCTTGCGCTTGACTGGAACAAAGTTTCAGGTGAACGTGTTGGAGCCCGGCTCGGATGCAGTCCGCAGGAGGCCCTGGTCAATTTTTACTTTCACACTTAGAAACTGTTCTGGAGTATGTTCTTGCCTTCGCTGTTCTTCACCAAGCTGGATTCAGTGAGGGTTTGAAGGCTTGACTTTCAGGGAGTGCCAGCTCACATCCTGGAAGTCAGACCTCTGGAGCTCTTCAGAGGGACAAACCTGGACTCCAGGATGGTCGCAGTTGAAGATGGCCGGCTTGGCTTCGCGGCGGGTTACCTTATGGAGGTTTTCCCTAAAAGTTCCCAAAGCGTTCCCAATCTTCTGGAGGTCTTTCCAGAGGGGCTCCTTGTAGGTTCCAAGGGTCCAAAACACAAATCCAAGGTGTGGAATCTCCTAGATGATCCCAGGTATGGACGACACTTCCCACGTTGCACTTTGTCAACCCCTTAAAAGTACACTGGATGCACTCCTGGTTTAGGACTCCAACTGGAGAAGGGTCATTAAAGCTCTGTTAACCTGCAGCTGCAGGGAGTCCACTACTTACTCCTTTTTAAAGTAAGGCAAAGCCCTCATAGCTGTAATACCAGATAGTGTAGCAGGAGCAGTATTTTTCCTCACCAGGGTTTATAAAACATCTTTTATAGGGGCCCTCATTTTTTTGTAACCCAGCCCCCCCCCCCCATTCTCCCAAGGGGAGAACTTTGAGCTGCCTAATATGTAAAAATTATGTAGATTATCACTGTTATAGTGTCCCTGCCACCAAAGTCGAGTTTGCAGTGAATTTACTATTTAAAAGCAGTGCTGAAACTCAGGGCTGTTATTAAAATGACCTCGGGCTCTCAGCAGTGAGCACATTTAATTGGAAAAAAGGCTGCTGCCCTCCAAACTGCCAGGCCCTATTATATACTAGGGACTTATGGGTAATTTTCACCCCCTTGCCCTATTATCTACTAGGGACTTATAGGGCATGCCAATTGTAAGTGTGCCTCAATGCAAGTTTGTGTGTGTTTAACATATCACTGGGCCTGGGCCTGCCTAGCAGGGTCTCAGGGCGCAGTCATAGTCAGCTACCATTTGTACCAGTCAGCACAGGGGCTTTGGGGGTGAATGGGCCAAAAGGGTGACTTTCTAACGGTGCTGATGATATGTGTTCTGTCAGGCTGTATGATAGATCAACGCTTGCAACTACCATGCATGCCTTTACAACGTGGTCACTACCACACATGATCCAGTACCACAAACAGAATTAGGAAACAAGCCATTACAATGCACATTTATAAGCATACATTATAAATGCCTTTAACACACATACACTTACCATATATATCAGTACAATGCAAACATGGAAAGAGGAAAACACCTTGTAGGATTCTTTTGTGTAGGAAAGTGTCCCTTCCTGCACAAAAACAATCCTGCATGCAATGAATGCAACCTTGGACCATGGTGCAAGGGTGCCTATTTTGGAGCTAGGCTGCCCAAACGGCACCAGCGCAGGAAAAAATGATAGGAATGCACGGAATTGCTGAAATTCATTCTATTCCTGCCCTTTCACTTGGGCGTAGGGCAGTGCAATAAGGTCCCGGCCTATGCCAAAATGCCATAAATGAGGCACTGAATCTGCAAACGTCATGCAAAAATCTGATTTTGGGGTTCACAAACTCTTTTCAATACCCACAATCACTCGATGATGGGCTGCAAGTTCTTTATAACCTTACTATACCTGACCCTACTACCTGGAAAGCATTCATAGATGGGAGAACTGTGGAAAGCTGCAAAAATGTGGCTGACCCCCATTTGTGAGAGTTACTGGCTGTTAAATATTGCACCGCACTTGAACCCTGAGGCACTTTCCACTGGCATTTGACTGGTGGGTCTGTCAATTTGTGTTACTTGGATAATGAGGTGATAATATGCAAGATTCTGTAAGCAGAACATTCATAATATAGATTTTTGGGGGTCTGAGGGAGGTCAGCTTGGGCTGTGGTTTACCCATGGAATCAGATTGAGACTAAGACACATAGGTTAGGGCATCCCTTGGGCGGCACTCATCATCTTACATTGATGGAGCTACTCATATGCTTTAGGCTTCACCAATGCTTTGGTCCATAACTGCGTCTTTGGTCCCATAACTGCATCTTTGGTCCCATAATTGCATCTTTGATCCCATACCTGCATCTTTGGTCCCAAACCTACATCTTTGTTCACATACCTGCATCTTTGTTCCCATACCTGTATCTTTGGTCCCATATCTGCATCTTTTGTCCAATACCTACATCTTTGATCCCACACCTGCATTGTTGGTCCCAACCCTACATCTTTGGTCCCATATCTGCAGATTTGGTCCCATACCTGCATCTTTAGTCCGATACCTGCATCTTTGGTCCCAAACCTACAACTTTGGTCCCATATCTGCATCTTTGGTCCCATACCTACATCTTTGGTCCTATACATACATCTTTGGTCCCATACATACATCTTGGGTCCCATACCTACATCGTTGGTCCCATACCTGCATCTTTGGTCTCATACATACATCTTTGGTCCCATACATACATCTTTGGTCCCATATCTGCATCTTTGGTCCCATACCTGCATCTTTGGTCCCAAACCAACATCTTTGGTCCCATACATACATCTTTGGTCCCATGCCTACATTTGTGGTCCCATACATACATCTTTGGTTCCATACCTACATTTGTGGTCCCATACCTGCATCTTTGGTCCCATGCTTACATCTTTGGTCCCATATCTGCATCTTTGGTCCCACACCTGCATCTTTGGTCCCAAACCTACATCTTTGGTCCCATATATACATCTTTGGTCCCATACCTACATCTGTGGTCCCATACATACATCTTTGGTCCCAAACCTACATCTTTGGTCCCTTATCTGTATCTTTGGTCCCATACCTACATATTTGGTCCCATACCTACATATTTGGTCCCATACCTGCATCTTTGGTCCCAATCCTACATCTTTGGTCCCATATCTGCATCTTTGGTCCCATACCTACATCTTTGGTCCCATACATACATCTTTAGTCCTATACTTGCATCTTTGGTTCCACACCTGCATCCTATTGATGGGCCTCAGTGTGCTTTGAGTCAGCTGTAACTATAGGATTTGTCTAAGAACCCACGCCTTTGACGCATGTCTGTACATAACATGCCACTGAGTACACTCCATAATCGAAAATATACTATGACACATGCACACATGGGGATGCATAGCTGGTGGTGAAGCAATGGGTCTTCTATTAAAGAAAAACAGTTTCACAGTAGCCACCGTAGGGTGCTCCTGCATTGCGATGCAATATTTGCATATGTGATGACGCTCCAGGAAATACTTGTGGAGTCTGAGCACCCGGGTGCTGTAAATACTATGCCTGGGTGAAGCATAATTTCTTTTGCATAAATTATGTGAAATGCCCATTAAATTAGGCACCATCACCAACATTATATACCAGCTTCAACATTTTGCAAACAAAGGTTTTAGAGGAAAATGATCCCTGGCATCCTTTTATGGTGTGAGGACATATTTTTCATGACAAACGCATAAAGTCAGGAGTGCCACAAACAACACCTGCTCATGTTCAGTTGATTTGCATTTGTCCCAAACTCCTGCATTCAGACTTTTACTTCAACAAAGTCTCACATATGCAATTTAGCATAATAGCGTAATGTCAGGCATTTTGTATAACAATTATAACATTAAATGTAAGCAATTACAAAAGATTACACCCAGGCCCATGAATAGCCTGGCAATTGCAGATGCATTGTGTGATACCTGGGGGATTTATTTTTTTTTTGTATAATTTTTATTTTATCGAAGAAAAAGAACCAATACACAAGGCAATGAGACAATACATTCGGACATGTGTTCAAGAAGGAGTGCAACTGCATGACAGTGTAATACAGACATCATTGGTGCAAAAAGGGGGGGGGGGCAAGTGGGGAAACAAAATCAGTAAACATAAGTTACACATGACTGGAATGCCTCAACATACACCAATCCATGTTCTCCTTCCATGCCAGAACCGTGGGTGGCCACTGGGCGCCCCACAACTGGGCGATGTCTCTCTTGGCAATCCTATTTCCAAGGGTTGCCCACTGCGTCTGCGCCACATCATAGTCATTCGGTTCCCAGACATTCAACAGGCAACGCCTAGCTTCAGGCAATAAAGCCACCCCGTGACTCTTTCCATCACAGCATGTACACAATTCCAGAACACCACCACCGCCGGACACTCCCAAATTATGTGGAGGAAGGTTCCAATCAGTCCACAACCACGCCTACATATCCCATCCCCTGAATAACCCATATGCATCAGGCGCCGGCCAGTGACGTATATCCGATGTAGGATTTTGAGCTGAACGAGTCGGAGACGGGCCTGAATCGCGACCTCTTTAGGCGAGGATAGCGCCGACTGCCAGTCCTCGTCGTCCAGCTCCAAACCATCGCTGGTCCAAACCTCCCTGAGCCGCACCAACAGATCCGTTCGATTATTAATCCGTTTTTTGTATATCAAAGAGATAGTGCTGTCGGGAACGTATCCGTCAAGCACCCGGTCTTCTAATGGGGAGGATTCGGGGATGTCGGTACCCTCAGGAAATACTGAGCTCAATGCGTGGGCAATCTGTGCATAAAGGAAGAATTCCCTATCACTCAGCTCATACTCCACCTTCAGTGCCTCGAAGGTCTTGATTTTACCCTTGACCCACAGATCACTCACCCTACTGATACCAATCATGTCCCACTTTTCAAATCCTTTAGTCTTCCACAGGCAACCCAATCTTTCAGACGCGTAGAGCGGAGTCGCACGGGTCAGTCGATCCCTCCATCCCGTTGCCGCATTCGCATCATGCCACACTCGCACCACTATCTTGGTAGGTCCCGAGAGCTCTCTTCCCGTTGCTTTGGAATAAAGGGCCTTTTAATAGTCCCCACCCGGTAACAAGTACTTATCCATCTCGAATGCAGGATTAGAGGCAGGTCCATACATTCCATGGTTAATCGCTCCCAACTGAGAGGCTCAGTAATATCGCCTGATATCCGGAATCGCTATACCTCCGTCATACCAGGGAAGTGTGAGTTTGGCGACGGCGATACGCGAGCATCCATCCCGGATCAATCGTCTCTGCAGACTTTCCACCTCTTGAAAATAGCTCGCCGGAACTATGTCAAATGTATTCTGGAGCGCGTATAGAAATCGCGGTAAGGACATCATTTTCAAAAGAGCTGCGCCCCCGAGTGGAGAAAGCGGAAACCCGAGCCAGCCCGCAACGTCAGATTTTAACCTCTGAAGAGGAGGGAGCAGGTTACGATCGGATACCTGGGGGATTTAACCGCGGTATAACACGGGTCTGAGGCATTGACCATCTCCAGAATGAGTATGTACGGGGGACGTATTTATGAGAAAATATCGGAGCACGGAGCAGCACCAAATTTAGCAGCGCAGCACTTTGACAGATTCAAAACACAGGGATATGCCGTATTCACAAGAATACGACACACCGACTTGTTTTCCCAGGTACTGGTGCTATATTTATCCACCTAGCGCCAATGCAGGCACCCTTGCAACATATTGCAAGAAAGTCTGCATTGCAGGGAATGATTAATCATGTGCAAGAAGGTGTCCCTTCCTGAATATAAACAATCACTAATGGCAATTTGTTGCTTCATAGAACTATGAAAGTGTCATTATTTCAACCCTTCAATGCGTGCTTCGGCATACGGCCGTCGCGAACACTAACTTTGTATTGCTGCGCACGTCCGTTGGCCGCCGTGGCCCCGCCCACTCCTTTAAACTGCTGTAAAAGCGGTTATTGATTGATATTGTGCAGGGAGGGACACCTTCCTGCACATAAACAACTTTTAATGGCATTTTGCTATTGTATATGTGCTGCAAAATGCAGCACACATAGAAAAAGCAAAAACAAGGAGAAATTAAGGTTCAACTCATTTTTCCTTTCTAACGCCTGCTCTTGCATGGAGTTTGTGTTTGGCGCTGCCTCAGATTTACACCTCCTTGTAAATCTGGGGCTGTGTCAAAAGCCATGGGTGTTGCGGTGGAACGCCCACAGCTACACCCCTTGCACGCCCCCTTCACACTAAGTGATGCTTGTAAAGGGGCTTATTTACAAGGTGCCGTTAAGCCACAAAAAGTGGCTTAACTCTGCTTTGTAAATATGGAGAAGGGCATATCGCCACCAGAACGTCACTAAAAGTGCCGTTCTGGTGGCGATATCCTCTTGTGATTAAGCCCCAATGTTTAAATAGCTCTTAGGCCATTTCTAAGCGCTAAAAATAACAGGTGCTCTTGTTGGTCCATGTGATGTTGTTCAGTTAAACGACCCCAGCAGGATGGGAGGCTGTGCTGGCCCTGCCTTAATTCAAACCTGGGCCTTTCTGCGAATCCACATTTCAGTGATGACCTGTAAGTCACCAGCCATCTTTCCGTCACCAGGTGTCACTCCGTCTGTCTGCCGATCTGTCGCTCTGTCTCCAGCCCTCCTCTAACTCGGTTCAAGTTTGAGAACAGAACTAGAAAGTAACCTGAACCAGGGCTCGAATAAATGAAATATCCATTTCAGGTGCACGAGCAGCTCATCAGTAGGGCTTGTTGTCTCATCCGTGGATCTCCCTGATCCGGGTCTTTTGGTGCCTCGAGGCTCAGGAGGGGCTGTGTCCAATCGCAGACTCACCCTCTTTACGGAAGGGACATGCAGTGCGTGTTTTTTATTTACAATATCACGAGGCGGGGTCTGTAGCAAACCCAATTCATCACACTAAAGAGCTGCTTATTAGTCTCTCCTCGTGGCGTTTCCATGACTAAAGGGGCTCCTGCATTTCTTCAAGGGCAGAAGGACCTCATCACATGCAGCAGAAGGCGTCATCCTCCGCATTTTCATTTTTAGGACTGGCTGCAGGCACAGCTGTCTGCAAGACGCATTATTACTATTTAAAAAATATGCAGAGTGGGCTTTAGATCTACCCTGAGGAGCAAATGTCTCTCCTCCCCTCGTGCTATTGGCTATTTGGTGAATGATTCCACCTTGCAGGATGTTCTTCCGCTGAAATGTATGAGGGACTATTTTATAACCGAAAAGTACAGCTGGTCATCCCCCTCTTTCCACACTCACTTCTTCGTCTCCTAAATGCATTCTATATGGAAAGCTATAATGTTTCGCTCCTTGTTTTCCTGCATTGGCAAAGCCAGTAAGGCAGGTTTTAATGTGATAAACAGCATTCATGCTCTATCTACAATGGCAAATATTAGTCAGAGAAGGGTTCTGGGGTGTGGCCATTGGTGAGAGCAGAGGTGAGCTTGCATAATTGGAGGGTGTCATTAGTGTCAGCACATACAGGCGGACCCCCCATGTCTATCGTATGTCTTTGCAGAGCCTGTGGGTCTCGCCTCGCTTTCATAAGAATGTTTGATAAACTCAGGGCCAGATTCATCAGACTCCTGCAGTGACCTTGCATCACGCACGGTGTCGCGAGGGCAGCTCAATACCAAAGTCAGACCTACCACACGACGCAAGGCCACCTTACACGGCCCTGCGCTGCGGGGTTCAACTGGAATGATGCAACGCAGCGCAAGCCGCTGCCCTGCGTCCTCCGTCCTGGGACGTCGTTCCACGGGTGGAGCCTGGGAGCTCCCTTCCATCCACCCATGGATTTTTGTGCGTTCCCAGATTTCCCAACACTGGTTGTCCTGGGAGGGCTTTGAAATGCTTCGCCTCTCGCTTAGAAAGAGGAAAATGCCTCAGAGTATGGCTTTTGTGCAGGAACGTGTCCCTTCCGGCACAACAAGAATCCTGCATATAACACAAGCAGAGTCCTTTGTACTGGAACGGTATCTTTGCAGGGCACAACGCATGCTAGACCCCCTCAGACACCTTTGCGCCATGACGCAAAGGTGGCTGAGTGACACTCTGTAGCCTAGCTATGCACAAGCGCTAGGGAGAGAGCAGGATAGTACTATATCTTAGTAGAAATTGCACTTTCCTTCCCCATCATACAACGTAGCACTACAACTTTGGGTGCTATACTGGGAGCGTGACAATTTTGAAAATCTGGGCCAGGGTGGGTAAAGCCTCTCGGAGTGCCTCACTGTGAGCACAGTATACAGGTGAGAGCTGCAGTAACAGCGTTACTTAGATAGAGGAACAGGTAAAGCCTCTCGGTGTGCCTCACTGTGAGCACAGTATACAGGTGAGAGCTGCAGTAACAGCGTTACTTAGATAGAGGAGCAGGTAAAGCCTCTCTCATGTGCCTCACTGTGAGCACAGTATACAGGTGAGAGCTGCAGTAACAGCGTTACTTAGATAGAAGAGGTGAGAGCTTTAGTAACAGTGTTACTTAGATAGAGGAACATGTAAAGCCTCTCTCATGTGCCTCACTGTGAGCACAGTATACAGGTGAGAGCTGCAGTAACAGTGTTACTTAGATAGAGGAGGTGAGAGCTGTAGTAACAGTGTAACTTAGATAGAAGAGGTGAGAGCTTTTGTAACAGTGTTACTTAGATAGAGGAACAGGTAAAGCCTCTCGGTGTGCCTCACTGTGAGCACAGTATACAGGTGAGAGCTGCAGTAACAGCGTTACTTAGATAGAGGAACAGGTAAAGCCTCTCGGCGTGCCTCACTGTGAGCACAGTATACACGTAAGAGCTGCAGTAACAGCGTTACTTAGATAGAGGAACAGGTAAAGCCTCTCGGCGTGCCTCACTGTGAGCACAGTATACACGTAAGAGCTGCAGTAACAGCGTTACTTAGATAGAGGAACAGGTAAAGCCTCTCTGTGTGCCTCACTGTGAGCACAGTATACAGGTGAGAGCTGCAGTAACAGTGTTACTTAGATAGAGGAGGTGAGAGCTGTAGTAACAGTGTAACTTAGATAGAAGAGGTGAGAGCTTTTGTAACAGTGTTACTTAGATAGAGGAACATGTAAAGCCTCTCTGGTGTGCCTCACTGTGAGCACAGTATACACGTAAGAGCTGCAGTAACAGCGTTACTTAGATAGAGGAACAGGTAAAGCCTCTCGGCGTGCCTCACTGTGAGCACAGTATACACGTAAGAGCTGCAGTAACAGCGTTACTTAGATAGAGGAACATGTAAAGCCTCTCGGCGTGCCTCACTGTGAGCACAGTATACACGTAAGAGCTGCAGTAACAGCGTTACTTAGATAGAGGAACAGGTAAAGCCTCTCGGCGTGCCTCACTGTGAGCACAGTATACACGTAAGAGCTGCAGTAACAGCGTTACTTAGATAGAGGAACAGGTAAAGCCTCTCGGCGTGCCTCACTGTGAGCACAGTATACAGGTGAGAGCTGCAGTAACAGTGTTACTTAGATAGAGGAGGTGAGAGCTGTAGTAACAGTGTAACTTAGATAGAAGAGGTGAGAGCTTTTGTAACAGTGTTACTTAGATAGAGGAACATGTAAAGCCTCTTTGGTCTGCCTCACTGTGAGCACAGTATACACGTAAGAGCTGCAGTAACAGCGTTACTTAGATAGAGGAACAGGTAAAGCCTCTCGGCGTGCCTCACTGTGAGCACAGTATACACGTAAGAGCTGCAGTAACAGCGTTACTTAGATAGAGGAACAGGTAAAGCCTCTCGGTGTGCCTCACTGTGAGCACAGTATACAGGTGAGAGCTGCAGTAACAGCGTTACTTAGATAGAGGAACAGGTAAAGCCTCTCGGTGTGCCTCACTATGAGCACAGTATACAGGTGAGAGCTGCAGTAACAGCGTTACTTAGATAGAGGAACAGGTAAAGCCTCTCTCATGTGCCTCACTGTGAGCACAGTATACAGGTGAGAGCTGCAGTAACAGTGTTACTTAGATAGAGGACGTGAGAGCTGTAGTAACAGTGTAACTTAGATAGAAGAGGTGAGAGCTTTTGTAACAGTGTTACTTAGATAGAGGAACATGTAAAGCCTCTCTGGTGTGCCTCACTGTGAGCACAGTATACACGTAAGAGCTGCAGTAACAGCGTTACTTAGATAGAGGAACAGGTAAAGCCTCTCGGCGTGCCTCACTGTGAGCACAGTATACACGTAAGAGCTGCAGTAACAGCGTTACTTAGATAGAGGAACAGGTAAAGCCTCTCGGTGTGCCTCACTGTGAGCACAGTATACAGGTGAGAGCTGCAGTAACAGCGTTACTTAGATAGAGGAACAGGTAAAGCCTCTCGGTGTGCCTCACTGTGAGCACAGTACACAGGTGAAAGCTGCAGTAACAGTGTTACTTAGATAGAGGAACAGGTAAAGCCTCTCGGTGTGCCTCACTGTGAGCACAGTATACACGTAAGAGCTGCAGTAACAGCGTTACTTAGATAGAGGAACAGGTAAAGCCTCTCGGTGTGCCACACTGTGAGCACAGTATACAGGTGAGAGCTGCAGTAACAGCGTTACTTAGATAGAGGAACAGGTAAAGCCTCTCGGTGTGCCTCACTGTGAGCACAGTATACAGGTGAGAGCTGCAGTAACAGCGTTACTTAGATAGAGGAGCAGGTAAAGCCTCTCGGTGTGCCTCACTGTGAGCACAGTATACAGGTAAGAGCTGCAGTAACAGCGTTACTTAGATAGAGGAACAGGCCTCACTGTGAGCACAGTATACAGGTGAGAGCTGCAGTAACAGCGTTACTTAGATAGAGGAACAGGTAAAGCCTCTCGGTGTGCCTCACTGTGAGCACAGTATACAGGTGAGAGCTGCAGTAACAGCGTTACTTAAATAGAGGAGCAGGTAAAGCCTCTCGGTGTGCCTCACTGTGAGCACAGTATACACGTAAGAGCTGCAGTAACAGCGTTACTTAGATAGAGGAGCAGGTAAAGCCTGTCAGTGTGCTTCATGTGAGTACGGTATACAGCTGAGAACTGCAGCAACAATGCTACATAGACTGATGAGCAGGTAAAGCCTCCCAGGTGTGGCACACCGTGAGCGTACCTATGGCAATGAGACCTGCAGTAACAGTGTAATCAAGACCTGCGGTATGTACACCCACTCAGAGGGTGCTTCATTGTGAGTGCACCTGGATAGGTGACAGCTGCAGTAACAGTTTGTTTTTGGAATTTTTAATGCGCACAACTACCGAGGGTGTCTCGGCGCATGTCGGACTTCTTGGGCCGGAAAGCAGCCAAGTAATCATTGATTAAATAACCAGGTTTTCAGGAGTTTACGGAAGCTGAAAAGAGTGGGGCTGGTATTGATGAACAGTGGGAGAGAGTTCCATAGTCTAGTTGTTGCTACTAAAAAACGTCTGTCTCCCCAGGTAGTGGTTCTGGTACGTGGGACAGAGAGGAGATGAGTGGAGGATGAACGAAGTGGTCTTTTTGGAGCGTAGATCCGAAAAGCATCCTTAAGAAGCCTGGGTCCTGAGTCATGGATGGCTTTATAGGCAATGCAAAGTGCCTTAAACTTTATCCGACTCTTAACCCTTAACAATGCAGGTGACGTATGGCCGAGGAGGTGGGGCAGTGACTGGGGATGCCGATCAAAATTCTAGCTGCAGCGTTTTGGACTGACTAGTTTATTTAAGACGTGTTCTTGAGTGTTGAGGAAGAGAGCGTTGCCATAGTCCATTTTGGAAAAAACGAGGGTGGTGATCACTGTTTTTCCTGCAGCTGGAGGGAGATATGGCAACAGTTTCATAACCTTCCTCAGTATGAAGAAGGCGGATGAGACCACTGCGTTCACGTGGTGCTTAAATAACAGCTTGTCATTGTAGGAGAGTAGGGTCTGCAATCCTATGATCACCCGGACTTTTTGCTTTTGTTTCACTGGTTTACGACTTTCTCGGGCTGTGGGCCTGCTAATCAGACCCACAGCCTAGCTGTTCTCTCGCTAAATTGATGTGTGTACCATAGGTGCATTACCCAATTGGAACTGGGCCACCTTGTCAGACCCTGTAACTCAGGGCATCAGTGTACCCAGGGCATACCAGGGGCTGAAGCATGTATTATGCCACCCCTGGATGGCCATCTCAATCTGACACAACTGGCTGCATGACAGCTGGGGCAACGTGGCGTCCTCGCCCGTTGCTGTAGGTATAGTATCCCTATATCTAACCCTAAAATGGACACCCGAGTTCCTATCAGTCACTCCTATGGCAGGCCTTGACAATCCTGAAGGCAGAGTGCATGGAACCGTGTGAATTGGGCTCTGGCACGAGCCGAGCCCGGTTGCAGCTTGCGGAACCAAGACCCAACGGCTGTTCCATGATAACGCGTACCATATCGGTAACTTCGGTATTGCGTTATCAAGACATGTCGAGTAAGGTGTCATACGAATCGGGATGCTGCCCCCTCACCAATGCTGGCGACGAGGTTGGCATCCCGCCCTTCTAGAGGGACACGACATGTACGTAACCGTGAACCCCGGTTGAAGTTAACTGAAGCCTCAGCTCCACAAAATGGACGCTGCCACCACAGACACGAGTCTGACCTCCTGCTGCTGGGAGTCCTTCCAGCGAGGAGAGCTTGGACAAAGGGTTTCCTGTCCGGGGCGGTGTTCGCACCATCCCAGACAGGGTTTTGTGTATCCTGGGTAGGCAGGGCTTTGCAAGAAGGTGACTGCGGAGTGGCACCCCGGTGCTCACTACGCATCTGCCGGCTAGAACCAGTTCCAGGGGCGCGCAGCCCCTGACCTGGGGAAAGTCCGGCAGGGGAGAGGGGTGTAACTACCCCCCTTCCTGGTCCCACCCCTAGGGCAGGACCTAGTCATGTACCCACCCCTTTCTTTAGGATAAAGGCCGGAGCGGGGACCCTTCTAAATTAGATCATCTTTGAATCAAGAACTACTTTCTACGAAAGGACATTCGAGACTCTTCTCAAGATTTCTCCCTTGTGGCTAAGGAGTAGTCACCCTGCATCCGCAGGCACCATCTAAGAACTCTGCGGTTTGCTGCAAGTCCTTCCTCAGGAATCCGACTACCCAGCTCGACGAGAACCGGCTTCCCTGGCACCTCTGACCTCTACCCACATCGTCAGCTCAGCTGAGATCTGTGGGTGCGACGAGACCTCGAGGGACCGGCCATCATCAAAACCTGCACGCTTTCTTATCCAGCACGATCCCCGAAGGAATCCTCTGGTGAGTGCTCTGGGGTCCGAGAAGCCCCGACCCTGAGCAGCTCCAGCACCGAAGTGCAGTCTCCCAGCATCTCCACGATCTGCGTGGGGCCCTTCTGCTTTGCTGTTCAGCACGTTGTCCGATCACTAGCCGCTGGCTTGTGACTCTTTGACGACGAACGACAACCAACGTTGTTGGTCTGGTTGCTCCAGACTAGCCTTTTGCTCCTTTTTACGAGAGGAG
The DNA here is from genome assembly GCF_964263255.1 of Lissotriton vulgaris. Taxonomy (NCBI): domain Eukaryota; kingdom Metazoa; phylum Chordata; class Amphibia; order Caudata; family Salamandridae; genus Lissotriton; species Lissotriton vulgaris. Next base: position 299,877,462 of record NC_141688.1, on the reverse strand, counting down.
CACCCCGGACCCTCCTGGTCCACTCAAGACGTCATTTTAGGCCCACCAAGTGGCCCTGAAATCTGCCAAGGCTTGTTGCCCCAATCCTGGGCCCAGCGACGCCGACAGCATCAACCTTCGTGGGACAGCTCGCACCTCCATCCTGGTCGCCGACAACGCCTCCTGGTCCATGAGACTGCAGAGCCTAGCGTCGCCCACTCACCTAGTCGAGGTGACGGCCACCTGGTGCCCTCCTGGTACCCTCTGACTACTGGCTAGTAGTACGAACTTGGTCCCCTCTGCTTTCAGGTATCATCGATCTCTGATCCAGGCTTGGATCTCTACGAACTATTCTTCACTGGTCGCCGGCCAGCAACTCCTTCCTTCCGGCTCCTGGCTCATCAGCGAAGACCCCCGACACCTGTAAGACTTGTGCAGCCGCAGTCCTTGTGGCTAGGTAACTCCGGCATTTCGGTGCCCGCATAGCCTCCTTACTTAAGGGTCCCGAGTCCCTCGCTTCCGACTTGCCTTATCGGGTCCGCCCGAGACCACTAGAATTTTCCGTGCCCTCGGGCACTTGTATTGATTGTGCACTTGAAGTATTTTCCTAAGAGTTTTGTTCTGTGCTTAGTACCCTGTCCTCATAAAGAGTCCAGGGCTGTTGTGATTCTAATAAATACACTGTTTATTTTCATAACACTTGTGTGGTGTCCTTTCACATGGTGTTCAAGGGGTATGTGATGGTATAACAGCTGGCTTAACACGCCCTCTAGAGTTTAGCCCGAAGACTGCTCGTATCCACGCTACTAGGATAGCTGGTCTAAGGTTGACTTACAACCAATCACCATAAGGGTCATTTGGACCGATGCATAGTGGTCGCTAGAATAGTGAACAGTGCATATCGGGCCAACTTCTCACATTGGTGAGCAGCGGTTGGGATTTTGAGCTTGCTGTCGTTTTACCACGCGTAACCTAAGAATATCTTGTGAAAGATCGCATAAGTACTCCAGGTACATATAACTTAGCTTAGAATACTCTGAGTTCTACTGAACCAGCTGTTGTAGCTCCTCAAGGCTTAGCACACATTGGCTACAACTCTTAGCAAGGGATCAGTAGGTAAACATATAGTGTAGGTAGGTGCATCACTTACACCACACTAGAAGCAGCATGTCCGACAAACGTGGAAACTCTGAGGCTCCCCTTGTGTCAGTCGACCTTCCACAGGTCACGTCCAGATACGCTGCACTTAGCTTCCAAGAGATGCGACAGCTCTGTACATCTCGGAAGTTAAAACAGGGTTCAAACCCTACAACTCCATTTCTGATTGGTCTCTTGGAGACTTATGATGCTTGTAGGGCGGGTAACACCGACCCTTCTCATCCAGAAGAGAGTATGCCCCCCCTCGAGGGAACCCGAGGTGACCCTGACCTTATCCATCTCTCCGCAGAAGGCGAAGAGGAGGACGAGGAGCCAGAGACATCTGGGGACGAGGCAGACAAAGGTCCGGAAGTAGTTAGTCAGCTAACTAAGGCCAACTTAAGCCGGCACGAGAATGGTACTAGGAGACCCCTGGGGCCCCTCTCAGGCCAGCTTAACATTGGGAGTGGACGAGTTAGGTCTCTATCGAGAGGCTCTAACAGATCCATTCAAACCAATGGCTCTCGAGGCTCTGCTCGAAGAGGGATGACATCCCCTCAGAGGAGAGTATACGAAGCGAAGGAGCGGGAAGTCAATCTGCGGATCGAAAGGGAAGAACTTGCCCTAGCCAAAGAAAGACTTGCCTTTGCTCAAGAGCAAGCATTGAGTGGGACAATTCCCACTGGTGGCAGCATTACCCCACGGGAACCCAGGAGTTTAGACACTAAGCACCTGAATAAGATAGTGCCCCCCTTTAAGCAAGGGGACGACATCCACAAATGGATTACTGCTTTGGAGCGGGCCTGCACTGTCCAGTGCATCCCCCAGAGTCAGTGGGCGGCTATCTTGTGGCTCTCCTTTGAAGGTAAAGGTAGAGATAAGCTCCTCACTACTAGAGTCGAGGATGCTAACAATTACCAGATCCTGAAGAACACACTGATTGATGGGTTCGGCCTAACCACTGAGCAGTACAGGTTGCTGTTCAGGGATACCCAGAAAACTCAGTCTCAGGACTGGTCTGATTTCGTTGATTGTGCCACTAAGGCTTTGGAGGGCTGGTTGCTGGGCAGTAAGGTTACTGATTACACAGGATTGTATAATTTGATCATGCGAGAACAGATTTTAAACAATTGTCAGAACCAGTTGTTGCATCAGCACCTTGTCGACTCGGATCTGACCTCTCCCCAAGAATTGGGAAAGAAGGCAGACAGATGGGTCAGAACAAGGGTTAAGCAAAACCAGGGTCAGAACCAGGGTGGTCAGAAGAAAGCAGACCAGAAGGGTAAAGATTCGAAAGGGGAACAAAATGACCAGAAGTCTTCAACAGGTCCCCAACAACCCAAAGAGGGGGGGGGGTCAGGCTTCCCAGAAAAAGAAGAATCAAGAAGGCCAATCGAAAAGGTGGTGCCAATACTGTAAAAGTAAAACTCACTGGTTTAGTGAGTACACCAAGAGAGGAGGGCAGACTCCTGCTACTGCAGCCCCTAAGGCACCTGTGCCCCCTAGTACAGCCAGCAGGAGTAGTGCGCCTCCCAAGGGACTAGTTGGGTTAACCTTGGGTTCTGAGGGGTGTGACAACTTAGTTGGTACACTCACTCAGGCTGTCCTTGTCTGTATGGGGGATGTAGATATATCCCCCGACGTCAGTCCCGATACTTTGGGCAAATACCGACAGACGCCTTTAATTAATGGAAGAATGGCTCAGGCCTATAGGGACACTGGTGCCAGCGTCACCATGGTGACGCCTAACTTTGTGGACCCTGGACAGATCATGCCAGGTACAGATTTCCTGGTGACCAATGCCAGCAACGTCACTACCAGTCATAGTATGGCGATTGTTGCTTTCTCCTGGGGAGGGGTAAATGGCCAGAAAAAGGTTGTTGTTAGTTCAGACCTCCCAGTGGATTGTTTGTTGGGCAATGATTTGGAGTCATCGCAATGGTCAGAAGTGGAGCACCGGACTCACATGGAAATGTTAGGCTTGCCAGCACATGTGCTTGCTGTGACTAGGTCACAGGTCAGACGATGCCCCACTGAACAGGTGCTGGATCCTGGAACAACGGACCAGACACCTCCCAAGAAGAAGAGCAGTCGGGTTAGGGCAGCGCCTTCCCCCTTGCCCCAGGTCGAGGATCAAGTCTCAGAGGAGGCTGACCTCCAAGAATTGCGGAAAACTGAACCTAAAGAACTCGAACTTGATCAAGTTGAGTTTCTGGGCTCAGGGGGACCCACACGAGAAGACCTGGGGAAGGACCAGTTAGACTGCCCTTCCCTTGAACCCCTCAGACAGCAGGCTGCTGCTGAGGCTGCTGGGAACGCCACAGGTACCCACAAGGTATACTGGGAAGATGGACTCCTGTACACTGAGGCAAGAGACCCCAAGCCTGGCATGACCAGGAGGCTGGTTATCACCTTGTCTCAGCGTGGTTTCCTCCTTACCTTGGCCCACGAGATTCCCTTAGCAGGACACTTAGGCCAGACGAAGACGTGGGACAGGCTTGTTTCGCACTTTCACTGGCCTCACATGAACGAAGATACCAAGGAGTTTTGTCGCTCCTGTGTCACTTGCCAAGCCAGTGGTAAGTCAGGTGGCACGACAAAGGCCCCCCTTATACCAATGCCTGTGGTGGGGGTGGCCTTTGAACGTGTGGGGATTGACATTGTCGGTCCAATGGAACCCCCAACAGCATCAGGGCACAAGTTTATACTGGTGGTAGTGGATCATGCCACCAGGTATCCTGAAGCTATTCCCCTTAGGACCACTACAGCCCCTGTGGTGGCAAGAGCCCTAGTTGGAGTATTCTCCAGAGTGGGCTTCCCTAAGGAGGTCGTCTCCAACAGAGGTGCAAACTTCATGTCGAGCTACTTGACTGCTATGTGGAAGGAATGTGGTGTCAACTACAAGTTCACTACACCCTATCATCCACAATGCAATGGGCTTGTTGAGCGGTTCAACAGGACCCTGAAAGGGATGATTCATGGACTACCTGAAAAGCTCCGGCGTAGATGGGACGTCCTGATTCCCTGCCTTTTGTTCGCTTATAGAGAAGTCCCACAGAAGGGGGTTGGCTACAGCCCTTTTGAACTTTTGTACGGACATCCTGTAAGAGGACCCCTGTGTTTGGTGAAGGAAGGATGGGAGAGACCTCTCAAAAAGCCTGCAACCAGCATAGTGGACTATGTTCTTGGTCTCCGCTCGCGGATGGCTGAGTACATGGAGAAGGCGTCTGAAAACCTTAAGGCCAGCCAAGAACTCCAAAAAGCTTGGCATGACCAAAAGGCTGTCTTGACTGTTTACCAGCCCGGGCAGAAGGTGTGGGTGTTGGAGCCAGTGGCCCCAGCAGCACTCAAGGACAAATGGTCCGGGCCCTACACCATCCTGGAGAAAAAGGGAGAAGTCACCTACCTGGTGGACCTTGGAACTCTCAGGAGCCCCCATCGGGTGCTCCATGTCAACAGGCTCAAAGCATATGTCGACAGGAAGGACATGAGCTTGCTCATGGCCATAGATGAGGGACAGGAGGAGGAGAGTGACCTTCTCCCAGACCTGCTCACTCAGAATCCTGACGATGGATCGGTAGACGGTGTTGTCTTTTGTGGCAGCCTCTCCGAGCATCAACAGGAGGATTGTAAACAGGTTCTTCAATCCTTCCGGCATATGTTCTCTCTAACACCCAGCCAGACCAATTGGTGCACCCATGAGGTTGACACTGGTGACAGCTTGCCCGTCAAGAGTAAAATCTACAGGCAGCCCGATTACGTTAGAGACTGCATCAAAACTGAAGTGCAGAAAATGTTGGAGTTGGGAGTCATTGAACCCTCGGATAGCCCTTGGGCTAGTCCCGTAGTTCTAGTGCCGAAACCTCACACCCCGGGCGGTAAGAAAGAGATGAGGTTCTGCGTAGACTACAGGGGTCCCAATGCAGTCACTAAGACTGATGCCCACCCAATACCAAGGGCAGACGAGCTTATCGATAGATTGGCTTCGGCCAACTACTTGAGTATGTTTGACCTGACAGCTGGGTATTGGCAAATCAGGTTAGCTGAGGACGCCAAGCCTAAAACAGCATTTTCTACCCCTGGTGGGCATTATCAATTTGTGGTAATGCCCTTTGGTTTGAAAAATGCACCTGCCACCTTCCAACGGTTGGTGAATCACGTTCTCACTGGGCTGGATGACTTCTGTGCGGCGTATCTTGACGATATTGCTGTCTTTAGCTCAACCTGGGAGGATCACCTGGTCCACCTGCGGAAAGTGTTAGAGGCTCTGCAAGCAGCAGGTCTCACTATCAAGGCTACCAAGTGCCAGATAGGGCAGACACAGGTTGTATACTTGGGCCACCTTGTCGGTGGAGGCCAAGTTCAACCACTGGAGAGCAAGATACAGTCAATCAGGGACTGGGCTCCTCCAACCACCCAGACTCAGGTTCGAGCTTTCTTGGGCCTGACTGGTTACTACCGGAAGTTCGTCAGGAATTACGGATCGATTGTGACTCTGCTTAATGAGCTGACAAGTAAGAAAATGCCAAAAAAGGTTCAGTGGACAGCGAGCTGTCAAAAAGCATTCGATGACCTAAAACAGGCCATGTGCACGGCACCTATCCTCAAGAGTCCAGACTACTCCAAACCATTCATTGTCCAAACAGATGCTTCTGAGTTGGGTGTGGGAGCTGTTCTATCTCAACTGAATTTTGAGGGTAATGACCAGCCCATTGCTTTTATAAGCAGATGGCTGACCCCAGAGAGAAAAATTGGTCAGCTATAGAGAGGGAGGCCTTCGCTGTGGTGTGGGCCCTGAAGAAACTGAGGCCATACTTGTTTGGCACTCATTTCAAGATTCAGACCGACCATAAGCCCCTCCTATGGCTAAATCAGATGAAGGGTGAAAACCCCAAACTGCTTAGGTGGTCCATTTCCTACAGGGGATGGACTTCACAGTGGAGCATAGACCTGGCACTGATCATGGCAATGCAGATGGGCTCTCCAGGTATTTCCACTTAGAACAAGAAGACTCACCTGGTCAAGGTTAGTTTATTGTCCCAACGTTTGGGGGGGGGGGGTCATGTAGGAAGGTAGGGTCTGCAATCCTATGATCACCCGGACTTTTTGCTTTTGTTTCACTGGTTTACGACTTTCTCGGGCTGTGGGCCTGCTAATCAGACCCACAGCCTAGCTGTTCTCTCGCTAAATTGATGTGTGTACCATAGGTGCATTACCCAATTGGAACTGGGCCACCTTGTCAGACCCTGTAACTCAGGGCATCGGTTTACCCAGGGCCTACCAGGGGCTGAAGCATGTATTATGCCACCCCTGGATGGCCATCTAAATCCAACACAACTGGCTGCACGACAGCTGGGGCAACGTGGCGTCCTCACCCGTTGCTGTAGGTATAGTATCCCTATATCTAACCCTAAAATGGACACCCGAGTTCCTATCAGTCACTCCTATGGCAGGCCTTGACAATCCTGAAGGCAGAGTGCATGGAACCGTGTGAATTGGGCTCTGGCACGAGCGGAGCCCGGTTGCAGCTTGCGGAACCAAGACCCAACGGCTGTTCCATGATAACGCGTACCATATCGGTAACTTCGGTATTGCGTTATCAAGACATGTCGAGTAAGGTGTCATACGAATCGGGATGCTGCCCCCTCACCAATGCTGGCGACGAGGTTGGCATCCCGCCCTTCTAGAGGGACACAATTGCAAAAACAACAAGTGATGGACTGAATGTGGATCAATGTCACACACTCCCCCAGTCAAAAGATCTGGGCCCAAATCCATCGTTTTTTTGCACTCCACACCACCCTGGGTTAGACAATGGCGATATGCAAATCAGCTCTGACCCTGTTGCCCCATGGGAACAGTCCAGTCCGAACTACAAAAGCCATGTCCTTCCCAGAACGGAATCAAGCATCCGAGGACCGGACCGGTTTCGAGGTAACACCTCTCATCAGCCCGGCTAGCTTGACTCCAAGTGGTGTGGAGTGCCTGGGACCCACGTCTGGGCATCCACAGCGCACTTAGGGCGGCAATTGCAAAAACAACAAGTGATGGACTGAATGTGGATCAATGTCACACACTCCCCCAGTCAAAAGATCTGGGCCCAAATCCATCGTTTTTTTGCACTCCACACCACCCTGGGTTAGACAATGGCGATATGCAAATCAGCTCTGACCCTGTTGCCCCATGGGAACAGTCCAGTCCGAACTACAAAAGCCATGTCCTTCCCTTCTAGAGGGACACGACATGTACGTAACCGTGAACCCCGGTTGAAGTTAACTGAAGCCTCAGCTCCACAAAATGGACGCTGCCACCACAGACACGAGTCTGACCTCCTGCTGCTGGGAGTCCTTCCAGCGAGGAGAGCTCGGACAAAGGGTTTCCTGTCCGGGGCGGTGTTCGCACCATCCCAGACAGGGTTTTGTGTATCCTGGGTAGGCAGGGCTTTGCAAGAAGGTGACTACGCATCTGCCGGCTAGAACCAGTTCCAGGAGCGCGCAGCCCCTGACCTGGGGAAAGTCCGGCAGGGGAGAGGGGTGTAACTACCCCCCTTCCTGGTCCCACCCCTAGGGCAGGACCTAGTCATGTACCCACCCCTTTCTTTAGGATAAAGGCCGGAGCGGGGACCCTTCCAAATTAGATCATCTTTGAATCAAGAACTACTTTCTACGAAAGGACATTCGAGACTCTTCTCAAGATTTCTCCCTTGTGGCTAAGGAGTAGTCACCCTGCATCCGCAGGCACCATCTAAGAACTCTGCGGTTTGCTGCAAGTCCTTCCTCAGGAATCCGACGACCCAGCTCGAGGAGAACTGGCTTCCCTGGCACCTCTGACCTCTACCCACATCGTCAGCTCAGCTGAGATCTGTGGGTGCGACGAGACCTCGAGGGACCGGCCATCATCAAAACCTGCACGCTTTCTTATCCAGCACGATCACCGAAGGAATCCTCTGGTGAGTGCTCTGGGGTCCGAGAAGCCCCGACCCTGAGCAGCTCCAGCACCGAAGTGCAGTCTCCCAGCATCTCCACGATCTGCGTGGGGCCCTTCTGCTTTGCTGTTCAGCACGTTGTCCGATCACTAGCCGCTGGCTTGTGACTCTTTGACGACGAACGACAACCAACGTTGTTGGTCTGGTTGCTCCAGACTAGCCTTTTGCTCCTTTTTACGAGAGGAGCACCCCGGACCCTCCTGGTCCACTCAAGACGCCATTTTAGGCCCACCACGTGGCCCCGAAATCTGCCAAGGCTTGTTGCCCCAATCCTGGGCCCAGCGACGCCGACAGCATCAACCTTCGTGCGACAGCTCGCACCTCCATCCTGGTCGCCGACAACGCCTCCTGGTCCATGAGACTGCAGAGCCTAGCGTCGCCCACTCACCTAGTCGAGGTGACGGCCACCCGGTGCCCTCCTGGTACCCTCTGACTACTGGCTAGTAGTACGAACTTGGTCCCCTCTGCTTTCAGGTATCATCGATCTCTGATCCAGGCTTGGATCTCTACGAACTATTCTTCACTGGTCGCCGGCCAGCAACTCCTTCCTTCCGGCTCCTGGCTCGTCAGCGAAGACCCCCGACGCCTGTAAGACTTGTGCAGCCGCAGTCCTTGTGGCTAGGTAACTCCGGCATTTCGTTGCCCGCATAGCCTCCTTACTTAAGGGTCCCGAGTCCCTCGCTTCCGACTTGCCTTATCGGGTCCGCCCGAGACCACTAGAACTTTCCATGCCCTCGGGCACTTGTATTGATTGTGCACTTGAAGTATTTTCCTAAGAGTTTTGTTCTGTGCTTAGTACCCTGTCCTCATAAAGAGTCCAGGGCTGTTGTGATTCGAATAAATACACTGTTTATTTTCATAACACTTGTGTGGTGTCCTTTCATTTGGTGTTCAAGGGGTATGTGATGGTATAACAGCTGGCTTAACACGCCCTCTAGAGTTTAGCCCGAAGACTGCTCGTATCCACGCTACTAGGATAGCTGGTCTAAGGTTGACTTACAACCAATCACCATAAGGGTCGTTTGGACCGATGCATAGTGGTCGCTAGAATAGTGAACACTGCATATCGGGCCAACTTCTCACAGTCATCGAACATAACACCGAGGTTTCTGACCCTGACAACCGGAGTGGAAGGGGGGCCCATTTGACTGGGCCACCAGGTGGCGGACCATTCCGGTGAAAGACTGCCAAAGGTCATCACCTCGGTTTTGTCTGAATTTAATTTCAAGCAGTTATTTGACATCCATGAACTGATGGCCAACATCCCCTCCTGAAATTTTGCGGCAACGGCTGGTCCATCCTTATGCACTGCCAGCACCAATTGGGTGTCATGCGCATAGGTGGTTAAGCGCAGCCCGAGTGCTTTTTTCACCCTCGCCAAATCTGCCACATATATATTAAATAATGTAGGGTTTAGAGAGGAACCCTGGGGCACCCCGCACAGAAGGGTGAAGGTGGGAGAATAGAAAGAGCCCAATTTCACCGACTGCGTGCAGTTTGCCAGAAATGAAGCAATAAGGTCCCTGGCTATAAGTGTTACATAGATAGAGGAGCAGGTAAAGCCTCTCAGGTGTATCTTGCTGTACAGGTGAACCCTGCAGTAACAGTGCTATACACATAGATGAACAGGTAAAGCCTCTCAGGTGTGCCTTACTGTGAGTGCACTATACAGGTGAGAGCTACAGCAACAGTGTTACATAGATAATTGAGCAGGTAAAGCATCTTGGGTGTGCCTCATTGTGTGTGCAGTGTTTAGGTAAGCGCTACAGTGTTGGACATGGCCCTTCTTAGAGGCGATTTCCCTACAACGTTTTGCTTTTTGTCCTCTTGTTTTTGCCAACTCTCTTTTCATGACCTTAGTTAGGACTCTGGGCACTTGGCCATTGTACTGCAGCAGGAAGGTGCACACGCCCTTCCTACACATTCCAGTTTAGGATGCTTAAATGAGTGGTTTAGGTGTCGTACCTGAGAGTGCCTTGTGAAAAGTTACACCACATACCCAGGGTAGGTACCTCATTGGGTAGTAGGGGGAAACCACATTGATTCCGCTACCCACCTGAATAGCCTGTCAAAAATGTCTCATGCTCTGGTTGGCCTGTCTTACTCAGTAGCCAATCCTGAGGGGACCTTACACTACCACCAAACTCTGGGCCAGTGAGTGGTGAGGTAGGTACACCGGAGTGTGCACTGCTAGTGTAGGGACGAATCCCCATGTGGGTTTTACCTACCTAGGGGGTCAGATCTCCCCGTAGGACTCAACTTGGGTGTGGCTGACACTCTTGTTGTGGCCTTAGGGCCTGCAGCACTTCCCACTGTAAATGCAGTGAAAGTGCACTTGTCCTTCATACACACATTAGGAAATGGCGCTTACCTGAGATTTCTAAACATAGATCAGGTCTGCCATTGCAGGTCTGTGTGTACGCACTTGCTCTCACGGTGGATGTATTTGGGTCTCCAGCCTGCCTTTGGAGGTCGGCGTGTGAACTTGCACCTTTAATGTTTTAAAACCTGTGACCTGTCTCCTATTGCAGGCCTGTCTGCACACTTTCACTAATAATGTGCTTGAATATGTGTCCAGCCTGCCATTGCAGGCTCGTGTGCGCATGTGCACTGATGGTATTTCTAGCCATGTGTCCAATGTGCCATTGCAGGCTGGGGTGTGCACTTGCATCAATGGTGCTTCTAAACATGTGTCCGACCTGACCTGCAGGTCAGTGTACGTGCAATTGTGCTTCTAGTCATGCTGGCCTTTCAAAATTCCCTAGCCATCCTGAGAGAACCCTTCACTACCACCAGAGCACCCCAAGGGTGCACCTTAAGTGATGAAGTGAGTGGTAGATGAAAGGCCGGGAAGGGACACATGTGTGCTCCCTCACCAGGTAGTGAAGAATACCCATGTGTGTTTACACTACCTTGGAGGTTTGCTCTTCCTATGGGGAAAGGATTGAAATTACTTCAGTCTGCAATAGTGGGTTGCAGTGGAGCAGCCTCATAATATTTCCCATCATTTCCAGTTGTAAAGTTAGCATTGTGATGACTAGCGTAAAAAGTGGTTCTTTCTACTCTCTAAATCTCTTGTTGTGCTTTTCTGCGTGGCTCCAGTCCACACAGGAGGTTGGGTGAGCACATCTGAGCATTCCCCAGTGACAGCAGTAAAACACTGGGCATCCCACTGGAACAACAGACCTCTGGCATTTGCGTACACGTCTGGATAGACTGGAGAAATAGGTTTTGGCACTTGGCCTCTGGGTAGCAAGAACACAGCCCCACTAAAGATTACAATCTGCATTCCATGACCTCATGCCAGACAATACTGAAATTTATTGGCGAAATCTGTGATTCAAATCGAGAACCTTTGAACCACCCCTAAATTCAAAGGCACACTAGTGTATAACTACTGGTGGCATACTTCAGCAGGGCAGAGATACGCGTGTAGGGACATGGGACCGGAGAACCTGGAACTGTGTGGTGCACACTGCCAGAGGAATCTGTTGTGCACAAGAGGGTTACTGCCATTGAAAGGGACTGTGTGCCCTTCTTGAACAGTGGCTGGCCTGGGCCTGTGCCTACTACATGCTGCTGTGTGGTACCCTCAAATGTGCTCTCCATGGTCTTGTTGGCTTGCCCTCTGTTTTTTCTGAGGTCTCAGATGTAGGAGAGTAGGGTCTGCTTCCTATGGTCACCCCCACTTTTTGCTGTGATTTTCTGTTTTTTCCACTTTAGTGTGGCTGTGGGCCTGCTAATCAGACCCACAGCCCAGCTGTACTCTCTCTAAATTGATACCATGTACTTTAGGTACATACCTAATTGGGGATTGGGTAACCTTTGTGAGCCCCTGAATAGTGTTCCCTAGGTACCCAGGGCATAGGTGCATCCAAGGCCTAGCAGGGGCAGCAGCATGTATTATTCCACACCTGGCTGGCCATCCAGACTGACACCACAGGCTGAAGACTCAGCTTGGGTAAGGGGGTGTAATCACCCCTTAGTTAGATACAGTATACCTATATCTACCCTTATACCTAGACACATATATACCTATAAGTCACTCCTATGGGAGTCCTTAACAATCCTGGCGGCAGAGTGCTTGGTTTTATGTGAGAGGGTGCCCTAGCATGAGCTGAGCCCCTCTGCAGCTTTCGGAACCATCTCCTTATAGCTGTTCTATGATATACCCACACCATATACTCTTATGTGCATTATAATCCTCGGAATTAATGCTAACTTTGATTTGGCTTTATCGAAACATGTTGTGTAAGGTTTCAAACACTTTGGAATACTACCCCCCACCACTTCTGGTGGTGGGGGTAGCATTCCACCCTTCTAGAGGGAGAAGCCATGTAGTTACTGCTTTACCCGGTTAAAGTTAAACAGAGCCTCAGCTTCATAAAATGGATACTGCTGCCACAGACACGAGTCTGACCTCCTGCTGCTGGATGTAACTCCGGCAGGGAAGGTCTGGACAATAGGTTTCCTGTCCAGGGAGGTGCCAGCACCTCCCAAGACAGGGTTTTGTGTATTGAGGCAGGGAGGGCTGCATCAGTGGATGCTTTTCTAGACACTGCCTGGGGCATACAAGGTGCTCCATGCATAGCCCGGTTCAAACCAGTGCTGGAGCACTCCAGCCCCACTCTGGTGCAAAACTGGACAAAGGGAAAGGGGTGTAACCACCCCCTTCCCAGGTCCACCCATAGGAGGGACCTAGCAGGTAATCCAGCCCCTCAGTTTAGTATAAAGATAGGAGCTGTGTCTAGAGACTTTAGATTATCCTGGACTGAAACTCTGAAATGGAACTCCTGGACCTTCGACATTCTATATCGACTAGAAGACTGAAGAGAACTCCCTTGTGGTCAAGGAGTGACCAGCCTGTGCAAAAAGGCACTACCAGTAACTTGCCAGTTTGCTTTGTCGATGCTCCTCCCGGAATCCGAAGACTCAGCTACTCAGGAACTAGACGTCCAGACTTCGCTGACTCTGATACAAATCCACAGCAAAGCTGAGACCCGTGGCAGGCACGATAGACGGTGGACCGGACAACCTGGACATCCTGCATTTTGCTAACAGTGCAACGACCGAGGCACCCTCAAAGTTGTGCATTGGGGTTTTAGAAGCCCCAGACCCAAGCGCCATTTGCACCGAAGATCAGCCCTCCACACTCCACGAGTGCTGCGCGGGACTTGCCTTTGCATTTCAGCTCGTCACGTCTTCCCGGCTCTTAGTCCGTTGGCTAGTGAGCCCTCTGAAGACTCCATTTTGAATTTGCACCACTGGCCTGGTTGCTCCAGGCTTGCTCCTGCTTCCCTGCAAAGGAGAAGCACCCCAGACCTTGCTGGTCTGAACAGAAGCCCATCTTTGTTTCCTGCGTGGGTTGCAGTTGCCAAGGCTTGTTGGGTCTAATCCGGATACAAACAACGCAGTCAGCTAGATCTTTCATGGCACAGCTCAAATCTAACTCCTGGTTGTCACCGACGCCTCCTGGTCCTCGTGGCTGAAGGGACAAGCTTTACCTTCTTTACCTGATTTGACGCAACATCGCCTGGTTCCTTCCTGGTCACTGGCTAGTGACCCAGACTCTGTCCCCTCTGCTTTCAGGTTCTTCAGATCTTAGATCCACCCTTGGATCCACCGGACACTTTTCCTCTGGTCGCCTGCAGCACTTCTTTGCAGATCTCCATTGAAAACGACGACGAAACCCGACACGAAAAGGCACCTATACACCCGGCTTCCCTGGGTGAGGTAACTCGAGTACTCCTGTGCTCCCGTGGGTCTTGACTCTTGAAGTATCCTAGTTTAAAAGGGTCCCATCCAAGTCCATCCGGAAGTGTGCTTAAATTGTACTTTTCTAACTTCTTCGATTCCCTTTGTAACTCAATGGGGACCCACAACTGTGTTTAGACACTGCACGCGTCTTCCGTGGGCCTCCTACTTCCAATCCATTGTTGTCCAGTGTAGCCCCAGCGATTCTCTAGAATCTAGGCCTATGCACTATTCCTGAGGTGGTTCTTATATCACTTACTTAGTATATGGTTTGTGAGGCCCCTAGAGCAGAACTGTATTTGTGAAACGTATAGTAAGCTAAATGAGTAACTTGTATTGTATCTCAAACTCTGACCTCATAAAGGGATCAGAAGGGTTGTGTTAGTAATAAATACATATTTATTTGATATATACCTTGTGTGGTGTCCTTTCATTTGGTACTCAAGGGATTATAATTGGTAAAACAGCTTGCTTCACATGCTCTCTGAAGTTTTAGCCTAAGACTGCCTGTCCATGCTACCACTAGGATAGCTGATCTATAAGGTTGACTTTACAACCACCATCATAAGGGTTGTTAAGACTGGTGCAAGGTGCCCACTAGAATAGTCGACATAATATGCCAGGCTAACTTCTCTCAGAGACATCAAAAATCTCCTCTGCGGGACCCTCACCATCTACTTGTTACACCAGGAGAGCGGTGCCATCTCAAGCGCCCCCATCGCCTGCTGGATCCTAATTGTTAGCGTAGGATGGGCGTGAAACTATGAATTGTGCCTGGAGACTGGATTGCTTTGTGCGGAGCCTCAAAGCCTTTCCAATATCTAATTTGTCTGGCCACCACATCGTGGGGACTTCGGCACGCATTAGCATCTTGTTGGTGGTGAGCTGAACCCCCCGGTTGTAGGGTCTACCGTGGCCTGCTTCGTTGATAGTGCGTCATCTCTCTATCGTACGACACATCGACTGCATGCTCATTACATGTGGTGTCTGGTTCACAGGCTGTGTGGGGGGGCGTAACCACAGTGATGCCTCACAATACCTTGTGAGGCATTGCCGTACTTGCATCCCTCTATATGCACGGAATTTGCAACTCTTCGTTGAGTGTGACCAAAATTGTCTGGTGCGACCCATATCAATGTGTACCATACATGGTGCCTCATATCCATGGAGTTAAGAAACTTGCAACTCTTCATTGTTTGTAACCAGAATGGTCTGGTGCGACCCGTGTCATTGCACACCAAACGTCTGCCCAGATGTCCTGGGTGCGACTCTGATCGACATGTACCTGATGAGGCGTCTCCTTCTCCCGAGAGGCTCGCCAGCTTCATTCTCCATTTATTGACTGTTCCCTTGTTAGCCCTTAGCAAGGCAGATCAACTGCCCTCTCCACACCCCAATGACTTCCTGTGCCAAGTAGTATTGCACAACTCAGGTCTGTTTGGTTAGAGTTATTGACTGAGCTAGAGGGACGCTTCTGAGAATGATCGGTTGAGGGTCAAGAAACTGCATCACCCACTGGCGCTTAGCAGAACTGTGCTAGTGCCAGAAGGCCAGAAGGCCTCTGTGGAACTCTTTCAAATGACTGACCATTGCCCTCAGCTTGCTTCGGCTACGCATCCTGTGGGTGAACTTGTCGAGTGGCTACCAGACTCTCTTTGATGACTACCTCCTAATTTGCCCCTCTACCTTCCCCCAACTTCTTCCCTGGGACCATGATTAAGTGTGATTTCAGCCGCGAGTGACCTAGGATCCGGGGGGGAGGGCGGATTATCTTCCATCTGTGGGGAAGGTTTGGGAAAACAGGGTCTGCAGCGTGCTATCAATTGACCTGCTAGGCATCATTTCACCGCATTAGAGTGCTGAGTCGGTAGGTATGCAAGTGTGTTCCGTACACAGCTGCCTAATACGCATTGCACCATGTATATGTGCGTAGTGAGTGTGTATGTGTAAGTCTGTGGGCGGCCAGTGATTCACAACACTGGCCGGCAGTGTTACCTTCCACATTGATTTCTTGACAGATAAGTATCACATTTGATATTGGTTTTACCTGTGCGGCCTCCACGGTGCTGCTAAAAAGTGTTATAATTCCTTGTATCTACATATTTCTGATATGGTTGTGAGCTGGGGTGCATCTTATAATTGTGTGGTTTGAATTATAAGAATTTCTAGGGTGGACCTGGGGTGGACAACGTGTTGCACCACATGAGTGTGCTGGGGGGTATAGAATAAGATCTTTGCCAAGTGTGATTTATGCCTAGAAATACATGATGTTCAAGCTGTGCTGATTATTGTGTGTGTTGAATACAAACGTTATTTACATATATCACATGTGAAGTCTCTTTTGTGATGCTCAGTTTATCGTGAGTGAGTTCTGCTCCACTGCTTTCTACATTGCTTCTGTGATAAGCCTGACTGCTCAGTGCCAAGCTACCCAATGGTGAGCACAGGTAATACAGTGTGTGCAATCACCTGCCCCTGACGGGAGTGGCAGAACAGTAGGGAATCACTTCACCCTACCAGGAAGTGTGAGAACAGTGTTACATAGATAGACTAGCAGGTAACGCCTCTCAGGTGTGCTCACTATGAATGCACCATACAGGTGAGAGCTGCAGTACCAGTACTTTAAAGACAGATGAGCAGGTAAAGCCGCTTAGGTGTATCTCACTGTGAGTACAGTGTACAGGTGAGAGCTGCAGTAACAGTGTAACATAGATAGACAAGCAGGTAAAGCCTCTCACTGTGAGTGCAGTGTACAGGTGAGAGCTGCAGTAACAGTGTGACATAGATAGACGAGCAGGTAAAGCCTCTCACTGTGAGTGCAGTGTACAGGTGAGAGCTGCAGTAACAGTGTGACATAGATAGACGAGCAGGTAAAGCCTCTCACTGTGAGTGCAGTGTACAGGTGAGAGCTGCAGTAACAGTGTGACATAGATAGATGAGCAGGTAAAGCCTCTCGGTATGTCTCACTGTCAGTGCACCATACAGGTGAGAGCTGTAGTAACAGTGTGACATAGATAGCAGGTAAAGCATCTCGGGTATGTCTCACTGTGAGTGCACCATACAGGTGAGAGCTACAGTAATAGTGTAACATAGATAGACAAGCAGGTAAAGCCTCTCACTGTTAGTGCAGTGTACAGGTGAGAGCTGCAGTAACAGTGTGACATAGATAGACAAGCAGGTTAAGCCTCACATGTGTGCCTCACTGTGAGTGCACTGTTAGAACTGGGGGTCTTTAGTTTCTTGAGGTAGGTAACTGAGTGCTACATACCGCTTTTTGCTGTCCTGAAGCCGTTTCTGCATCTGTGAGCATTCCGGATACTGGTGCTTGCCCTCCCGCCTCCCGCTGCCCGACTCCCCTGCCATCTCGGAGTGCGGTGGTAGTTCAGTGGAGCGCGGTCGAGGGGGTGAAAACTTCAACACCCAGAAATCCAAGCGGCGCACGCCGCGTCACCTGCGCACCTGGAGGCGCTGAAATAACGCGTCACCCCGGTCGAGAGGGGGAACTGCAGTGCTACATACCGCTTTTTGCTGTCCTGAAGCCGTTTCTGCATCTGTGAGCATTCCGGATACTGGTGCTTGCCCTCCCGCCTCCCGCTGCCCGACTCCCCTGCCATCTCGGAGTGCGGTGGTAGTTCAGTGGAGCGCGGTCGAGGGGGTGAAAACTTCAACACCCAGAAATCCAAGCGGCGCACGCCGCGTCACCTGCGCGCCTGGAGGCGCTGAAATAGCGCGTCACCCCGGTCGAGAGGGGGAACTGCAGTGCTACATACCGCTTTTTGCTGTCCTGAAGCCGTTTCTGCATCTGTGAGCATTCCGGATACTGGTGCTTGCCCTCCCGCCTCCCGCTGCCCGACTCCCCTGCCATCTCGGAGTGCGGTGGTAGTTTAGTGGAGCGCGGTCGAGGGGGTGAAAACTTCAACACCCAGAAATCCAAGCGGCGCACGCCGCGTCACCTGCGCGCCTGGAGGCGCTGAAATAGCGCGTCACCCCAGTCTCGCGGGACGCCGGGCGAAGCCCGGGCCAAGGGCGGGCCCGTTTTAGCCCGTTCTAGACTGTGATAGACTGGACTGGGCCATCCCTCTTCGCCCTCAACCCCAAGTGTACCCGTGGTAAGGCGATATATACATCTGTGGACTCTGCATAAGTTGTCTACTACTACTTTTGTAATTCTATTTAGTGCTGTGTTGCACAGAGCCTTGATCGGTCACTATGTCGAGACAAAAAACCCCTGTCACCCCGGCCAATACAATGGACAATTATTTAGTCCAGGTGGTGGCCAAAATCAATAATGAACGGAGGTCTTCTTTGGGACTTATGGACTCTCCACCTTGTGCCCAAATTGATCCACTAGGTGTATCCCATTCTGCCTGTGATGATACAAACATTACTGACCTTATCGGGGAATCTAATGATTGTTCTTCGACAAATGTTTCCATGGTATCTATTGTTCATCAACCCGATCCTGTTGCCGACCTCTTAACTGTAGAAGAGTTAAATAATTCTGATGCAATCGTAGAGTTAGACACTGAGAGTATTTCCCCTCCTACTCCAGTCCCCGCACCAAGAGTTAAAAGAGGGACCACTAAGGTTCCGCCTAAAAGAGATGGATTGCGTTCCAGTAAGAATAAACCCGCAACCCCACCTAGAAGAACAAATAGAAGGGCGGTAGAAGGAATAAGGGAGGAAGAGAATGATAGTATAGCCTGGGAGGACATGTTTTCAAACAAGCTTATGGGTATGCTGGAGTCCAAAATATCAGGGTTAATGAAACCCCTTATATCCAAAATAGACCATCTTACTAATAAAGTCAACAAATTAGAGACCCTCCTGAAAAAAACAAACGATGGTGTGGGGGTAATACCAAATCTAATAATAAATAAACTTGAGGAAATGCATGCCGCAGGGAACATGCTTGGGGGGAACTCGAATAATGGAACAGAAGACATACCTGCCCCAACCCAGCAAGCTAGCTCCAGACCCGGTGATATCCCTAACATCCCTTCAATCACAGAATCAGTGCAAATTCTAGGCAACACCACATCAGATAATTTCAATACAGAAACCAGTCCTGTCGAATTAATTGTCGAAGCTTCACCACTGATCCTAGTGCTTGCTAATACTCCACCACTGAAAATAGGGCAGATTGAGTCTCCAGATTCTTTACGAAACAAGGCTCTACAGTGGCTGAGTAACAATATGCATATATCTTCCTGGGGCAAAGAAAAGTTATCAGACGATCTGCTTACAGCGAGACGGGTAAAGTGGATAGGGACTAAAACAAAGAAATTCCAAGGGGATTGTGTGGTTTTAAATTTCAAAGGCCCCGAAGTATTACCAGATGTCTTGCGGAATATTTTTCCACCCCAGCATAGAACAGCAGAAATTATACCACTGACACTGGACTTCTTTTACAATAGAAGAGGTCTTGTAGCAAAACCAAGCATACTGAGAACCAAGTGGACAGTTGTGGGAAACAGAAGGGCTAGGAATGGCCCAATATGCGAGTGGGGGCTAAACTTGGAAAACCACTATTCTGCCCTATCCGACCTAAATGAGTGCGACTGACTCGTAGGCTGTGTCTTTGCCCCCCCTAAAAGCCAGTTGCTCCTTGGGTATGGTAGGACAGATAACCTACATGAGCACCTATCAGGAAATCTGATTTTGGCCCCTAAGGAATCCCAAACCCCCGTTCCTGAAGAACTAAACATAGTTTTAGAGGGTCAAATTAGAGCATCAGAGGCGACCGAGAAGATCCCAATACCGAGGGAAGGACTAATACTAAGCGTAGAAACTGAAGAAGTAGTAAAAACACCTGAAAAGGGCCAGTTACATCACCAACAAGACACGCCATCAATGTCACTTGTTTCTTGGAACATAGCCGGTATTGTAAACAAGCTAAATATTCCGGAATGGGTCGATTTTATTGACCATTATGATATTATTATGTTGCAAGAAACCTGGTCACTCACTCACTCACTCCAACTTTCCGGCAAAGGTATTTGAATTTCCATGTGCCTGCAGTTAGAAATCGAGTGGGCCGCCCCTCTGGGCCTGCTAATTTGGATACACCAGACATTGAATTGCATTGAATTGCACAATCAAGCAAAGGTCCACACCTTCTAATGACATCTTAGCCCTTGATATCAGTTGGCAAAATGGCCAACAACCTGCCCTGTTTAATGTCTACCCCATGTAATAGTAGGCGGGGATTTCAATACCACCTTTGAACCCTTGGGTGAAGAGGATAGGATCCTGGCCGAAGAGGAGGATGCCAAGTGGAGAATTCCTCACTTAGAGGTACCAGCCAATAGGAAATGGAGCACAGTAGCAATTCAGTTAAAGAGTCTCTGTCTCTCAAGAGGGCTTAGAGCAGTAAATGGACGGACACCCTCTGATCTAATGGGGAAAAACACATTTGACAATGGCCGAGCAGTCAGCAGAATAGACTACCTACTACTGGATGTAAGGGCTTGGAGCAAATTGGTAGATATGGAAGTGAAAGACAAAATAGAAAGTGACCATAATCCCTTATGCCTGACACTCCATTCCTACCAAGAAGTCTCCGAGCACTCAAGCAAAAATGAAATGGTGACGCAAGATGTTGTGTGCTCAAATAACCATCGCCACCTGAAGTGGAATATGCTTCTAGAAGATGTATCTAAATTAGAGGTTCTTAAAGAATTAGTAGTGGATGAAGTCTCTAAGATTAAGTCCCACTGTGGGAAGTTCGACTTTAAACACTACATGATGGAGGCCCATGAGAAGCTATTCTGTAAAATCCAAAGCTTCTTTATTAAAACTGTAGTTCCTAATAAAAAGAAAAAGGTTCAAGAGAGTCAAGGATGGTACGATAAGAGTTGCAGGATAGCACGACATAATCTTAGTACGGAGTTGAGAACTGGAAATGCAATAACAGTTAGGTTGGCGAGAAATTAGTATAGGCAGACCCAAAAACAGGCCAAGAAGCGATGGGATGAGGACTGCTGGCATGAACTTAAGGAGGCCTGTGCTGCCAAGGACTCCAAACGTTTCTGGGCCACAGTAAAAAGGGAAAAGGGGGGTATAGCTGCCCAGCCTCTGAACCATGTTCCGAAAAATAATTGGATAGAATTTTTCCAACCGCAGTATGCCCGAAATCCAGCCTTCACCCATGATCGTCCCCCCCCACATGTTTATTACAAAATTCCAGTATTTGTTGAAAAGGATGTAAGCAATGTATTGGATTGTGTAGCAGGGGGCAAAGCACCGGGTATGCATGGAATTCCGGCTGACATATTCCTATCGGACCGGAGTTCCTGGTGTAGTTATTTCACAATGTTGGCCAATGCGGTGGCAATGGGAGGGGAAGTACCTGCCTCATGGAAGGGAGCTGAAATTATTCCCATATTCAAAAAAGGCGATAGAACTCTGGCTAAAAACTATAGACCCATTAGTCTGATTGACAATGTATTGGCATTTATATAGCGCACTACTTACCCGTAGGGTCCCAAGGCGCTTCGACCGCTGCGAAACCCTTCCTGGCTTCCCTGAGAGATGGTCCCTTAATGGGTATCTCCAGGGTGAGACCAGGCATCCCCGGCGGTCTGGTGGGGCCGTTAGTGAAGATGAGGCAAGCTAATGCCCAGAGTTGCCGAGTGTGATCGCTGATCAGAGTGGGCACCGAGGCGAGAGAATTATCGAGTCCGCTGACCCTGGTCCAGAAACCTGCCGCGCCGGGAATAGACCCTGGTCCCGGGCCGTCCTCTGCTCTCGGGTCTGCCGCCTCTAACCAGTGAGCCACACTACTTCACTATTGACACAGCGCAAAAACTAATGGGCCGCCTAGTCCAAAATAAACTGCAACAATGGATTGATGAAAAGAATATACTGTCATCATACCAAGCAGGGTTTCACCCTTTAACTAGTAGCGTTGATCAAGTTCTGCATTTCCTAACCATCTACTGGAGAAACGTTACACTAAAGAAGGGGACATTGTATGCAGTTTTTGTGGACCTAAAAGCCGCTTTTGACCTGGTCCCCAGAGAAAAACTCTGGCAGACTCTGGCGGATGCAGGCCTAAGCCAGGAACTCCTTACCCTCCTTGTTCGTCTCCACGAAAATAATTTTGCCAGAATCAGATGGGGCAAGCAAGGAGAAGTAACCGATCCCTTTCCGATAGAACGTGGGGTGAGACAAGGGTGCGTCCTAGCGCCGACTCTATTCTCAATTTATATAAATGGCATTGTCGAATATCTACAGAAAATTCCTAGTGACGCCCCAATTATTGCAGGTTCCCGTGTCCCCGTCCTGATGTTCGCGGACGACACGCTTTTACTTTCTCGCACCCCCAGCGGTCTCCAAAAAGTGGTTGATGCCTTTGGTGAATTCTGTGATGGTAGGGGCCTTGAATTGAATACCACCAAAACCAAATTCATGTGCCTTAATCAGCAGTCCACCTTTAAAGGTGTAATAAAATATAAAGGTACTCCCCTAGAAAGGGTGGACTCTTTTTCTTACCTAGGCATCATCCTTCAGGAAAATATGAGCTGGAAATCGCACATTAATACAACCATACTGAAGTTTAGACAGCTAGCAGGTGCAATTGCCCTAAAACATCGAGCCTCGCTAACTAAGCCGGTAAACTGTGCACTGGAAATTTACAATATGAAAGTATTGGGGGCCTGTTTATATGGATCTGAACTATGGGGGTTTTCAAACCTGAGAGAACTGGGACGTGCAGAAAATAGGTTTCTGCGAGGGCTCGTAATGGTCCCACAAAGCACACCCACAACTCCACTAAAATTGGACCGCGGTAGAAAAAGTATAGAGGACATAGCTAGGCTGCGGCCTCTTTTATACTGGAGACGGCTCATGGTGACCCCAGAACTAAGCCACTATGCGGCGGCCTTGATGGACGTTATTAAGTTTGATTGTTTTCATTGTATCCCATGGTTAAAGGAACTCCGGGAACTTCTTGTAAAACTGAAATTGGAATATCTATGGGATACTAAAGATGTGGCTAGTTTCCCCACGAAAACAAAGCTGAAAGAACTATATTGGGAAATGGTGTATCTTACAATGTTTTGTGATGGTTCCAGTTCTAGACTAACAACTCGCTTTTTGGATATAAAAATGTACCCCTCATGCGAACCATTTTGGGACGTTATTGAACGACCATATGATAGAAAATTATACTTCCAATTTCGCATAGGTACACTTCCGGTGAATGCCTTTAAGAAACACTGGTCCCCAGCTTGGGACGAACATTGCCACCATTGCAATGAACAAACTGAGCACATTTCCCATTTGTTGTTCTGTTGTCCACTGTATTCGAGTCCAAGACGCAAATGGCTAAAACCAGTGTGCCTAAATATGGGCACTCGTAGTCAATCTGTAGCCCTTAGGATACTTGAATCCGATTGTTCCACTGTGTTTGTGGTTGGTGTAGCAAAATTTCTGGCCTGGGCATGGTTAATTCGCACTCGTTCGCTAATGGCAATTACATCTTAATGAATTATGTCTATTACTATTCCTGCACCTCGCCACATGAATTATCATATTATATTTTTAAGATCAATATTTTATATGAATTGCGGTAATGCTTTGTATTTTACTATGTATTTATTCGACAACCCATGTTTAATATGTATTTTAGAAAGTATTTTTATCTGTAGTATTTATTGTATTAGGGTTAGGTGAATGCTTTTATGACAAATGTCGAATAAAGCTTTGAAACTTGAACTTGAGTCCAAATAGGAACCTTTGTTTCTAGTCAGGGAAAGGAGGCACACCCTCCAAGATAACCCTTGCTCACCCTCCGGTAGCTTGGCACGAGCAGTCAGGGTTATCTCAAAGGCAATGTGTAAAGTATTTGCAACCACACTCCCAGTAACACAGTTATAACACCACAAATGGACACCAAACTGGTTTTTATAAAAATAGTGGTATCTTTATCAAAAGGAATACGATGAGACCAAACAATAGAAATCCAACATATGCGTATTCATAATATATCTCTCTGCCGGTTATTAGGCCAGCAATCACTTATAGGTTCTTGCGGTATTAATGAGCAGTTCACAATGATCTAATGCAGTCCTAATGCAATGTTATACAGTTTTTAATGCAGTTCATAATGTATTAATACACAGTCCTTAATGCACGTACTAAAAGAGTACGCAACGCAGGAATAATGCAGGTCGTAATGCAAGAATAATGCGATTCATAATCCAAGAATAATGCAGTTCATAATGCATGGATAAGGCAATTCATAATGCAAGAATAATGTGATTCGTAATGCAAGAATCAGGCAGATCGTAATGCATGAATTATGTGATTCGTAATGCAAGAATTAGGCAGTTCGTAATGCAAGGAATAATGCTGAACGCCAATCTGCGTGGTCAACTCGGGCCCCCACTAGGCCCCAACACCAGAGACAACGGTCATAAGTGTGGTACATCACAAACAAGTTTTGGAGGCAAGTAGAGGCTTGATAGGAATAAGTTTAATCGCAGTACAGGATAAACACCACAACACCATCTGGCCAAGCACCAACTGACCAAGCCAGGAGTTCTTAACAAGAATCATTACATTAGGAACACACTTAAGGTTCCAGGAAAGAAGCAGTGAAAACAGACTAACACAAAAAGCTATTTACAACATATCTCCCTCCCTTGAACCCATAAATAAAAATTGCAAACAAAAGCAGCTACTGAACATAATCACTGAGAAATACAGGCGGACGCCGAAATCTAACATTTCTAGAGGAAATCCCATTTGCAGAAATGGATTCATTAGAAAGTAAAGGTGTAGAAGAAGAGACAGAGTCACCCGAGCACGAAGGTGTAGGAGCAAACACATCATTCCCAGAAAAGGAAGAACAAGAAGAATCACCACTACCTACCTCCCCACCTACACTGGTTTGAGAACAAGAATTACAATCATACTGGGCAGATAGCATGTAACCATTACCAGAAGAAACAGAAGAAGGTAGAGAAGTCTTCAGAGCAGTTCTCACATCCACCTCACCCAACCTCTTGTATAAAGCTACCCTTCTGAAGTTCCACCACTCGCCATTGTCAAGAAGAACAGAGTGGGGACAAACACGCTTAACAGAAAAAGGACCTCTGAACTTCGAGAGACCCTTAGAAAACATCCCCGGCTTCACCGTGACCAAATCCCCCACACAAATTGATGAAGAAGAGCCATCCAAAGAAGGCTTCACCGGGGAAACTTTGTCCTGATTTCTTAACCAAGAAGGTGTTATTTAGTTATGGGAGGGCGACCCCGCATCAATTCAAAAGGAGGCTTACACTCACTTTTGTGGGGAGTTGAACGATAGGCCCAAACAAGTTCTTGAACTTTATCGTTAGAAAAGCAACCAAACTCAACAGACATCTGAATAATTCCCTTAATCAATCTATTGACCCTCTCACACATTCCATTACTTTGTGGATTATATAAACTGGTTCTGTGATGACAAATCCCACATTCTTTTAAAAATGAAACCATTTTCACATAGGTTAGTTGTGTGCCATTGTCCATTATTAACACAGAAGGAAAACCCTGATCCAAGAACACACTTTTCAAAAAACTGATAGTAGAGTCTGTGTTGATTTCTTTAACAAACCGAACCGTGAGCCACTTAGAAAAACAATCAACGATCACGATGGCGAAGCGCTGACTGAAGGGCAACTCATTCATGGGTCCAATAAAATCTAGACAAACTGTGTGCCAATGGAAATTCTCAAAAGAAATATTACCATCATTCTGCGAACCAATCACTTTCAAGCGTTTCTCCCCCTCTTTACAAAAACAACACTGCACCACACACTCCACAGCATCAGCATCAACAGAAGGCCACCAAAAATTCTCTTTAACTCTTCGTTGGGTGAGAGTTTGGCCTAGATGACCCTCATGGGCCAAACCAAGAATTTTCCTTCTAAGTGGAGAAGGAGGAATAAACTTGTCACCTCGCATCAACACATTGTTGTCAGAGATGGACAACTCATCAAGGACTCTAATGTAAGGCCTGACAGAGGGCTCAACGGTACTCTCCCTTCTTGACCCCTTAACAATGAGGTCTAGAACCTGATTCAACACAACATCAGTTTCCATTCCCTTAGACCACTCATCAAGCGAAAATGACTCTGCACATAGAAACAAAACATCTTGTGTAAAAGCAATTGCACAATCATCCAAAGATTTCTCACTAACACTGGACCGCATGGGCAAACGAGATAAGCAGTCAGCCTGAATGTTCTTCCACCCTTGAACAAATTGTACCTCAAACTGAAAATCTTGTAGGCGTGATGCCAACCTTGCTAATCTGGGTGAACCCTTGCCAAAACCACCAGGAGCCAAAATATTTACTAGAGGTTTGTGATCAGAACACAACACAAATCTAGTGCCCCATAAGTATGTCCTGAAGTAATAGGTGCACAGCTGCAAAGGCTTCACGTTCAATTACGGAGTAATTGGATTCTGACACTGTTAAAGGCCTGGAGGCAAAAGAGATGGTCTTCTCCTCGTTCCCATGCCGTTGGAAAAGTACAGCACCTAAACCAACTGCACTAGCGTCAACCATTAAGATTGACGAACGTTTGGTATCAAACGGAGTGAGAACATTAGCAGAAGAGAGCTCAGTTTTGATTGATTTAAAACAAACCTCTTGTTCATTGGTCCAAGAAAATTTTACTCCCTTCTTCAATAAACTTCTCAAGGGAGCAGTTTTACTAGAAAAGTCCCTCACAAATTTGGAGTAAAATTCAATTAAGCCCATGAAGGATCGCAATTGGTCCTTATCCACAGGAGATGGAGCAAGATCTATTGCCTCCAACAAATTCTTTTTAGGTTTAACACCATCAGCTGAGAGAGAAAAGTCCAAATACTCAATCTCAGAAAGTAAAAATGCACATTTTTCTTTCCGCAAAGTAAGACCAGCTTCATCTATTCTGTGCAAAACCTTTTAAAGAACATTGTTATGTTCCTCCACTGAATCTCCAAAGATCAAAATATCATCTTGGAAATAGATGACTTTCTCTAACCCTTTAAATACCTCAGAGACCATTCTCTGAAAAACACTTGCAGCTGAAATCAGCCCAAAGGGTAATCTCGTGAACTGAAACGTTCCCTCACCGGTAATGAAGGCAGGCAGATGTTTAGACCCTTCCTCAAGTCGAATCTGGTGGTAGGCATGTTTCAGATCGAGTTTACTGAAATATCTTGCCCCTTTCAAGGTAGAAACTAGTTCCCCAATATTTGGCAAAGGAAAAACATCCGCAACAACACATTTATTAAGCGACCTAAGGTCCACACAAAATCTAATTTTGTTATCAGGCTTCTGGGAAATAACCACAGGAGAAATCCACGGGGATGCTTCTACTGGTTCAATAATACTGCCCTGCAGCATTTCCTCCAGAACAGCCTTCACTTCCTTCCGAACAGTAAAAGGAACCCTTCTAGCCTTATGCTGAATGGGGCTACTACCCTCTTTTAACATTATTCTGTGACAATAGCCTTGTAATTCACCCAACTGTTCTCTAAAGACATTGCTGAAGCTTGAAAGTATGTCATTCACACTAAGGTCATCTACAATCATTACAGGCTCTTCTGCTCTGGGATTCATGACTATGTGAAAATCATATTGATGAACACGACCTAATATCGCCGGTCCATCAACGGATACATAGACCTTGCCAAGCGTAGACCTGTTTTAGAAAAGAATTTCAGCTTTGAAGTATCCAAGCAGATCTATTTTCTCCCCTTGATACCCAGAAGGGAAAATATCACAGTTTAGTAAAGATTTCTGACCCCAGAGTTGTTTAACTAATTACAAGGGAATGATAGTCCATTTAGAACCTGTGTCAACCATAAGACTGATAGATTTATCATCAATAACAAAATCAGCCTTTGCAATCCTTTCTCTTTTGTCTTGACAAACATAGACAGAATCATGTAAAACAAGCAATTTGTTAACATTATGATTCAGCTCACTATAATCATTCACAACAGTCACTCTAGAGTTGCTTCTATTTTTACACATCTTGGCAAAGTGGCCTTGTTTGCCACACTTTAGACACTCTTTATTGTTAGCGAAACAAAATTTCGCATCTGAAGAATGGGTATCACTACCACATCTAGAACATACTTTAGAATGTGATTTAGCGTATTGTTGACTATAATTTTTCTTTTGGAAGATATACCCTTTCTTTCTAACAAGAGCAACAGCACAACTGTCAGTATCACTGTTATCACTAGAAACACTTGTCTTGTTAGACACCTCTGCAACCTTAAGATCAATACCACTTTTTTGTAATTCTTTCATGCATTTCTCACTTTCCTCTACAATTTTAGCAAGTTCTATGGCAACTTTTAAAGTTGGGTTTTTTGCTGCCCATAGACGTTCCTGAATTTTCAGGTTGTTACATTGGACTATTAATTGATCACGAATATGTTCATCTGTCATTTGACCAAAATGACACTTTACAGAGAGTTCTCGCAAACGTGCAACAAAATCATCTATGCATTCCTCTTCGCGTTTGTCTTTGTAGAACTTAAATCTTTGCAAAACAAGGTTCTCCTCTTTAGCAAAACGAGTCTCAAGTCTAGCAATGGCCTCCTTATATTCATCGAGAGGGGACTGTGAACCTGAAGGCAAAACTTGGGGTAGATATTTGAATATTCACTGACCTTCTTTCCCAAAGGTTGTCATCAATAGTGCCTTTTTCCTTTTAGGTGAAAAGTCTTCCCCGTCCAATGCCTCTATAAATTGTAAAACATTACAATCCAATCCTCCCAGGAAGTGGAGGGGTTTCCTGCTTCAGAAAGAAATTGTGGTGGAAGTGCCACATTAACTTGTTGTGACATCGTTGCACACACAAAGAAATAAATTATAAATAACTATAAAAATTACACAGGCAAGGTACAGTAGATGAAATTGAAGGCAGGCTGACTCGTTAGAATTCCACAAGATGAATTTCCTTACTTATTTTGTTTAACCGGAATTTTCATGTTGTTATTCGGCGAAGTCGGATTAAAAAGCGATGGCTCCGTAGAAGTAATTGTAAGAGCAGCGCGACTAGCGTTGCCAGGAAACTGAAGACTGATGTGGATGCAATCAACAGCGTGCGCGCGGCACGTAACGTCCAATGACGTGATCCTCACGGTCTGTTTCGGAAGAATCGTGCTGGAAGCAGCTTGCACGAGGAGTGTGAATACAAAGAGGATGCAGGCCACGAGTCATTCAAAGGGTAAC
Organism: Lissotriton vulgaris; assembly: GCF_964263255.1. Taxonomy (NCBI): domain Eukaryota; kingdom Metazoa; phylum Chordata; class Amphibia; order Caudata; family Salamandridae; genus Lissotriton; species Lissotriton vulgaris. The sequence goes on along the minus strand of NC_141688.1, from coordinate 299,848,375 downwards.
CAGGCAACCAAGGTAACCGATAAGAAAAGTCTAAAATATGAATATACTCTTCCAAATGCTGTGAAAGACGCTCACCTTTCCGAACATTTTGACACAGTTTCCGACTTCTGGAATAAAAGAGTAGAGATGATTCATCCACTGCACACAGAGTTCTTTTGCAGTGATAAGCGTATTTATCCTGTAAACCTTTAAATAAGGGTCCCGCTGTACTGTTAATCTTCTGGCCAGATACAAGTCCTTGTCGCCAAAATATGGTACATCACAAACAAGGTTTGGAGGCAAGTAGAGGCTTGATAGGAATAAGTTTAATCGCAGTACAGGATAAACAGCGCAACACCATCTGGCCAAGCACCAACTGACCAAGCCAGGAGTTCTTAACAAGAATTATTACATTAGGAACACACTAAAGGTTCTAGGAAAGAAACAGTGAAAACATACCAACACAAAAAGCTATTTACAACAATAAGCTTAAAGGGGCGGCCCCAGTACTGCTGGGCAGGTACGGGCCACTCGGGGACACAGCGTGTCTAACGTGGTGAAGCGAGAGAGCTCGGAGCACTTTTGTACTCCTCCTGCACAGCTCCCCAGGCCACACATGCTTGCGGCACCCAAACGGAGTCCAAACCTTATCTGGGGGGGTTCGCTGCCTCACTCTCCCTCTGTCCCGCTCATCGGACATCCTGCTGGGCGGCTCTGCTGAGGTTGCAGCTCTGGTGTTAAGTGACGCTGTAACCGGACGGTTACAGCGTCACTAAACACCTTCTCCGTCGTTGAAGATCTTGGGCAGATTCCTCTCGGTGAACAACATTCATGATCCCAGCAATACAGCAGCATAGACAATGTTTCACGCTGCAGGGGCAATGCGATCACAGGGCACCTCGTAAACAGTACCACGGACTATACAGCAGTCTTCCAGAAATCCTGTTGCATGTTGCGGCTTGGGCCGGCGGTGGTGGTCCTCACTCACAGCCTCTGTTACGAGGACGGCACGGGCCACAAACAGCAATTCAGCAGCGTGGACGATGTTTCACGCTGCGGGGGCAATGCAATCACGGGACACCTTGTAAACAGTACCACGGACCACATGGCAGTCTTAGGCGTGCAAAAGCACCACGCACCAAGCATCACTGAGACACGGTTGGAAACCTTTATGCTCCTGAGTGTAGGAGAGTAGGGTCTGCAATCCTATGATCACCCAGATTTTTTGCTTTTGTTTCACTGGTTTACGACTTTCTCTGGCTGTGGGCCTGCCAATCAGACCCACAGCCTGGCTGTTCTCTTTCTAAATTACGAGATGTACCCTAGGTGCATTTACCAATTGGTACTGGGCCACCTTATCAGACCCTGTAACTCAGGGCATAGGTGTACCCAGGGCCGCCAGGGGCTGCAGCATGTATTATGCCACCCCTGGCTGGCCTCCTAAATTTGACACAACTGGCTGAACGACAGCTGGGGCGAAGTCGTGTAATCACCCTTCGCTTTAGGTATAGTAGTTCTATATCTAACCATACAATGGACACCCGAGTTCCTATCAGTCACTCCTATGGCAGGCCTTAACAATCCTGAAGGCAGAGTGCGTGGGCTCGTGTGAGCTAGGTTCAGGCCCGAGCCGAGCCGGTTGCAGCTTGCGGAATCAAGACCCAATGGCTGTTCCATGATAACGTGTACCATATCGGTAACTCCGGTGTCGCGTTATCAAGGCATGTCGAGTAAGGTGTCATACGAATCGGGATGCTGCCCTCTCACCAACTCTGGCGACAAGGTTAGCATTCCGCCCTTCTAGAGGGACACGACATGTACGTAACTGTGAACCCCGGTTAAAGTTAACTAAAGCCTCAGCTCCACAAAATGGATGCTGCCACCACAGACACGAGTCTGACCTCCTGCTGCTGGGAGTCCTTCCAGCGAGGAGCGCTTGGACAAAGGGTTTCCTGTCGAGGGCGGTGTTCGCACCGTCCCAGACAGGGTTTGTGTATTCTGGGTAGGTAGGGCTTTTGCGAGAAGGTGACTGCGGAGTGGCACCCCGGTGCTCACTACGCATCTGCCGGTCAGAACCAGTTCCAGGGGCGCCAGCCCTGGCCTGGGGAAAGTCCGGCAGGGGAGAGGGGTGTAACTACCCCCCTTCCTGGTCCCACCCTTAGGGCAGGACCTAGTCATGTACCCACCCCTTTCTTTAGGATAAAGGCCGGAGCGGGGACCCTTCCAAATTAGATCATCTTTGAATCAAGAACTACTTTCTACGAAAGGACCTTCGAGACTCTTCTCAAGATTTCTCCCTTGTGACTAAGGAGTAGTCACCCTGCATCAGCGGGCACCATCTAAGAACTCTGCGGTTTGCTGTAAGTCCTTCCTCAAGGAATCCGACGGCCCAGCTCGACGAGAACCGGCTTCCCTGGCACCTCTGACCTCTACCCACGTCATCAGCTCAGCTGTGATCTGTGGGTGCGACGAGACCTCGAGGGACCGGCCATCGTCAGAACCTGCACGCTCTTAACCAGCACGACCATCGAAGCAATTCTCTGGTGAGTGCTCTGGGGTCCGAGAAGCCCCGACCCTGAGTAGCTCCAGCACCAAAGTGCAGTCTCCCAGCATCTCCACGATCTGCGTGGGGCCCTTCTGCTCGCTGCTCAGCACGTTGTCTGGTCACTAGCCTCTGGCTTGTGCCCTTCTGTGACGACATCCGACAATCAACACTGCTGGTCTGGCTGCTCCAGACTGGCCCTTGCTTCCATCTTTGCGAGAAGCACCCCGGACCCTCCTGGTCCACTCAAGACGCCATCTTAGGCCCACCACGTGGCCCTGAGATCTGCCAAGGCTTGTTGCCCCATCCTGGGCCCAGCGACGCCGACAGCATCATCCTTCGTGGGACAGCTCGCACCTCCACCGTGGTCGCCGACAACGCCTCCTGGTCCGTGAGACTGCAGAGCCTAGCGTCGCCCACTCACCTGGTCGAGGTGACGGCCAACCGGTGCCCTCCTGGTACCCTCTGACTACTGGCTAGTAGTACGAACTTGGTCCCCTCTGCTTTCAGGTATCATCAATCTCTGATCCAGGCTTGGATCTCTACGAACTATTCATCACTGGTCGCCGGCCAGCAACTCCTTTTCTTCCGGCTCCTGGCTCGTCAGCAAAGACCCCGACGCCTGTAAGACTTGTGCAGCCGCAGCCCTCGTGGCTAGGTAACTCGGCATTTCGGTGCCTGCATAGCCTCTTTACTCTAGGGTCCCTCGCTTCCGACTTGCCTTATCGGGTCCGCCCGAGACCTTAAACTTTCCGTGTCCTCGGACACTTGTTTTAATTGTGCACTTGAAGTATTTTCATAAGAGATTTGGTTTGTGCTTAGTACCCTGTCCTCATAAAGAGTACAGGGCTGTTGTGAATCTTAATAAATATCCTGTTTATTTTCATAACACTTGTGTGGTGTCCTTTCACTTGGTGTTCAAGGGGTACATGTGTGGTAAACAGCTGGCTTAACACGCCCTCTCGAGTCTTTAGCCTTAGACTGCTCGTATCCACGCTACTAGGATAGCTGGTTTTTAGGTTGACTTACAACCAATCATCATAAGGGTCGTTTGGAACGATACATAGCGGTCGCTAGAATAGCGAACGCTGCATATCGGGCCAACTTCTCACATTGGTGGCAGCGGTGGGATTTGAGCTTGCTGTTGTTTTACCACACCTATCCTAAGAATATCTTGTTGAAAGATCACATAAGTACTGTTAGTACATATAACTAAAGCTTAGAATACTCTGAGTTCTACTGAACCAGCTGTTGCAGCTCCTCAAGGCTTAGCACACCTTGGCTGCAACTCTTAGCGAGGGAACAGTAGGTAAACACATAGTGTAGGTAGGTGCATCACTTACACCACACTAGAAACAGTATGTCGGACAAAGGAGGAAACTCTGAGTCTCCCCTTGTGTCAGTTGACCCTCCACAGGTCATCCCTTCGAGATATACTGTGCTGAGCTTCAAGGAGTTAAGACAAGTGTGTCACTCCAGGAAGATCAAGCAGGGGTCTAACCCCACCACGTCCTTTCTGATTGGTCTCTTGGAGACTTATGATGCCAGAAAAGCTGAGACCCTTCCCAGCTCTTCTAATCCAGAAGGAGACATGCCTCCCCTCGAGGGAACCAGAGGCGATCCTGACCTCATCCACCTCTCCACGGAGACTGACGAGGTAGAGGACGATGAGAATGAGGATCCCTCTGGGGATGAGGCAGATAAGGGACAGGTAGAAGTCGGAAGACTAAGCAGGTCCAACTTAAGCAAACATGACAGTGGTACTCGGGGACTCCTGGGGCCACTATCAGGTCAGCTTAACATTGGGAATGGACGAGCCAGATCTCTGTCAAGAGACTCTGGCAGATCCCTTCAAACCAATGGCTCTCACAACTCTTCGCAAAGAGGGATGACGTCCCCTCAGCGGAGAGTGTACGAAGCTAAGGAAAGGACAGCTAATCTGAGGATCGAAAGGGAAGAACTTGCCCTGGCCAAAGAAAGGCTTGCCTTTGCGAGAGAGCAACAGTTAAGTGGGGTAGTCCCCACTGGTGGCAGCAATGTACCTAGCAATAGGGAAAGGAGTTTTGATACGAAACACCTTGGTAAGATAGTGCCCCCCTTTAAGCAAGGGGACGACATCCACAAATGGATTACTGCTTTGGAGAGGGCCTGCACTGTGCAAGGTGTTCCCCAGAGTCAGTGGGCAGCTATCTTGTGGCTCTCCTTTGAAGGTAAAGGAAGAGACAAGCTCCTCACCACAAGGGTGGAGGATGCGAACAATTACCAAGTCTTGAAAAATACACTCGTTGAAGGGTTCGGCCTAACCACTGAGCAGTACAGGGTGCTGTTCAGGGATACCCAGAAAACGCAGTCTCAAGATTGGTCTGACTTTGTCGATTGTGCCACTAAGGCTTTTGAGGGCTGGTTGCTGGGCAGTAAGGTTACTGATTACAAAGGATTGTATAATTTAATGATGAGAGAACAAATTTTAAACAATTGTCAGAACCAGTTGTTGCATCAGCATCTTGTCGACTCGGATCTGACCTCTCCCCAAGAATTGGGAAAGAAGGCAGACAGATGGGTTCGTACGAGAGTTAAACAGAACCAGGGCCAGAATCAAGGTGGTCAGAAGAAAGCAGACCAGAAGGGTAAAGATTCTAAGGGGGAACAAAATGACCAGAAGTCTTCGACAGGTCCCCAACAACCCAAAGAGGGTGGGGGTCAGGCTCCCCAAAAGAAGAAAGAAGGCCAATCCAAAAGATGGTGCCAGTACTGTAAAAGTAAATCTCACTGGTTTAGTGAGTGCACCAAGAAAGGAGGAGGGCAGACTCCTGCCACTGCAGCCCCTAAAGCACCTGTGCCCCCTAGTACGGTCAGCAGTGGTAGTGCGCCTCCCAAGGGTTTAGTAGGGTTAACCCTGGGTTCTGAGGGGCGTGACAACTTAGTTGGCACACTCACTCAGGCTGTCCTTGTCAGTACAGGGGACGTGGACGTGTCCCCTGACATAAGTCCCAATACTTTGGGCAAATACCGACAGACGCCTTTCATAAATGGAAAGATGGCTCAGGCCTATAGGGACACTTGTGCCAGCGTCACCATGGTGACGCCTAACTTTGTGGACCCTGGACAGATCATGCCAGGTACAGAATTCCTGGTGACCAATGCAAGCAATGTCACTACCAATCACAGTATGGCAATTGTAGCTTTCTCCTGGGGAGGGGTAACTGGCCAAAAGAAGGTTGTAGTTAGTCCAGACCTCCCAGTGGATTGTTTGTTGGGCAATGATTTGGAGTCATCACAATGGTCAGAAGTGGAGCACCGGACTCACATGGAAATGTTAGGTTTGCCAGCACATGTGTTCGCTGTGACCAGGTCACAGGTCAGGAAATGCCCCGCTGAACAGGTGCTGGATCCTGGAACAACGGACCAGACACCTCCCAAGAAAAAGAGCAGTAGGGTTAAGGCTGCGCCTTCCCCCTTGCCCCAGGTCGTGGATCAAGTCTCAGAGGAGGCTGACCTACAAGAATTGAGGGAAACTGAGCCTAGGGAGTTTGAACTTGATCAAGTTGAATTCTTGGGTTCAGGGGGACCCTCAAGGGAAGACCTGTGGAAGGACCAGTTAGACTGCCCTTCTCTTGAACCCCTCAGACAGCAGGCTGCTGCTGAGGCTGCTGGGAACGCCACAGGTACCCACAAGGTATACTGGGAAGATGGATTCCTGTACACTGAGTCAAGAGACCCCAAGCCTGGCATGACCAGGAGGCTGGTTGTACCCTTGTCTCAGCGAGGTTTCCTACTTACCTTGGCCCACGAGATTCCCTTAGCAGGTCACTTAGGCCAGACGAAGACGTGGGACAGGCTTGTCTCGCACTTTCACTGGCCTCACATGAACGAAGATACCAAGGAGTTTTGCCGCTCCTGTGTCACTTGCCAAGCCAGTGGTAAGTCAGGTGGCACGACAAAGGCCCCCCTTATACCAATGCCTGTGGTGGGGGTGCCCTTTGAACTGGTGGGGATCGACATCGTCGGTCCCATGGAACCACCAACAGCATCAGGGCACAAGTTTATACTGGTGGTAGTGGATCATGCCACCAGGTATCCTGAAGCTATTCCCCTTAGGACCACTACAGCACCTGTTGTGGCAAGAGCCCTAGTTGGAGTATTCTCCAGAGTGGGCTTCCCTAAGGAGGTCGTCTCCGACAGAGGTGCAAACTTTATGTCGAGCTACTTAACTGCTATGTGGAAGGAATGTGGTGTCAACTACAAGTTCACTACACCCTATCACCCACAATGCAATGGGCTTGTTGAAAGATTCAACAGGACCCTAAAAGGGATGATTCATGGACTACCGGAAAAGCTTCGGCGTAGATGGGACGTCCTGATCCCCTGCCTCTTGTTCGCCTACAGAGAAGTCCCACAGAAGGGGGTTGGCTACAGCCCTTTTGAACTTTTGTACGGACATCCTGTAAGAGGACCCCTGTGTTTGGTGAAGGAAGGATGGGAGAGACCTCTCAAAAAGCCTGCAGCCAACATAGTGGACTATGTGCTTGGCCTCCGCTCGCGGATGGCTGAATACATGGAGAAGGCATCTGAAAACCTTAAGGCCAGCCAAGAACTCCAAAAAGCTTGGCATGACCAAAAGGCTGTCTTGACTGTTTATCAGCCCGGACAGAAGGTGTGGGTGTTGGAGCCAGTGGCCCCAGCAGCACTCAAGGACAAATGGTCCGGGCCCTACACCATCCTGGAGAAAAAGGGAGAGGTCACCTACCTGGTCGACCTGGGAACTCCCCGGAGCCCCCACAGGGTGCTTCATGTCAACAGGCTCAAGGCATATGTCGACAGGAAGGACATGAGTTTGCTCATGGCCCTAGATGAGGGACAGGAAGAGGAGAGTGACCCTCTCCCCGACCTGCTCACTCAGAATCCTGACGATGGATCGGTAGATGGTGTTGTCTTTTGTGGCAGCCTCTCCGACCATCAACAGAGCGACTGTAAACAGGTTCTTCAGTCGTTCAGACATATGTTTTCTCTAACACCCAGTCAGACCAATTGGTGCACCCATGAGGTCGACACTGGTGACAGTCTGCCCGTTAAGAGTAAAATCTACCGGCAGCCTGATCACGTTAGAGACTGCATCAAGAATGAAGTGCAGAAAATGTTGGAGCTGGGAGTCATTGAACCCTCGGATAGCCCTTGGGCTAGTCCCGTAGTTCTAGTGCCGAAACCTCACACCCCGGGCGGTAAGAAAGAGATGAGGTTCTGCGTAGACTACAGGGGTCTCAATGCAGTCACTAAGACTGACGCCCACCCAATACCAAGGGCAGACGAGCTTATCGATAGATTGGCTTCGGCCAACTACTTAAGTACGTTTGACCTGACAGCTGGGTATTGGCAAATCAGGTTAGCTGAGGACGCCAAGCCTAAGACCGCATTTTCAACCCCTGGTGGGCATTATCAGTTCGTGGTGATGCCCTTTGGTCTGAAAAATGCACCTGCCACCTTCCAAAGGTTGGTGAATCAAGTCCTTACTGGGCTGGATGACTTCTGTGCGGCGTATCTCGACGATATTGCTGTCTTTAGCTCCACCTGGGAGGATCACCTGGTCCACCTGCGGATAGTGTTAGAGGCCCTGCAAGCAGCAGGCCTCACTATCAAGGCCACCAAGTGCCAGATAGGGCAGACACAGGTTGTATACCTGGGCCACCTTGTAGGTGGAGGCCAGGTTCAGCCACTGGAGAGCAAGATACAGTCAATCAGGGACTGGGCTCCTCCAACCACCCAGACTCAGGTTCGAGCTTTCTTGGGCCTGACTGGATACTACCGGAAGTTTGTCAGGAACTATGGTTCCATCGTGACACCATTAAACGAACTGACAAGCAAGAAAATGCCAAAAAAGGTTCAGTGGACAGCGAGCTGTCAAAAAGCATTCGATGACCTAAAGCAGGCCATGTGCACGGCGCCTATCCTCAAGAGTCCGGACTACTCCAAGCCATTCATTGTCCAAACAGATGCTTCTGAGTTGGGTGTGGGAGCTGTTCTTTCTCAACTGAATTTCGATGGTCAAGACCAGCCCATTGCTTTTATAAGCAGGAGGCTGACCCCTAGAGAGAAGAATTGGTCAGCTATTGAGAGGGAGGCCTTTGCTGTGGTTTGGGCCCTGAAGAAGCTGAGGCCATACTTGTTTGGCACTCACTTCAAGATTCAGACCGACCATAAGCCCCTCTTGTGGCTAAATCAGATGAAGGGTGAAAACCCCAAACTGCTTAGGTGGTCCATTTCCCTACAGGGGATGGACTTTACAGTGGAACATAGACCTGGTACTGATCATGGCAATGCCGATGGGCTCTCCAGATATTTCCACTTAGAACAAGAAGACTCACCTGGTCAAGGTTAGCTTATTGTTCCGACGTTTGGGGGGGGGGTCATGTAGGAGAGTAGGGTCTGCAATCCTATGATCACCCAGATTTTTTGCTTTTGTTTCACTGGTTTACGACTTTCTCTGGCTGTGGGCCTGCCAATCAGACCCACAGCCTGGCTGTTCTCTTTCTAAATTACGAGATGTACCCTAGGTGCATTTACCAATTGGTACTGGGCCACCTTATCAGACCCTGTAACTCAGGGCATAGGTGTACCCAGGGCCGCCAGGGGCTGCAGCATGTATTATGCCACCCCTGGCTGGCCTCCTAAATTTGACACAACTGGCTGCACGACAGCTGGGGCGAAGTCGTGTAATCACCCTTCGCTTTAGGTATAGTAGTTCTATATCTAACCATACAATGGACACCCGAGTTCCTATCAGTCACTCCTATTGCAGGCCTTAACAATCCTGAAGGCAGAGTGCGTGGGCTCGTGTGAGCTAGGTTCAGGCCCGAGCCGAGCCGGTTGCAGCTTGCGGAATCAAGACCCAATGGCTGTTCCATGATAACGCGTACCATATCGGTAACTCCGGTGTCGCGTTATCAAGGCATGTCGAGTAAGGTGTCATACGAATCGGGATGCTGCCCTCTCACCAACTCTGGCGACGAGGTTAGCATTCCGCCCTTCTAGAGGGACACGACATGTACGTAACTGTGAACCCCGGTTAAAGTTAACTAAAGCCTCAGCTCCACAAAATGGATGCTGCCACCACAGACACGAGTCTGACCTCCTGCTGCTGGGAGTCCTTCCAGCGAGGAGCGCTTGGACAAAGGGTTTCCTGTCGAGGGCGGTGTTCGCACCGTCCCAGACAGGGTTTGTGTATTCTGGGTAGGTAGGGCTTTTGCGAGAAGGTGACTGCGGAGTGGCACCCCGGTGCTCACTACGCATCTGCCGGTCAGAACCAGTTCCAGGGGCGCCAGCCCTGGCCTGGGGAAAGTCCGGCAGGGGAGAGGGGTGTAACTACCCCCCTTCCTGGTCCCACCCTTAGGGCAGGACCTAGTCATGTACCCACCCCTTTCTTTAGGATAAAGGCCGGAGCGGGGACCCTTCCAAATTAGATCATCTTTGAATCAAGAACTACTTTCTACGAAAGGACCTTCGAGACTCTTCTCAAGATTTCTCCCTTGTGACTAAGGAGTAGTCACCCTGCATCAGCGGGCACCATCTAAGAACTCTGCGGTTTGCTGTAAGTCCTTCCTCAAGGAATCCGACGGGCCAGCTCGACGAGAACCGGCTTCCCTGGCACCTCTGACCTCTACCCACGTCATCAGCTCAGCTGTGATCTGTGGGTGCGACGAGACCTCGAGGGACCGGCCATCGTCAGAACCTGCACGCTCTTAACCAGCACGACCATCGAAGCAATTCTCTGGTGAGTGCTCTGGGGTCCGAGAAGCCCCGACCCTGAGTAGCTCCAGCACCAAAGTGCAGTCTCCCAGCATCTCCACGATCTGCGTGGGGCCCTTCTGCTCGCTGCTCAGCACGTTGTCTGGTCACTAGCCGCTGGCTTGTGCCCTTCTGTGACGACATCCGACAATCAACACTGCTGGTCTGGCTGCTCCAGACTGGCCCTTGCTTCCATCTTTGCGAGAAGCACCCCGGACCCTCCTGGTCCACTCAAGACGCCATCTTAGGCCCACCACGTGGCCCTGAGATCTGCCAAGGCTTGTTGCCCCATCCTGGGCCCAGCGACGCCGACAGCATCATCCTTCGTGGGACAGCTCGCACCTCCACCGTGGTCGCCGACAACGCCTCCTGGTCCGTGAGACTGCAGAGCCTAGCGTCGCCCACTCACCTGGTCGAGGTGACGGCCAACCGGTGCCCTCCTGGTACCCTCTGACTACTGGCTAGTAGTACGAACTTGGTCCCCTCTGCTTTCAGGTATCATCAATCTCTGATCCAGGCTTGGATCTCTACGAACTATTCATCACTGGTCGCCGGCCAGCAACTCCTTTTCTTCCGGCTCCTGGCTCGTCAGCGAAGACCCCGACGCCTGTAAGACTTGTGCAGCCGCAGCCCTCGTGGCTAGGTAACTCGGCATTTCGGTGCCTGCATAGCCTCTTTACTCTAGGGTCCCGAGTCCCTCGCTTCCGACTTGCCTTATCGGGTCGGCCCGAGACCTTAAACTTTCCGTGTCCTCGGACACTTGTTTTAATTGTGCACTTGAAGTATTTTCATAAGAGATTTGGTTTGTGCTTAGTACCCTGTCCTCATAAAGAGTACAGGGCTGTTGTGAATCTTAATAAATATCCTGTTTATTTTCATAACACTTGTGTGGTGTCCTTTCACTTGGTGTTCAAGGGGTACATGTGTGGTAAACAGCTGGCTTAACACGCCCTCTCGAGTCTTTAGCCTTAGACTGCTCGTATCCACGCTACTAGGATAGCTGGTCTTTAGGTTGACTTACAACCAATCATCATAAGGGTCGTTTGGAACGATACATAGCGGTCACTAGAATAGCGAACGCTGCATATCGGGCCAACTTCTCACACTGAGTTTCCAGAACAGGGGAGCAGCTCTTCTTGGGCCCTTGGAGACACGCTACTTAAGGACACAGCACACAGCAAAGTCTTCACAAGCAGGGGGATACAGCACACAGCCCCTTGTCCTCTCCCTAGTCAAATCAGCAAACTGCAGGCCAGCCCCAGAACACACAGCAAGGGCAGTCCTTCTCTTCAGTCTCTTTAGCTGTTCTTCTTTGTCAGAGGTTCCTCTTGATCACGAAGTCGGTTCAATCCTTTTTCAATCTGGATTCAGTCTTGAGTTCAGGGGTTTCAGCTCTCACAGTTATACCCCTAAATGCCTTTGAAATCTTTGTGTTCAGGGGGCTCGGACCCCAGTCCAAACCAGACCTGGGTGTCTTCCTGCCAGTGCACACCCTCTTCCTTTGATAGTGCAGGTCTGGGCCCCAGACGCTCAGCAGGAGGTGGAGCTATCCTTTTGTGGCAGCAACACAGCCCCTCTCACATCCAGGGGGGCTACTCCTCCCGCCTCACATCATATGCAGGCCAGCCTGTTGCTATCTCACCTACCCCTCTCTGGTGTCAGGAAACTCACCAGATCCTGTCACATCCAAACCCAGATGGGCAATACACAAACAGGCAGAGGCACACAGGATAGTTTAAGACGGGAAACCAGCGACTTCTAAAAACATGGTTCCTAAGCACACAATCTAAAAACCATCTTCACAAAAAGATGTTATTAAATTCTAATTTCAAGCACAATAAACTCCATCTCTCCATCATATGCCAATGGGAAGATATGCTGGAAACATGTGACACAGCATTCCCCATTCTGTCCTATGGGCAAGATGGCCTTGCAACAGAGAAAAACGAATTTGGCAGTATTTCACTGTCAGGACATGATGCACACCTCAGTACAAGTCCTACCTTTCACATACACTGCACCCTGCCCAGGGGGGTACATTGGGCTCACTATAGGGGTGTCTGATGTGCATAAAAAGGAAAGGTAAGGCCTGGCAAGTGGGTGCACTTGTCAGGACAACAAGGCAGTTAACAAACTGCGCGCAGGCACTGCAGTGGAAGGCCTGAGATCTCTTTTTAGGGCTACTTGTGTGGGTGGCACAATTAGTGCTGCAGGCCCACCAGTAGCATTTGCATTACCAGCCCGGCACACATAGTGCACTTTACTAGGGACTTTACTAGTAAGACAAACATACCAATTATGGACAACCAATTACCATAACACTTTATACAGGGAACACTTGCTCTTTGACACTGATCAGCAGTGGCAAAGTGCCCAAAGCATCTAAGTCGGCAATATTATGTCAGATAAAGATCTAGGAGGAAGGCAAAAAGTTTAAGGAACTTTAGTCAAAAAGGACCAAGTTCAACATGAACCATAGAGGTGAGAGCTGCAGTAACACTCTTACATAGATCGATGAGCAGGTAAAGCCTCTCAGGTGTGCCTCACTGTGAGTGTACCATACAGGTGAGAGCAGCAATAACCGTACTATAACGAAAGATCTGAAGGTAAATCCGCTTTGGTCCACTTCACTGTGGATGCAGATGTAGGTAGGAGCATCTCTAGCAGTGTTATATAGACCTGTATTTATATAAAGCCACTCGGGTTTGCTTCCCTCTGAGTTCACATGTACAGGTGAAGATCTCAGTGTTATATAGAGCTGTGAAAACCTTACGTTTTGAAGTGATTGCACCAGTCAGAAAGGTCTTTTGAATTACTACTACTGGTTCTTCTCACTCAACAAGCAGTGTAATGACCAGCTGGACCTGAGACAAAGCCTCAATGGATTTCAGAGCAAGAGGGTCTGACCATCGATAATGGCTAAGAATGAGATTGTCCTCCAAGATGTGAGACACAAGACTGTACGCTAAAGTGTAGGATTAAATGATGGGTGAGACTCTCACAAGGAGTGGGCATCATGCAAAAAGAGTGAGAAACCGGTATGAGGCTCACATCCCTTAAGTGACACTTTACTTTAGAGAGCGGGCCTCACACAAAATGACTGAGACTGTGCAAAAAAGTGGTTGACATGTATCAATAGAGTAAGTCAACGTCCAGGAAGTGTGACTTAAAAAAAACTTCAGACTGTGCTCCAAGATGTGATACTTACAAACAATGAGTGAAATTATGCTCCAAGTATTTGAACTCACATCCAATAAGTGGTTGTGTACTCCAGGGTGTGAGGCTGCAGGCCCAAAGAGACAGAAGGGTTCAACAAGGGTTGAGATTTACAACAATGAAAGAAGCTTTGCGCCAAGATTCTTGGGTTCACACTGTGCTCCAAGATTTGCAGCAATGAGACTTTGTGCAATAGTGTGAGAATCACACCAAAAGCATGTGTGCTGTGCACCAACAAACGAGACTTAAAAGCAGTGATCAAAAGTTTAAGCCAAGAACTGCCATGGAGACATTGGCACTGCAGAGAATGGAAATAGCAGAAAGCCCACAAAAAGAAAGTTCTTACTGAGAATACAAATCATATAATAGACTAGCAAACTGACTATTTTCAAGACTAATAAAAATTATTTACATAATCACATGAAAGCAATGACCGAAAAACACTTAGAGTTCGATTCATAAAGGCGAAGTTAGAACAGAAGTCTAACTTTAGACCTGAAGTCTAACTTTACACCTGAAGTTTAAGTTTAGACCTAAAGTTTAACTTAAACCAAAAGCCTAACTTTACTAGTTTTTTGTATTCAGAAAGGTAAGTTACTACTGGTAAGTTTACAACTACTGCTGCTCGTAGTAAAGTTATTACTAGTAAAATTATTGTAGTAAAGTCACTATTAACAACTTATCTTTGTGACTACCAAAAAGTAGTAAGACTTTGTGTCTAAGTTAGATTTTTGATCTAAACCCAGACTTCAGGTCTAAACTTAAACTTCAAGTGTAAAATTAGGACCTCATTTATGAGGACTTGCGCCACTTTTATGGCGCAGGTGCATCACTTTTTGTGACGCACCGGTGGCGTTAAAAATGCACCATGTTGCGCCCTATTTACAAAGTGATGCATCTAGTCAGATGCGTCACTTTGTAAAACCATGAGCCACATTATACCTGCACCAGTTATAATGTATACAGGGTGGGTGTTCCCCGGCAAAAGCCTTGCAGAAGTGGTGCATTAAAATCTATGAGATTCTAGGTCGCCATTGCATCAATATCTTACGCCTGCCTCACAGCAGGCGTAAGACTGATGCAGGCCCTTTCGTATGGGGCTTTCCCCATGTGCAAGGACACATTGCTAGAGTTGCCTCTGTTTTCAGACACTTCCCAGCAATGAGTCACTTTTGCACCTACAGATACGTCCGAAATACTGACATATTTGTAATTACTTGGTTTCATACAGTAAACATGACGCATCCATCATGTCGCAAGGAGGGCGCGTTGAAAACTGTTGCATTGCAGTTTTCACGCAGCGATATAACAGTTTTCATAAATAAGCACCCAAGAATTTAAGTATAAAGTTGGACTTTAAGTCTAAACTTGGAGTTCAGGCTTAAAATTAGACATTTGTATCGTAATTTGACAATGACTGGGTTAGCGTTAAGCTTTGCTACACGTTATTTCCCTTATCTTGGCCTTAGTTGTAAACGCCATTTTGTATGTTACGGCGGCCATTTTAGAGAATGAGTCGCCGCGTGGTCAGCGTGCCCTTTAGTCCTTTGTCCGTACCACTGACCACTTGAGTTTGCCCAGCAACAGGCTATTTTTAGTAACGGTCAAGCCCGCACATGCGCAGTTCCGATTGACCAGTCATCACTTAGGAATGTTCCGTCAAACTGACCAGTGGTGTTGTAACCCCTCCCATGAGTTGGCTGTGTTCCAAAAATGACCATATATGTACCTAAAACTCTGTAACCGTGTACCGCCTACCTTTTAATGTCTGTAAAACTGTATAAAAGAAGGACTTACACCGATGTTCGGTGTGATACTTCTTGCATTACCGAAGGGTGCTGTAGGAATGTACCACCACCCCATGGGGTCTTAATAAACTTGTCTTTTACATTTTCTAGTTTCCGTGCCAACAGTTCTTATGGTGTAGAGGGTATTCTGCGAAGTATGTAGGCCTGGAGAACCCGATACCACAAATTGGCGACCACAAAGGGACTCATCGGCGACTCGGATGCCCGAAGGAGAGGTCGTGACGAAGGATTGGAAACTCGCCATGGACGCGTACGCTGCCACTGATTGACCCGAGTCTTGGCACCCACGGTGTTTTCTTCCCTTCCCTCTGTGCTTCTGCCCCGAGTGGTCGCTCCTCTGCCTCTCCACCGTGTAGCGGTATCGTTGACCCACGCTGCTTCTGCCTTTCATTTAATTATTGGACCCACGCTGCTTCTGCCTTTTATTTAATTATTGGACCCACGCTGCTTGTGCCATCTATTTAATTGTTTGACCCACGCTGCTTCTGCTTTTTAATTAATTGTTTTAAACGTCGCTGGCATATTTGTTTGTACTGCCATTCAATTACTTGTTGTATGCTCGCTAGCTTATTTGCACTGCCATTTAACTTAATTAATTGTTCAACCTCGCCGCTTGCCTGCCGGTTTCATTGAACTGAGCTGCATTACTTCACTGTGCCTTTACCGCATTGTGTGCTCCTCGCCTGCTTGCACCATCGTTTTCTGGCCAAAGTCATAGCGCGATACCCCCCAGCGCCCTGCTCGACTCCCCCCTCCATTTTGTAGCTGTTGTTGTTGTGCTTCGTGTTGACCCGAGCCCGCCCCGCCTCCCAGCCGAGCCGCCCTCCCACTATCTATTTACAGCGCTTCCTGTACCAGACGCGCTGTACTCCCTCTGTGCTTCTGCCCCGAGTGGTCGCTCCTCTGCCTCTCCACCGTGTAGCGGTATCGTTGACCCACGCTGCTTCTGCCTTTTATTTAATTATTGGACCCACGCTGCTTCTGCCTTTTATTTAATTATTGGACCCACGCTGCTTGTGCCATCTATTTAATTGTTTGACCCACGCTGCTTCTGCCTTTTAATTAATTGTTTTAAACGTCGCTGGCATATTTGTTTGTACTGCCATTCAATTACTTGTTGTATGCTCGCTAGCTTATTTGCACTGCCATTTAACTTAATTAATTGTTCAACCTCGCCGCTTGCCTGCCGGTTTCATTGAACTGAGCTGCATTACTTCACTGTGCCTTTACCGCATTGTGTGCTCCTCGCCTGCTTGCACCATCGTTTTCTGGCCAAAGTCATAGCGCGATACCCCCCAGCGCCCTGCTCGACTCCCCCCTCCATTTTGTAGCTGTTGTTGTTGTGCTTCGTGTTGACCCGAGCCCGCCCCGCCTCCCAGCCGAGCCGCCCTCCCACTATCTATTTACAGCGCTTCCTGTACCAGACGCGCTGTGATCCCTCTGTGCTTCTGCCCCGAGTGGTCGCTCCTCTGCCTCTCCACCGTGTAGCGGTATCGTTGACCCACGCTGCTTCTGCCTTTTATTTAATTATTGGACCCACGCTGCTTCTGCCTTTTATTTAATTATTGGACCCACGCTGCTTGTGCCATCTATTTAATTGTTTGACCCACGCTGCTTCTGCCTTTTAATTAATTGTTTTAAACGTCGCTGGCATATTTGTTTGTACTGCCATTCAATTACTTGTTGTATGCTCGCTAGCTTATTTGCACTGCCATTTAACTTAATTAATTGTTCAACCTCGCCGCTTGCCTGCCGGTTTCATTGAACTGAGCTGCATTACTTCACTGTGCCTTTACCGCATTGTGTGCTCCTCGCCTGCTTGCACCATCGTTTTCTGGCCAAAGTCATAGCGCGATACCCCCCAGCGCCCTGCTCGACTCCCCCCTCCATTTTGTAGCTGTTGTTGTTGTGCTTCGTGTTGACCCGAGCCCGCCCCGCCTCCCAGCCGAGCCGCCCTCGCCCCTCCCCCTCCACCATCCATATATGACAGGTGTTATCGCGCGCAGCGTTTACGCGCAGCGACCGCGCCCAACCCGCGCCGAAGGTGCGCCAAAGGTAAGCCCGTCTACGCCCGTCCGCGCCTGGACCGCGCCCAGCGCCAGACCCCCTGTCCCTCGTGCTGCCCAGCCCCCCCGCGTCACCTACGATGCCGCCACCCTCCTAGCCCTCAACCCCGGCCGCTCCACCAACTGCGTCCAAGCCGCTCCTGGACACACCCATGGACCTTTCTCCTGCTACTCCTGCAAATTCAGCAGCACCGTCAACATCTCCGCCACGACCACACCACAGATCCCCGACCCCAACCACCTACAGTGCATCCTTCTCAACACCCGATCAGTCCACAGACATGCCATCGACCTATGGAATCTACTAGACACCATCTCTCCAGACGTCGCCTTCCTAACAGAAACATGGATGAACGCTTCCTCCGCACCAGACATCACCATTGCCATCCCTGAAGACTATAAGATCACTCGCAAAGACCGTACCAGCCACACAGGAGGAGGAATCGCTATCGTCCATAAGAAATCAATCCGCATCTCAACCAGCTCTGACGCCAACCTCGCCAACTCCGAACACCTCCACTTCCAAATACACATCGACCCCAAGACCACACTCAGAGGCACCCTACTCTACAGACCACCAGGACCCCGCGCTAAATTCAGTGAAGACATCACGGACTTCATCACCCCACACGCGCTCCCCTCCAAAGACTACATCCTTCTGGGAGACCTCAACTTTCACCTTGAAAAGATCAACGACCGCAACACCACCACCCTCTTGGACAACCTCGCCAACCTCGGACTTAAACAACTGGTCACTTCCCCCACCCACATCGCAGGTCACACACTCGACCCAATCTTCACCTCCAGCAACCATGTCTCCTTCAGCCACACCAAGGACCTCCTCTGGACTGACCACAGCTGCGTTCACTTCACCTACAACAAACCAAAACCCAACATACTCCTCCAACCTACCCTGCAAAGAAACTGGAACAAAATCACCTCGGACCAAATCTCCGCATCGCTCCTTCGAAACCCCCCAGCCCTATCTTCTGACACCAACGAAGCCGCCGCCAACCTCACCCTATGGTTATCCAACACCGCCGACACCTTAGCACCACTGAAAAAACGTCCAAGCAAACCTGGCAGCAAGAAGGCCTCATGGTTCAACGATGATCTCAAGAAGTCCAAGAAACTCTGCCGTTCCCTTGAAAAGACTTGGAAAAAAGACCCAACCACCCACACCAAGGACGCCTTCAAAAGCGCCACCCGCACTCACCACCAACTGATCCGAAAAGCCAAGAAAACAGCATTCAAAGATCGACTTGACAACAACGCCCACAACAGCAAGGAACTTTTCAACATCGTCAAGGAATTTTCCAATCCCTCGGCCAACTCCAACGACATCACCCCATCCCAAGCCCTCTGCGACTCCCTAGCCTCATTTTTCCACAACAAGATTGCAGACATCCACAACAGCTTTGACAACCAACCCGGAAACCAACCCACCCTACCATTTGCTGATCATCCTCCCCCCGTGAACACCCTTAACAACTGGAACCCAATCTCCACTGAGGACACCATCCGGCTGATGAATTCCATCCACTCAGGATCCCCCACAGACCCATGTCCTCACCACATATTCAACAAAGCAGACTCCGTGATAGCACCACACCTCCGAGACGTCATCAACTGCTCCCTCAACTCCGCCACCTTCCCGGAAGACTGGAAACACGCTGAACTCACCGCCCTTCTGAAAAAACCAACAGCAGACCCCACCGAACTCAAAAATTACCGCCCCATCTCGCTTCTTCCATTCCCGGCCAAAGTCATCGAAAAGGCTGTCAACAACCAGCTCGCCGCCTTCCTCGAAGCCAACAAATCCCTCGACTCCTCACAATCTGGCTTCCGAGCTAAACACAGCACTGAGACCGCCCTCATCGCAGCAACAGACGACATTCGAACTCTACTGGACAATGGAGACACAGTCGCCCTCATCCTCCTTGACCTCTCTGCAGCTTTCGACACAGTCTGCCACAGCACCCTTTTACAACGCCTCAATAACATCGGAATCCAAGGAAAAGCACTTGAATGGATCACCTCGTTCCTCACCGGAAGAACCCAGAAAGTCCGCCTTCCTCCATTCAAGTCCGAGGCCTCTGAAGTCATCTGCGGCGTACCACAAGGATCCTCACTCAGTCCCACCCTCTTCAACGTATACATGAGCCCCCTAGCGGCCATCGCACGCCAACACAACCTCAACATCATCTCTTACGCGGACGACACTCAACTGATCCTCTCCCTCACCAATGACCCCAGCACCGCCAAAACTAACCTACACGAAGGAATGAAAGAAGTTGCCGAATGGATGAAACAAAGCCGTCTGAAACTGAACTCGGACAAAACAGAAGTCCTCATCTTAGGTACATCCCCCTCTGCTTGGGACGACTCCTGGTGGCCAGAAGCCCTCGGAAAAGCACCCATCCCGACAGACCACGCACGAAACCTAGGCGTCATCCTGGATTCTTCACTCTCAATGAACAAACAAGTCAGCGCCGTATCCTCTTCTTGCTTCAACATTCTTCGCATGCTCAGGAAAACATTTCGCTGGATCCCCTCCGAAACGAGGAAAACAGTCACCCACGCTCTGGTCACGAGCCGACTGGACTACGGAAACACCCTCTACGCAGGTACTACCGCAAAACTCCAGAAGAAGCTCCAACGAATCCAAAACGCCTCAGCCAGGCTCATACTAGACATCCCACGCAACGAACACATCTCCGGTCACCTTAAAGACCTCCACTGGCTACCCGTCAATAAGAGGATCACTTTCCGTCTGCTTACCCACGCACACAAATCACTCTACGACATAGGACCAGATTGCCTCAACTCACGACTGTCCTTCTACACCCCCTCCCGCCAACTTCGCTCCTCCAGCCAAGCCCTCGCCACTGTACCTCGCATCAACAAGACCACCATGGGAGGCAGATCCTTTTCATACCTGGCTGCCAAAACATGGAACTCACTCCCCGCGCACCTTCGCCTTACCCAGAACCACCTAGCATTCAGAAAGCAACTTAAAACATGGATATTTGACAAGTAACCCTCCTCCCCTTCCTAAGCGCCTTGAAACCCTCTGGGTATGTAGTGCGCTATACAAATTCCATGACTTGACTTGACTTGACTGATCTGACCTTCCAGGTGGCGCCGGTCCCCGACTGAGATCCTGCTCGTCTGCGTTGCTGTACAGTGCCTGTTTGGCTGATTTGATTAAAGACCTTGGCAGTTGGAACCTGGATATTTGAGATTTGGGTAAGAATTGTGATTGGTAAGGTAGTCTGCGGACGCTTACTGTGGTTCTATGAATATGACTATGATTTGAGTTAGCTAACATTTGAGTTTGTGAATTTGAACATATATGTGTAGTGCACTTCACATAGGCAGGCATGTAGAGATGTTTCTCTAACTTTGTTTGTATTTTGAGCTGCACATTTGTGTGAAGAATAGTAAGTGCCATTTTTACAGTATCACGTTTTCGTGGTACTTTTTGAACATGCCTGTTTTAAGCACACTCCGAGGGATGTGCTGTCTTGGGAATGGTACCACATACAGATTAAATGAATCTCAGCCGGCTCCCCCAGAGGGGACCCCTAACCGTGAAATGTACATCAAATTCGGCCTTCCCCCTATATTGTACAGTAAATTATGGAATAAATACACCAAGTCTGATCCCGAGTTGCAATGGCCACTACATGGGTCGTTTGATTTACGAAAGGTTCAGTTTGTGGAGCAATGTTTGTTTCAACGCAGGTCTAGACAGGATATGTTTGATTGTGTGCGAATGTGGGAGAAAGCAGTGCGTGAGCGTATGAAGCGTGAGATTGCCTTGGCGGAAAAAGAGCAGTGCAAGGCTGCTCGGGATAAAGCTTTACAGCTGGAGGAGAAGGAGTTGCAGGAGAAGAAAGAGAGGGAGGCACGGGAACGTAATTTGCAAACGACCGGTCAATTTCCTATTCGACGTCCGCTTTATCCTGTCCTTACTAATGAAGTTGATGATTTTTCATTGTTAGATCGGTCTCCGCCTCCGTATGTTCAGCCTACGGGTCTGGACGAGGACTTCGGTGATGAAGAACGAGATAGTACGGGTACAAGGTTAACTGCTAATAGAGCCGCGGAATTACGCAGTTTTGCTAGGAAACTGAATATGAATAAAATCACTATGTCAGAACTTAATGCTGAACGGAATAAGTGGTCAGAACGAGAGCAGATGTGTTTTTTAAGTACTTTTGCAGATGAAGTTGTTGACCGATTTCGTAAGAATTCAGAGGAATTAGAATCTAAGAATATATCAGTTCATCATGAGCATATGCGTAAAGGTCTATTTGATATTGCAGATGCGGATGCCTTTTTCCTACGATTGGTCCAACTACGGGATGAGGCGTCCAGATTGCGGGAAGCACGGAAGCAGCAGAGAAGTCTTTGCCGGGGTCGATGGAGGTTACCAAAGAGTGTTCTATCTTTGGAGCAGATAAGAGTTCTAAAGTGCATGTTATGCCTATGCGTGAAGCTGCACCTTTGTATGTTCCCCCTAAAGGGCAAGGTACCAGTGATGATAAATTGTCTGGGGATGCAAAAGGGTATTTCATATATAATTGGGTGTATACGCCTTGGAATAGAGCGGATGTTATGGCATTGAAAAATGCTTTGCCTGATCCCCGTAAAAATCCGGCAGCCTTCTATGAAGGAGTGGAGGGGGCTATTTCTTCTTGTGTTATGACGCTCGTTGATATAGATCTTTTCTTTGGGTTAATACTCCCCCCTGATATGTGGAGAGCGATTCGTAAGTTCGATGATCAAACAATGTTCGGAGCAACTTGGAAAGATATAAGCCAAGCTGATTTAGACAGGGAGCCTGCATGCAAAACTTGTCAGTTGATTTTAGATCTTCCAACAGCTATTTTGAATAAATTGAAAACGCTTGTTCCCCCTAAAAAGATTGATTGGACTATGCTAGCATCGTGCTAACAGAAGCAAGATGAGTCGGTATCTGACTTCTTCACACGTTTCGAAGAAGCGTTTCATGATTACAGTGGACAATTGTTGACAGATGACACGGGTAGGCATCTGTTCGTTGACGAGTATGTGGCTAATCTCCTACCGGAGATTGCAAAGCGGTTGAAAACTAGTGAAAGTTCCTGGACCACGGCGACCCCTGCGCCTTTGTTAACTATGGCTCAGTATTATGAGCGGCAGGAATTAGAGGCTAAAGAAAGTGTTGATAAGAAGGCGAAGGAGTTAAAGACGAAGGTGATGTTGGCACAGGTTCGCGGGCGCAACCTAGAGGTAATGACAGAGGCAGGAGAGGAGGGGGTACCGATATTGCTGAGGACCAATGCGCATATTGTAAAGAGTTTGGACATTGGGCTGAAGACTGTCCGGTACTCCGTGAGCAACGTAGTCAGCGTGGTCGAGGTGGTGGAAGGTCACGGAATAGTTATTCGGGAGCGAGAGGTGGTGGAGGTGATCGTGGTAGGTTTGAGGCGAGGGGTCGTGGTCAGGACGAACGAAACACTTTTGATCGGCGAAATCAGTATCAGATATCGGAGGGTGAGAACGTGGAGAGTCAGGATTATGTGCATGCATAGGATTGCGTAGGATGGGGTGTGGAATCGGTTGAAGTGCCAGTAGATCAAAGAGGTCCATATGTATCAGCGGGCGTTTTGGGTTCTACTGATCAGTTTTTAGTTGACACAGGAGCTACGTGTAGTGCTTTGTCTAAAAACTTGGTTCCAAGGGCTCCCCTGTCTGGCGAAACGATAACATGTATAGGGTTCGATGGCACACCCTCTCCAAGCCCATTATCACGATCTCTTGCATTTTGCATTGATAAATTTTTTGGTTTTTGTCCATTTTTGTTGTCACCTCACACTCCAGACAATATTATGGGCATAGATTTGCTTAAATATTTTCGAGCAACGATACGCTGCGCTCCTGAAGGAGTGCGGGTTATTTTGAATGACAATTATCCAGATGCAGACAGACTGTGTACTATGCAAGAAACTGAAGCGTTAGCCTCTCTCCCACACATGCTATGGGCAACATCAGACACGGATGTGGGACAGATGCTTATTCCGCCTATTCGAATTACTGTCAAGGAGGGAGTATCTTTGCCACGTGTACCGCAGTACAAGATATCCAGAGAAGGTGAAATTGCCCTGACGCGCATTGTTCAGGATTTGAGTATTGCAGGAGTAGTGGAGGAAGTTCCTTACAATGTCTGTAACAGCCCTATTCTTCCGATCCTTAAGAAAGACACTGACGACAAAGTCTATCGATTTATTATTGATTTGAGAGAAATAAACAAAATTGTCATTCCCCAGTACCCGGTGGTGTCTGACATCACCACCTTACTTACTTTGGTTCCCCCCACTGCCACGACTTTCTCTGTTATTGACCTTAAAAATGCGTTCTTCTCCATTCCCATCCATCCCGACAGCAGATACCTATTTGGCTTCACGTTAAATAATAAATCGTATAGATTTTGACGTGTTCCCCAAGGTTACACGGAAAGCCCTAGCATTTATAGCCAGGCTTTAAAAAGACAGCTCGATTCATTGGAATTGCGATCTGGAGTGGCTCTTATTCAATATGTTGACGACCTCTTATTGGCAGCAGACACCTATGCACAATGTGAGGAGCGTACTCTTGCTTTGCTCTCCTTTTTGGCTCAGAATAATCACAAAGTTTCTAGGAAGAAATTGCAATACTGTAGACCAAAGGTGACCTACCTCGGTCATCTTTTGTCTAAGGAGGGACGTGCATTAACATCTGATCGAATTCAAGCGATTTTAGATACACCAGTCCCCCGCACTCAGAGAAATGTACGTGCCTTTATAGGACTAACGTCCTTTTGTAGACAGTGGATAATGGGGTTTTCGCACATTATAAAACCTTTGTTAGCGTTACTGTCCAAAACGACACCAATGCCCCTTGAATGGACAGATGAATGTCAAAATGCTTTTGAACAACTGAGACAGGTCCTTTGCTCTGCACCCGTGTTAGGTACACCAGATTACACAAAGATTTTCACGTTGTACGTGCACGAGAACGATGGGTGCGCATTATCAGTGTTAGTGCAGACACACGGAGATAAGCAGAGGCCATGTGCGTACTTTTCAGCCATCCTTGATCCTGTAGCACGAGGGTTACCTGGGTGTTTCCGAGCAGTCGCAGCAACCGCATTAGCTATACGGTAGAGTGAGGGAATAGTTTTGTCGCACAAACTGTTGGTGCTAGTTCCCCATGCAGTGGACGCCCTGCTAAATCAAACGAAAACACAGTATCTTACAAGCGCACGTTTGACAGGATATGAGCTTACACTTCTGGCGCCACATATCACACTAAAAAGATGCGCTACCCTGAACCCTGCCACTTTATTGCCGTATCCGGTTGCTGAGGGCTAGGAGGAAGAACACCATGATTGTGTTTTCCTGACCGAAGAACAAACAAAGGGTCGTGTCGACTTACAGGATACGCCACTTCCAGATGTGGATGGGGAACTGTGGGTTGATGGATCGTGTTTGAGGCTGCCAGATGGCACAACTTCTGCAGCATATGCGATCACGACACTTAAGACGGTGGTAGAAACAGCACGAATACCACAGAAATCGGCCCAAGCAGCGGAGCTGGTAGCTTTGACAAGAGCCTGCGAATTGAGTGCTGGCTTATGTGTGAACATCTACACAGACAGCCGGTACGCCTTCGGAGTAGCGCATGACTTCGGTCTACTCTGGAGAGAGCGTGGGTTTTTGACTTCGCATGGAGTACACATTATGCACGGAGAGATAGTGCGTGATCTCCTAAATGCATTACTTTGTCCGAAGAAAGTGGCGATAATCAAATGCAGTGCACATAAAAAGGTCACTGACAAAGTGGGACAAGGTAATGCTTTTGCAGACAGTATAGCAAGACAAACGGCTATGTCACGAAATAACTCCCCAATGTATGTAGTGAAGTCGCAGGCCGAGCGATGGCATGATGCTAGAGCGGAGATATTAGATATTCAAAAATCAGCGACTGAAGCAGAACTTGCAACTTGGGCAGAAGAGGGAGTACTGGATGATGAGGGTTGTTGGAGGAGCAAAGATATGGAACGATGGAAATTGCCTGCAGCTTACTTGCAAGCGATGGTCCAGATGACACATGGGTTGGCACATGTTGGAGCTCTTGCAATCACTCGATTGCTAACGCGAGTTTGGGAGCATCCTGAGATTGCCAACACGGCCAAGAGAGTAGTGCAGACCTGTTTGATATGTTTACAGCACAATCCTGCAAAAGGGACGCATACTCCGAAAGGAGGGTTCGTTCCACCTACTGCGCCGTTTGAAGTACTGCAAATGGATTACATTCAGCTTGAGCGTTGCAATAACCTTAAGTATGTCTTAGTGGTGGTGTGTGCTTTTAGCAAATGGGTTAAAGCTTTCCCCACGAAGGATAATACAGCGATGACAACGGCTAAGGTTTTGCTCAAAGAGTACTTCCCTCGGTACGGCATTTGCAAATTTTTGTGGAGCGACAATGGTCCCCATTTTGTTGGGAAAATTGTGGAGTATGTGTTGAAGGGATTGGGGATCCAGCAGAAGTTTCATGCTGTGTTCCATCCTCAGTCAGCAGGTCTTGTTGAACTGTACAATGCTACTTTGAAACTAAAGTTGGCTAAGATTGTGGCATCCACGTCTTTGAAGTGGCCGGATGCCTTGCCGTTAGCATTACTCTCTATTAGATCAGTGCCCCATTCTCGAACTGGCCTCACGCCTTATGAAGTGGTGTTTGGAAGGCCGATGAACATATGGGGAGTTCCTAAGCCTCGATTGTTACATGATGTGCCTCGTATAATGATGAATGATTATTTGGCACGATTAACAAATGATTTACTTTCTATTCAACAACAGGTTCGAGAAGCGCTCCCTGACAACTCCATTGGAGAGGCTCACAATCTTCGTCCTGGTGACTATGTTATGGTCCGCTCGTTTGAGAGAACGAACAGCTTGGAACCAAGGTGGCGTGGCCCCGAGCAGGTATTGCTCGCAACTCGAACGGCTGTGCGAGTTACCAACAGGAAGCGGTGGGTGCACTCTACTCACTGCCGCCGTGTCTCTCCGGACCTGGTGAATCCTACTGTGCTGTCTGACTACAGAGACATCTTGGACGAGGAGAAGAGCCCAGCTGTAACGTCTGCCGAATCGGAGGGAGCCTTCCCGGACCACACTGTTCCTGGACGACAAAGATACAATCTGCGACCACGATAAGAAGATTTTTTTTTGGGTGCGAGACTGGTTGAGTTACAGCTCTGGGGTTTGTGAAACGGAAGCCGGGAATCTCAAGGGGGGGGGTCAGTTCTGCCAAGAGTAGCGACACCCGTCTTGACCCCAGAGAAGAAAACAACGGCTACCTCGGAGCTCAGCACTCACATTTTTATTTTTTAGTTGTACATTTGAGACATTGTGAACTTTTGAACTATGGCGTCTTCTGCAGCACGAGACAAAAGAATCCTTGGTGCTGTATTATTTGTGTTGACAATTGTGGTAATAGCTGTGATAGCCTGGGTAGTAGAACTTGTGGTACCTGTGCGAGAACATTTGCTGCCGACTACCCCGGCTCCATCTGAACATTTTCATTTCACCCTACCATATCATGAAGAACGGCACCGACAGACCTACTTGAACAATAGCTTCATTCAAATTTTGCATCACACCCACAATATGACGAACACTTCTAACTGTTGGGTATGTGGGATGTTGCCTGGACATCAGAAGAAAGGAGGCACACCGCTTATCCCACTCCCGTTTTCAAACAATGGGTCTTGCAATGCCTGGTATACTCTCCTGTTCACTTTGCGCTGGCCAACAAAAGGGGGACTGCTTTTCCGTTTAAATTTAAATAGATTTGTTTCAATGATCGAGACGGCTATCCACAAGCTGAAGGTACTAAGTTCGAATGGGAAGAGTACCGCCCCGACAATGTATCTGCACCACGAGTCTACAGCAATCAACGAAATGTTAACATGTCCAATTCTCATGTTATTAATGTCATTGATACGAAAGCCGATCTCTGTATACGTAATAAAGGTACAATCCCAGTTGGCAGAAGTGAATGTAATACCACTCTTACATTTGATACCCCTAATGGCATCTCATTTGTGGCCTCCCGAAATACGTACTTCATATGTGGTAATAAAGGCTATCATCGTCTCCCTTTAGGATGGTTAGGCACATGTTACATCTCTTTTGTATTGCCCCCTGTATTCATTGCTCCGCCCATGTATCATAATGATTATGTTTTGTATCATGATTTTGTATTGAACAGAGTTAAAAGAGCAGTAGTCCTTGACGACATAGATCAGACAGATACCGCACTGCAACAATATGTAGATTTCAATTTGGGTTGTTTTCTTTTGTGGGAGCTGCTCTGAACAGTCGGAAAATACGAAGACTAACTCGTGTTGTTGAAGCTGTTGCCAATGATACTGCTTTTGCATTGGGGAATATAACTGAGGAGCTTCAGATCTCTAGAATTGTAACGCTTCAGAACCGGATGGTTCTAGATGTAGTTCTAGCCGATCGAGGGGGGGCATGCTGTATTATCGGAAGTAGTTGCTGTGTTTACGTGCCAGACAATTCACCATCTGTATATGATGCCATATCCAAATTACATAAAATTGCTGCTGAGATACATCCGGACAATGGTACATGGACCTTTTCGGGGTGGTTCTGGTCAATGCTTAGCACATGGGGCAGGAAGCTACTGACGATCTTATGTATAATAATTGGGATATTATTCTTCTTATGTTTATGTATACAATGTGGACCTGCATTATGTTCTATGTGTTTATCAGCTTGTATTCCATCTAGACGAGCTTTTGCCCAAAATGAATTAATGCTTCATAAAGAAGTGGCTCAGATTATGTCCATTGATATAGAAGATGAGTATCCCGATTATGTCCATTATGAGGTAGCTTCAGCTAAACGCTAAAAGGGTCGTCTGTCGTAATTTGACAATGACTGGGTTAGCGTTAAGCTTTGCTACACGTTATTTCCCTTATCTTGGCCTTAGTTGTAAACGCCATTTTGTATGTTACGCGGCCATTTTAGAGAATGAGTCGCCGCGTGGTCAGCGTGCCCTTTAGTCCTTTGTCCGTACCACTAACCACTTGAGTTTGCCCAGCAACAGGCTATTTTTAGTAACGGTCAAGCCCGCACATGCGCAGTTCCGATTGACCAGTCATCGCTTAGGAATGTTCCGCCAAACTGACCAGTGGTGTTGTAACCCCTCCCATGAGTTGGCTGTGTTCCAAAAATGACCATATATGTACCTAAAACTCTGTAACCGTGTACCGCCTACCTTTTAATGTCTGTAAAACTGTATAAAAGAAGGACTTAAACCGATGTTCGGTGTGATACTTCTTGCATTACCGAAGGGTGCTGTAGGAATGTACCACCACCCCATGGGGTCTTAATAAACTTGTCTTTTACATTTTCTAGTTTCCGTGCCAACAGTTCTTATGGTGTAGAGGGTATTCTGCGAAGTATGTAGGCCTGGAGAACCCGATACCACATTTGGTCCAATTTTTCCTTTGTGAATCGGGCCCTTCCTGTTTGGAATTTATGCAGCAATTGAATTAAATCAAATGTCAAGAGAGGCACCAGTAGAGGAAGATGCCTTTGTTAGGCTGAGATATTTACCAAAGAGATATTGGAATAACATAAGCTCAAAAGTTTAGGGATGGCCAGAGTTTTGTTGGGGTGAAACTGCCAGAGTTATGTAGCGACACAAGTTCCAAAAGAGGGTGGACATCAGAGCAGAGATCATTGGCAGAGCTATACGTGTGTCCGGTCCTGGAAAGAGCTGAAGGTTGTGTATGTCAGTGTTGAGGTGCATTGCCAGAGCTATGTGTGTGCCCAGTTCTAGAACAGCTGGAGGTTGTGTATAGCAGTGTTGAGGTGCCCTGTCAGAGCAGTGTGTGGATCCCTATGCAACAAAGGGTTGAAGAATAAAACAGGCACAAACGAGCACAGGATGTTTGTAAAGAAAGCGAGAAACCTACACAAGCAACATGCTAAAAGACCCCATTAACCATGACAGAAAACAAGACATCATGCACAACGAAAGAAAACAGAGGACATCCTACAATATGGAATTCAACAAAGAACACCACTGTAACTAAGTGCTTTTCTTTCAAAAGACCAGGTGCCGCCCTGGAAGCAAAGATGGTCTAACTCTCTCTGCCTACTTTGCAGTCATTTCGACGAAAGCTTGCTACATTTTCTGTGCATCTGCCTGGCAGTTAACTCTTTAGGACAGAAACTACTCTGCTCTGCCTTCTGGGCACTCAATATATGATCATGCCGTTTTGCAGTCCTGTCATTATTAAACAGCAAATCAATTCAGCTTTCCTGCAGGGCCACGAAGTTCCTTCTACAAGTGAACGCTTTACTTCCACCAAACGGGCTACCCCAGAAAGACAATAGCAGCCCCAGGGTAGGGAACCTTGAAATGAGGATCTTGAAAGCTGCCAGTTTAACCGGGCGTCAATCTCCCTTTATTGCTAAATAAAAAAATGTTTGTCGTCAAAATCCTTAGAGCACTTGATGGACTACCGACTACCTTATTTTTTGTAAAGTAATGAAATCTTAATAATGAATTAATTATTTTAACTTGTAAATGTTTTTTCACCCAGGCATTTTATGTAAATTGTAATGATGGAGAAGTGTGGCTCAATGGTTAGAGCGGCAGACCCTGATGAAGAGGTCTAGCCCGGGACCAGAGTTCAATTCCCCGCCTCGGCGGGTCTTGGGCTCAAAATTCCACGGACCTGATAATTCTTGCC
Organism: Lissotriton vulgaris; assembly: GCF_964263255.1. Lineage (NCBI taxonomy): Eukaryota > Metazoa > Chordata > Amphibia > Caudata > Salamandridae > Lissotriton > Lissotriton vulgaris. The sequence continues at coordinate 299,818,162 of NC_141688.1, read as the reverse complement.
TCGGTGCCTATTCCAATTATGGAGTCCCACTCTGCAGCTCTGGGCAATAGCTCCACAACGGCCCCCACAATGCTAAAAGATGCCTGGCCTCCACCTTGGGGGTGCCCAGGAGTGGACGCCTCACAGGGAAAGCCAGGATGGGTTCCTCAGCGGTATTCGTACAAGCGCCTTGAGACCCTTGCGGGTGAGTAGTGCGCTATACAAGTATCAATTTACATGATTTTTATTAATCTGCAAATAAATATTACTTACCTTACTATGGAAGAAAACAAAATACACTGTGCACAACAAATGAAACAGAAGATATAACACAGTATGGGAGAAAACAAAGCACACCATGCACTATGAAATAAAACAGAAGATATCATACACTATGGGACAAGTCAAGTCAAGTCAAAACCACTTTATTCGATTAGTTAAAATCATAAAAGTATGCTAGACATTTATAAAACTATTTAAAACATGTTTAAAAGTCAATTAATACAATTTCAGTTATCATGACAATTAAAACCCATTTTAAAAAGATAATTACACAATTTCATTTCCATTTGAGCCCAACAATCCATTATTTAAATTCATGATACAAAGCTAGTTAGCTTCCAGCGTTAAAAGTCCGATCTTGATATCCTAATTCTTACAGATGCAGCAAAAATACTGGCGATACAGTACATAATTACGGGGGCTTCCATCATTTGCAAAAATAGCAATGCGGGCTTATACTGCGTAAATCTCAACTCTTTCAGTATTGGTTTTACAAATCGGTTTCGGGGTTCAGAATACAAAGGGCAGAAAACAAAAAGTGTGCGGTGTCCTGGGCGGAGTGGCCATCACATTTACATGGGGTTGAATCCTCAGGCCTACACCAATTTTTCTCATCCCAAAGAACCATATGGATTTGATTGAAACGGAATTTTGTCAGCAACCATCTATGAAAAAAAATTGTCACCAGAGACAAATAAGGAGCCAACTCAAGTGATGTGGTTACCATTACATGTGCCCTCACCGAGGGTTTACCTAGCTCATCCGCTTCACGCTCGGCAACACAGAGCCTAGTGAAATTAGTCTTCATGCACACTAGATCTGCTATACACAGGGATTCTGGTCTAGTAAAAATCTCAGGGCGTCCTAGCTTCACAGCCACTGACTCTACATAGGACAGCCACTGAATATCCCTCATGTGATCTAGTTTAAGACAATCTTTTATGATCTTATGATTAAGGCTAAAATTCGAATTTAGCCAGAGCTTAATCCATAACAGGATCGGAGCTAGTTTTATCATGTCTGTAATGTATCCTAGACCTAGCTCAAGGTGTAGGGAGTAAGTTGGTGTTGACTGAGGTAGGCCCAGCAATGACAGCAGGAATTTGTTTTCCTCCGTTTGGATGCGGTCAGATTTGACAAAACCCCAAATTGCAGCCCCATATCTTGCAATAGAGACTGTCTTGGCTTTGTAAATAGCCAAGATCGCCTCTGTGGGTTTCCCCCCTAGTCTTTTTGCGAACCTCAAAACCACGGAGGCTGAACTTCTCACCGCATTCACTTTGGATGTTAGCTGTGGTATCCATGTACCCCTATGGTCGAAAACTTCGCCCAAGTAGGTGAAAACCTTTACGCTAGAGATAACCTCGCTGCCACAAAAAAAGGTTTTATCTTTACCTTTGGAGCAACCTACTGACATTGTGTGGGATTTGCCACTGTTAATCACCAAATCTAAACTGGACATAAAAGTTCTAAACGAATCAAGCAACTTTTGTAGGGCAATCGGGGTCCTGGCTATCAGCACCGCGTCATCGGCATAGAGGAGCACCGGAATTGGTGCACCCCCCATGCGCGGAATATCCTGAGTGACAGCTGTTAGGTTAGCCTCCAATGAATTCACGTATAACGTGAATAACATGAGGGCCAAGATACAGCCTTGGCGCACCCCTCTGCTGGACTTAAAACTCGCTGTACATTTCCCCTCTGTTGTCATCCTAATTGAGGCATTCAGATCTTTATGCAGCTCCGCTAGGAAATGCACCAAGGAGGAGTCCAGGCCCATCTTCAAGAGCATAGTCCACAGCCTTGATCTATTGACTAGATCAAAGGCTGTGGATAGGTCCATGAAGCCTAGGAATATGGATCCCCTTTTTGCCCTCGTGTACTTGGATATTATGAGGTGAAGATTGAGGCATTGGTCCTCCGTGCTCCTCCCCGCTCTGAAGCCATATTGAACATCTGTCAGAATATTATTCTCTTTTACCCAAGATGTTATTCTAGCCAGGACAACCTTCCCTAGGATTTTAATAGAGGAGTCCAACAATGACATAGGCCTATAACATCTTGGGTCTCCCCTCTGACCTTTTTTAAACACTGGGATTATAGTGTATACCAAGATTTAGGAAATCCCACAATGGCCGAGGCATTAAAAACTTTAGTTAAAATATCAGCCCAGTATAAAGAGTTTACCTTAAACATATCAGCGGGAACGCCATCAGGGCCCGGGACCTTACGACCCGCAGTACCCTCGATTGCTTTAATGACTTCAACTGTATAAAATCTAACAGGCGCCAAGGGGAGTTTGGACACAGGGACTTCAAAGGATTCCTGCTCAATGTTACTGCCGTATATTTTTTCGAAATGGCTAAGCCAGTCTTCCTCCGAGATGTTAAGTTCCAACACCGCGTTTTGGTCACTAGAAAACAATAGGGTATTAATAATTGACCAAAACTTTGCACTGTTTTTTAGGGTGGCTTTGTCTATGAGCTCGGCCCAAGCTTTACTCTTTAATTCATTTTTACGTGCTTTGATTGCCCTCGTATAATTCTTTCTGAGCTGCACTACTAAGGCTTTGTCCCTTGGACGAGCATTAAGTGCTTTTTTAAGGAGGTTATGGGCTTTACTACAATTGTTATCAAACCAGCCCATTACCGGTCTATTTTTAACTCCCTGGCCTTTAGGAGAAAACAAAGCACACCATACACTATGAAAGAAAACAGAAGATATCATACATTATGGGACAAAACAAAGCACAACATGCACTGCGAAAGAAAACACAACACATCATACCCTATGAGAGAAAACAAAGTACACCATGCACTACGAAAGAAAACAGAATACATCATACACTATCGAATTAACCAAAGTACACTGTGCACTGCGAAAGAAAACAGAACACATCATATGGGAGGAAACAAAGTACACCATGCACTACGAAAGAAACAGAAGACTTCATACACTATGGTAGAAAACAAATTACAACATACACTGTAAAAGAAAAAAGAACAGTTCATACCCTATGGGAGAAAACAAAGTGCACCATGCACTACGAAAGAAGCAGAAGACATCATACAATATAAGAGAAAACAAAGCACAACATGCACTGCAAAAGAAAACGCAACACATCATACGCTATGAAAGAAAACAAAAGTACACCATGCACTACGAAAGAAAAGAAAAGACATCATATACTATGGGAGTAAACGAAGCACACCATGCACTACGAAAGAAAACAGAAGACATCATACACTATGGAATTAAATAAAGTACACATGCACTGCAAAAGAAAACAGAACACATCATACACTATGGGACAAAACAAGGAACAGTATGCACTGTGAAGGTAAACAGAAGACATCATACACTATGGATAAACCAAAGTACATTGTGCACTGCAAAAGAGAACAGAACACATCATACCCTATGGGATAAAACAAAGTACGAAAACGGGGATTATTTGCTGGGCGCACAGCTTGTTTAATAAATTCCAAAGTCTGTATGGATCACCAGAGTATCGCCTTCTGTTCGGAGGCGTAATACGTTAAGGTAAAGGGTTGCACTCTCAACACTGAGAAATGTCCTCCAGGATCCAATAATGTCCTTGTATCAAGGTTTCATAAATGATTGAGGCTCTGCTCGGAAAATAGTTGTCAAAATATTTATTCATATGTATTTCTGGCTTGTTAGGTTCACAAGCATTTATTATTCATATTCCTTCATCATTTCGCACTCATATGGTCCCAATGCATTTCGGCATTTCCATTATGCCTTCATCCGGGGATATATTACTAGAAACGAAGAAATACTTGTATTTTACAACGTGCCAAACATTAGTTCAAACATTGTCTAATGTACGTTAAATAATATCACAGTAATTTCAAGTGAAGTGCGTGAAATAGTGTAGAAGGAAATCATGCAAAAAAAGATTTCAAACGCGTGGTGTAATGCTACACATTGCGGTATGGGTGCATGCTGTTGGTAGAGATAGTGAACATTACTCATTCCATATCATAAACTGGGCGAGGTGACTAAAGTGAGTTACCTTGCCGAACGTAACCGTGACTAACATGTAACATTCCTAAGTTTAGTATAAACACCTCGGTGCCTAGCAAGTTGCATTACGAAAACGTGCGCTTACCGCGAAAGAACGTCCGTGACGGCCAAAGCAGTCGCTGATTTCAGAAAGGGTCGGACACCCGGAAGTGAATATATTGGGAAGGTAGCTTGAGAGCGCGACCTGTTAGGGACGGGGTGTAAAGAGTGTGGTTGGAATAAAAGCTGATAGGGGACGTGTTCAAAAAGTGCGGAGTTAAGTGAGGGTAAACAGAAAAGTGGAAACTCAGACAGTTACAAAGAATCCGTCCTCGTTAAAATTAGCAGTGCATGCAAGGCTCATGTGAACTACTGTAATTAAACACGAGTAACAAGTTAAAAAATGATAACATGAAAAAACCACTCTGCGCTGATAAGGAGTCATAGGCTGGGGCCCCAGCTGTTAAAGATAACACGAATATTCCACTCGGTCGTTAAGTCCGAATGGTTTCATGCTGCTTAAAGTGAAAATCCAATAGTTTTCTCTTTTCAACAGTTCCTGATGATTGTCCTTTCCTTCAAGCTGTCTGACTGTTTCCAGTGCACAGTACCTCAGTTGGCTGATGCCATGGCCAGCTTCCAAAAAGTGTTGAGCTACAGTAGATTTTAGGTGTTTGTTCCTTATGTTCGATTTGTGCTCGTTCAATCTAATCTTGAGTTTTCTCTGAGTTTGTCCCACGTAGATTTTGCCACATGGGCATTTTAGCATGTACACTGCATTACTGGTGTCACAGGTTGCTGTGGCTCTTACTTTGATCTTATTGCCCTTCATGGGGTGGTTGACTGTAATCCCTTGAATGACGTTATTACAGTGGTTGCAGTTTCTACATGGGATTGTTCCTTTGTACACTGTGTGGGTTGAAGGAGTTTTCAATAATTCGCCTAGATTTCTCGCTCTTGTGAAGGCAAAGGTGGGTTGAATGTCAAAGATTTTATTAAAATCAGGTTCTATCCTTAGGATTTCCCAATGTTTTCTCACAATTTGTTTGAACTGATGACTTGCTGTTGAATACTTGGAGACTATGGTAATGGTTTCAGTGTCGGTTCTCGGAGTGTAAGCAAGTAGTTGACTTCTGGTTTTAGTTTCTGATCGTTGAACTGCCTGGTCGAGGACATGATGTGGGTACCCTCTGGCTTTGAATCTCTGTAAGGTGGTTTGCTTCTCTTGGTTGTATTGATGATTTTCAGAGGTGATTCTTTTGGCTCTGATGATTTGACTATATGGTAGGTGGTCTTTCAGTGGTTGAGGGTGAAAACTAGAATAGTGCAATATGTTGTTTCTGTCCGTTTTTTTCCGAAATAAACTGGTGGTGAATCCTGTGGGAGTGTTGGTGACTTTGACGTCGAGAAAAGTTATGGAATCCTTGTGGAACTCATGTGTGAATTGAATACGTTGGTCTATGGTGTTTAGTAGTGCCAGTTGTTCTTGTAAGATGTTTACAGGACCCTGCCAGATCAAAAAAATGTCGTCGATGAATCTCACAAATATTTTTAGATGATCCTTCCATTCTGTTTTATTGAGTATGTGGTCTTGTTCGAAGCGGTGCATAAAAATATTAGCATAGGCCGGTGCTGTAGAATTGCCCATAGATGTTCCTGTTAATTGCTGGTACCAATCATCCTTCCATGTAAAATAGCTGTTAAACAATGTGAACTGCAAAAGTTCCATGAGAAAGAGTTTGAGATGATTGTCCAGGTCACTTCTCAATAAGACGTACTCGATGGCTTCAATTCCCATTGAATGTGGGATGGATGTATATAGGGATGATACATCGACTGTACATAAAAATATTTGGGCATGATCATCGATTTGTACTTGGTTTAGTCTGTTAATGAAATCCGTGGTGTCACGGATGTATGTAGGCAGGGAAATGACAATGGGTTGAAAATATCTGTCAAGAAATTTTCCCACAGGATCGTGAATGCTGCCACATGTTGATACAATGGGCCTACAAGGAGGCGTCTGTAGATTTTTATGTATCTTGGGAACCAAGAAAAATTTTGGACTTTTGGGGTGCTTGGTAGTAAGATACTTGTTTGTTTTTTCAGAGATCGTCTTGTTCTCAACTGCTTTGTTAAGTGTCATGTCAAGTTTTTCTTTGAATTGAACGGTGGGGTTATTGGGTAATTTCAAATAGGTATTCGTGTCCGAGAGGTGGACCATTGCTTGTTGATCATAATAAGAGGTGTTGAGGATTACTATGGCGCCACCCTTGTCAGCTTTAACACATGTCACTTGATTGTTGTTAGCTATGGATTTGATGGTGCTAATCTCCTTGACAGAAAAATTTCTTTGTTTAGATCGATGGTTGCAATTCAACTTGGATAGGTCATTGCGAACTAGGGTCTCATAAGTGTCGAGAGTCTTATGTGAGACTGGAGCAAGAAAATTGCTTTTGGGACGTAAGCCCCTGAGTTGATCTTCCTGGGGATCTGTTGGTGTTTGTACGATGTTCAGAAAAAAATGTTTTAACCGAAGTTTCCTCATGAGTTTATAGAATGAGATTTCTAACTCGAGTTTATTGGTTCGGGCCGTCGGTATAAATGATGTTCCTCTATGTAGGATTTTCATTTGAATTTCACTGAAATGATAATCAGAGATGTTGATCACCAAGTTGTCGGTTATTTCACTTTGGTTTTCTTGGTTGTTGCTGTCCTGGTTTGAGGAGGCTCTCTTGTTTTTTCTTGTTCTCTTGGACCTCCTGGGTCTTCGCGTTGATCCTGGCCTACCTCTAAAAAAGACTCAGCTGAGGTTGTAGGTGGTTCCGAGGAGATTGTATTATCCGGGGGATTAGGTGTTGATCTCTGAGGTGGCGGTCGGGCTCGTCTTCCTTGTAAGTTGGAAGTATCATCTTCAGAGGAAGAAGTTTCAGTGTTTGTTGTATACGGTTTGTTTTGTCGCCGTTTGGCATATATCTCAGCCCATGTGTATACCTCGCCCATTTTGTAGTCTATGGTATCTCTTTTTAGTTTACGAATCTTGCGTTCTGTAACTTCTGCAGTGTGTTTGGTTAGTTGAGTGTTTATGTCTTCCATAATTTTATTTAGTTCTTCGGTTGTATAACTATTTTCCAATTCTGTCTTTACATGAGAGATTTCAGTGGCTAGTTCTTCCAAGATGGTAGACAACTCTTCGATAATTAACAATATTAAGTCAAGGCTGCACTTATTAAGAATAGCGTACCATCTATCCTTGAATCTTTGGACATTTTTACAAAGAGATGGTTTTAGTGGTATTCTCAGACCTCTCGGTATTCTTTGTGCCTTATGGTACTTAACCATGGTGCTCGCGTGCAGGCGTTGATTGATTATTTTCTTTGACAAGTATAATAACTGTCTGACGTTTTGCTCCTTATTGCGGTTCGTGGTTGATTCTGTGGTTTCTTCGCTGATGAGTGCGTATATTCTGTTAACTTCCTCGTTGGAGTACGCAAACGTTTCTGCTCTTGCTTCAGTAAGGTTCAATATTTCATCCATGTTGTGTGCGTGCTGTCCAGCAATGGAGCAGACTTGTAAATATGAAAACGGGGATTATTTGCTGGGCGCACAGCTTGTTTAATAAATTCCAAAGTCTGTATGGATCACCAGAGTATCGCCTTCTGTTCGGAGGCGTAATACGTTAAGGTAAAGGGTTGCACTCTCAACACTGAGAAATGTCCTCCAGGATCCAATAATGTCCTTGTATCAAGGTTTCATAAATGATTGAGGCTCTGCTCGGAAAATAGTTGTCAAAATATTTATTCATATGTATTTCTGGCTTGTTAGGTTCACAAGCATTTATTATTCATATTCCTTCATCATTTCGCACTCATATGGTCCCAATGCATTTCGGCATTTCCATTATGCCTTCATCCGGGGATATATTACTAGAAACGAAGAAATACTTCTTCGGTATGGGTGCATGCTGTTGTGTAGCATTACACCACGCGTTTGAAATCTTTTTTTGCATGATTTCCTTCTACACTATTTCACGCACTTCACTTGAAATTACTGTGATATTATTTAACGTACATTAGACAATGTTTGAACTAATGTTTGGCACGTTGTAAAATACAAGTATTTCTTCGTTTCTAGTAATATATCCCCGGATGAAGGCATAATGGAAATGCCGAAATGCATTGGGACCATATGAGTGCGAAATGATGAAGGAATATGAATAATAAATGCTTGTGAACCTAACAAGCCAGAAATACATATGAATAAATATTTTGACAACTATTTTCCGAGCAGAGCCTCAATCATTTATGAAACCTTGATACAAGGACATTATTGGATCCTGGAGGACATTTCTCAGTGTTGAGAGTGCAACCCTTTACCTTAACGTATTACGCCTCCGAACAGAAGGCGATACTCTGGTGATCCATACAGACTTTGGAATTTATTAAACAAGCTGTGCGCCCAGCAAATAATCCCCGTTTTCATATTTACAAGTCTGCTCCATTGCTGGACAGCACGCACACAACATGGATGAAATATTGAACCTTACTGAAGCAAGAGCAGAAACGTTTGCGTACTCCAACGAGGAAGTTAACAGAATATACGCACTCATCAGCGAAGAAACCACAGAATCAACCACGAACCGCAATAAGGAGCAAAACGTCAGACAGTTATTATACTTGTCAAAGAAAATAATCAATCAACGCCTGCACGCGAGCACCATGGTTAAGTACCATAAGGCACAAAGAATACCGAGAGGTCTGAGAATACCACTAAAACCATCTCTTTGTAAAAATGTCCAAAGATTCAAGGATAGATGGTACGCTATTCTTAATAAGTGCAGCCTTGACTTAATATTGTTAATTATCGAAGAGTTGTCTACCATCTTGGAAGAACTAGCCACTGAAATCTCTCATGTAAAGACAGAATTGGAAAATAGTTATACAACCGAAGAACTAAATAAAATTATGGAAGACATAAACACTCAACTAACCAAACACACTGCAGAAGTTACAGAACGCAAGATTCGTAAACTAAAAAGAGATACCATAGACTACAAAATGGGCGAGGTATACACATGGGCTGAGATATATGCCAAACGGCGACAAAACAAACCGTATACAACAAACACTGAAACTTCTTCCTCTGAAGATGATACTTCCAACTTACAAGGAAGACGAGCCCGACCGCCACCTCAGAGATCAACACCTAATCCCCCGGATAATACAATCTCCTCGGAACCACCTACAACCTCAGCTGAGTCTTTTTTAGAGGTAGGCCAGGATCAACGCGAAGACCCAGGAGGTCCAAGAGAACAAGAAAAAACAAGAGAGCCTCCTCAAACCAGGACAGCAACAACCAAGAAAACCAAAGTGAAATAACCGACAACTTGGTGATCAACATCTCTGATTATCATTTCAGTGAAATTCAAATGAAAATCCTACATAGAGGAACATCATTTATACCGACGGCCCGAACCAATAAACTCGAGTTAGAAATCTCATTCTATAAACTCATGAGGAAACTTCGGTTAAAACATTTTTTTCTGAACATCGTACAAACACCAACAGATCCCCAGGAAGATCAACTCAGGGGCTTACGTCCCAAAAGCAATTTTCTTGCTCCAGTCTCACATAAGACTCTCGACACTTATGAGACCCTAGTTCGCAATGACCTATCCAAGTTGAATTGCAACCATCGATCTAAACAAAGAAATTTTTCTGTCAAGGAGATTAGCACCATCAAATCCATAGCTAACAACAATCAAGTGACATGTGTTAAAGCTGACAAGGGTGGCGCCATAGTAATCCTCAACACCTCTTATTATGATCAACAAGCAATGGTCCACCTCTCGGACACGAATACCTATTTGAAATTACCCAATAACCCCACCGTTCAATTCAAAGAAAAACTTGACATGACACTTAACAAAGCAGTTGAGAACAAGACGATCTCTGAAAAAACAAACAAGTATCTTACTACCAAGCACCCCAAAAGTCCAAAATTTTTCTTGGTTCCCAAGATACATAAAAATCTACAGACGCCTCCTTGTAGGCCCATTGTATCAACATGTGGCAGCATTCACGATCCTGTGGGAAAATTTCTTGACAGATATTTTCAACCCATTGTCATTTCCCTGCCTACATACATCCGTGACACCACGGATTTCATTAACAGACTAAACCAAGTACAAATCGATGATCATGCCCAAATATTTTTATGTACAGTCGATGTATCATCCCTATATACATCCATCCCACATTCAATGGGAATTGAAGCCATCGAGTACGTCTTATTGAGAAGTGACCTGGACAATCATCTCAAACTCTTTCTCATGGAACTTTTGCAGTTCACATTGTTTAACAGCTATTTTACATGGAAGGATGATTGGTACCAGCAATTAACAGGAACATCTATGGGCAATTCTACAGCACCGGCCTATGCTAATATTTTTATGCACCGCTTCGAACAAGACCACATACTCAATAAAACAGAATGGAAGGATCATCTAAAAATATTTGTGAGATTCATCGACGACATTTTTTTGATCTGGCAGGGTCCTGTAAACATCTTACAAGAACAACTGGCACTACTAAACACCATAGACCAACGTATTCAATTCACACATGAGTTCCACAAGGATTCCATAACTTTTCTCGACGTCAAAGTCACCAACACTCCCACAGGATTCACCACCAGTTTATTTCGGAAAAAAACGGACAGAAACAACATATTGCACTATTCTAGTTTTCACCCTCAACCACTGAAAGACCACCTACCATATAGTCAAATCATCAGAGCCAAAAGAATCACCTCTGAAAATCATCAATACAACCAAGAGAAGCAAACCACCTTACAGAGATTCAAAGCCAGAGGGTACCCACATCATGTCCTCGACCAGGCAGTTCAACGATCAGAAACTAAAACCAGAAGTCAACTACTTGCTTACACTCCGAGAACCGACACTGAAACCATTACCATAGTCTCCAAGTATTCAACAGCAAGTCATCAGTTCAAACAAATTGTGAGAAAACATTGGGAAATCCTAAGGATAGAACCTGATTTTAATAAAATCTTTGACATTCAACCCACCTTTGCCTTCACAAGAGCGAGAAATCTAGGCGAATTATTGAAAACTCCTTCAACCCACACAGTGCACAAAGGAACAATCCCATGTAGAAACTGCAACCACTGTAATAACGTCATTCAAGGGATTACAGTCAACCACCCCATGAAGGGCAATAAGATCAAAGTAAGAGCCACAGCAACCTGTGACACCAGTAATGCAGTGTACATGCTAAAATGCCCATGTGGCAAAATCTACGTGGGACAAACTCAGAGAAAACTCAAGATTAGATTGAACGAGCACAAATCGAACATAAGGAACAAACACCTAAAATCTACTGTAGCTCAACACTTTTTGGAAGCTGGCCATGGCATCAGCCAACTGAGGTACTGTGCACTGGAAACAGTCAGACAGCTTGAAGGAAAGGACAATCATCAGGAACTGTTGAAAAGAGAAAACTATTGGATTTTCACTTTAAGCAGCATGAAACCATTCGGACTTAACGACCGAGTGGAATATTCGTGTTATCTTTAACAGCTGGGGCCCCAGCCTATGACTCCTTATCAGCGCAGAGTGGTTTTTTCATGTTATCATTTTTTAACTTGTTACTCGTGTTTAATTACAGTAGTTCACATGAGCCTTGCATGCACTGCTAATTTTAACGAGGACGGATTCTTTGTAACTGTCTGAGTTTCCACTTTTCTGTTTACCCTCACTTAACTCCGCACTTTTTGAACACGTCCCCTATCAGCTTTTATTCCAACCACACTCTTTACACCCCGTCCCTAACAGGTCGCGCTCTCAAGCTACCTTCCCAATATATTCACTTCCGGGTGTCCGACCCTTTCTGAAATCAGCGACTGCTTTGGCCGTCACGGACGTTCTTTCGCGGTAAGCGCACGTTTTCGTAATGCAACTTGCTAGGCACCGAGGTGTTTATACTAAACTTAGGAATGTTACATGTTAGTCACGGTTACGTTCGGCAAGGTAACTCACTTTAGTCACCTCGCCCAGTTTATGATATGGAATGAGTAATGTTCACTATCTCTACCAACAGCATGCACCCATACCGCAATGTGTAGCATTACACCACGCGTTTGAAATCTTTTTTTGCATGATTTCCTTCTACACTATTTCACGCACTTCACTTGAAATTACTGTGATATTATTTAACGTACATTAGACAATGTTTGAACTAATGTTTGGCACGTTGTAAAATACAAGTATTTCTTCGTTTCTAGTAATATATCCCCGGATAAAACAAAGTACACCATGCAATACGAAAGAAAACAGAAGACATCATACACTTTGGGAGAAAATAAAGTACAACATGCACTGCGAAAGAAAACAGAAGACATCATACACTATGGGAGTAAATAAAGCACACCATGCACTACGAAAGAAAACAGAGGACATCAAACACTATGGGAGAAAACAAAGTACACCATGCACTCCAAAAGAAAACAGGAGTCATCATACACTATGGGAGTAAACAGAGAACAGTATGCACTGTGAAGGAAAACAGAAGACATCATACACTATGGAATAAAAGAAAGTACATCATTGTATGAGGCTGGCTTAGTGTATGGTGCACACTTAGAGGAGTGATGTGCCTTGCACTAATCCAGGCAACCCATATGGGGATTTTAGTGGTCTTTGATAACCACAGAAAGCTCTCAAAGTGGTAGCTGTGGAGAGCAGCCTTTAGGCTTATCTTGAAAGACTATACAGCAGCTTGTTTCAGCACACCAGGTTACCCACACCAGGGAAGCTGGGGGCATCGGAGTGTAGTGACATCAGAACTTCTCATAGATGACAAGGGGCAACTCAGCAAGGCCTCTGGAGAAGTCTGTGAAGATATCCGGTGGATTCCAAGGGTGGATTCCTAAAGAGGAGAACCTGAAGGCAGGGGGGACAGAGTCTATACCACTCAGAGGTGACCAGGAGGTACGGACCTCTAATGCCTACTTTTGTCTGGAAGTTCAGAAGAGTTCACAAGAACCCATGTCACTGTAGCTGTGGGAACCAGGTGATGCTGTGGAAGATCAGGAGCCAACACAAGGTGTTGTGCGTCGGATATCGGTGTCTAAGTGGTCGTTGTCTGCAGGAGCACCAACAAGCCTTGGTAGCTGCAAATGGCTTGGAAGATGACAAGATGCAATCTTTGGGACCAGCAAGGTGCAAGGGACTCACCAAATGCAGTAGAGTCTGAGGATACACCAAAGCAGAAGTAGACACTTGAGAGGGCCCACAGGCCAAAGGCACAGAAGTAGCAAGAGGATCTCTGGCAGCTCACCAAAGATAGAGGCCCAAGATGCAAGGGATGCAGGGACGACACTGATCTTCAAGGGGGGAGATGCTGGAGGCTCTAGCTTGTTGTAGCCTGAAGCTCTCTGGAGGGCAGAGACAACATGCCTTGGCATTGGCAAGGCAACATAGTGCGCAGAGTTTTAGACCCAGCACCTTGTTTCAGCTGCAGTGAAGACAGGTCAAACCTCTGGGGAGCCACAGATCCACCACCTATGTTGCTGAGCCTTGGTAAGTCCATAGGACAACAGGAGAAGCAGACTGGTCAAATTCGATGCATGGCCTGCAGATGCAGGGGAGTGACTCATTCACTCTAAGGGAGATTACTTGAGATGTCCTTGATGCCCACAGGTATTCCGGACAACCTGAGTGAAGCACAGACACAGACAAGGCAGAATACTTGCAGAACCGCTAGACCAGGAGCAGCAGTAGACTTCCTTGATGCAGTCTTGGTTCCGGGTGAAGTCCAGCAAAGTCCAAGTATCCAGACAGTGAAAGGGTGTCTTGGCTTCAGAATTGAGTCTTGTTCCACAGCAAATCTGAGGATTCACCCTCAAGGGAGCACTTAAATGCACAACTCAGGGACCCCTCCCAGAGGAGTGGCTGGACAGAGGAGAGGATACTCCCCTGCCTTTGTCCAGCTTCGTGGTACAAAAGGGGGTGGTGATGGATGGAGCATCTGAATCAATCAAACACTCACACCAGTCAAAAGATCTGGGTTTAATCCATCACCGTTCTTTAGCCCACTCTGCCACCCCAGTTCAGACATGGCTATATGTAAATCAGTCTGACCCTGTGCCTCATGGGAACAGTCCAGCCCGAACTGCCAAGCCATGTCTTCCCTGGACCGGAAACAAGCTTCCGGGGACCGGTTTCTGGCATTCCAGCCATCTTCAGCCCAGCTTGCTCGAATCCAGTGGCAAAGTGAGCAAGGGACTCACATCTGAGCATACCCTGCCACACTTATGGTGGCCAAAAGCGGTACAAAAGGGGGTGGTGATGGACGGAGCATCTGAATCAATCAAACACTCACACCAGTCAAAAGATCTGGGTTTAATCCATCACCGTTCTTTAGCCCACTCTGCCACCCCAGTTTACATGGCTATATGCAAATCAGTCTGACCCTGTGACTCATGGGAACAGTCCAGCCCGAACTGTCAAGCTATGTCTTCCCTGGACCGGAAACAAGCTTCAGAGGACCGGTTTCTGGCATTCCAGCCGACTTCAGCCCGGCTTGCTTGAATCCAGTGGCAAAGTGAGCAAGGGACTCACGTCTGAGCATACCCTGCCACACTTATGGTGGCCAAAAGCGGTACAAAAGGGGGTGGTGATGGACGGAGCATCTGAATCAATCAAACACTCACACCAGTCAAAAGATCTGGGTTTAATCCATCACCGTTCTTTAGCCCACTCTGCCACCCCAGTTCAGACATGGCTATTTTGAAATCAGTCTGACCCTGTGCCTCATGGGAACAGTCCAGCCCGAACTGCCAAGCCATGTCTTCCCTGGACCGGAAACAAGTTTCCGAGGACCGGTTTCTGGCATTCCATCCGTCTTCAGCCCGGCCTGCTTGAATCCAGTGGCAAAGTGAGCAAGGGACTCACGTCTGAGCATACCCTGCCACACTTATGGTGGCCAAAAGCGGTACAAAAGGTAGTGGTGATGGACGGAGCATCTGAATCAATCAAACACTCACACCAGTCAAAAGATCTGGGTTTAATCCATCACCGTTCTTTAGCCCACTCTGCCACCCCAGAGGAGTGGCTGGACAGAGGAGAGGATACTCCCCTGCCTTTGTCCAGTTTCATGGCAGAGTGGTAACCAAGGATTCCTGAGCTGGCTAAAACTGTTGTATGCACAAAATGTGCACTTAAATGCAGTCTGGTGCTGCTGGAAAGGGCCCCACTCCAGCCTAGTACACTAAGTAATGTCTGGGAGGTGGTCACACATCCCTGTGACAGGAAACCTATTGTTCCACCTTCCCCAGCACCAGCCTGGCTCAGCAGCAGGAGGACAGAAAGGTGTCTGTGGTCGGCAGCAACACTACCTTGCTGTTACACCCTGTAAGGCTGTAACCACGCGAATGGAGACTCTTCTAAGGGGCCCCCCAATACAGGGGATCATACTTACAGTATCAGAATCAATGTTGTGGTATGATTCCAGCATATTTGATACCAAACATGACCGGGTTCAACGCAGCCATCATATAGTGAGATATCTCGTAATGACTGATGTCCACTATATGTCTTAAAATGGCTGACTGCACTTACAAAGCATGGAAAATCAACTCAAGGTTTTGTAGGGGTGTCCTGCTCATACAGTGGCACCCTCATATTGATTGATCAAGCACCCTTCACTCCGGAATAAAGGGCCTACTACAGGGTTGAGCTTTAGGTTTTAAATGCAGTGACCTCAGATATAAGATATTTGTAAATCCCCTATCCCCTTCCAACTCTGCTCATCTTGACTCATTTCCACCTCTTACAGAAACCGTTTTCCTTTCCATTCTACCAATGATAAAGTCTGGTTCTCCGCTCGATCCTTGCCCTGCACCCATCCTGAAAAAGATCTACTCAGTCTGCACTTCTCCCCCCCTTACCCTCCTGAACAGTTCATTATCTCAAGGCACCGTAATTCCCTCCCTCAAAACTGCTGTCATCCTACCCATTCTAAAGAAACCCGAAGCGGACCCCACCTCACTCGTCAACTACCGTCCCATCTCCCTCCTTCCATTTCTGGTGAAAGTCCTAGAGCGCCACGTAACCAAGACGCTAAGCACTTTTGTAGAGGAACACAAGATACTGGCCCCTAGACAGGCAGGGTTCCGTCCATCGCACTCTACTGAGTCCGTGGCCCTCTCGGTTCTGGACACCCTCAGAGAAGGCATGGACAACAATCATCCCCAGGCCCTGGTGCTCCTAGATCTTTCCGCCGCCTTTGACACGGTTGACCACTCCATCTTATTATCCCGTGTCAGGGCGGCGGGCATCGGAGGCGTTGCCCTGGTCTGGCTGTCCTCCTTTCTGAGCGGCCGTTCCCAAGCGGTGCACCTTGGAGACTTTGCAGCAGACTTCCAGGCGGTTACATGCGGGGTCCCCCAGGGCTCCTCGCTGTCCCCGCTACTATTCAACTTGTACATCGCCCCCCTCATCTTTGCTCTCCAACAGCTGGAGGTCTCTGTCTTAAATTACGCGGACGACCTCCAGCTGATCTTCCCCCTATCCTCTTCCCCACAGTCTATAGTCAATTTTCAATCCACCATGACCTTTATCCAGGACTGGATGAACCACAACCACCTGAAGCTCAACCCCGACAAAACGGAGTTGGTGCTGACTGGTGGTTGTTCCAGCCCCTGGACCCCCTTCTTCTGGCCTCCCTCTTTGGGCTCTCCACCCACCCCATCTCCCTCTGTAAAAACCATCGAATTTAAACTAGATTGCCAACTCTCACTTCACTCCCAGGTCAGCTCGGAGGTGTCCTCATCCGTCCACTCCCTCCGCACCATCCGTAAAGTTTCCCGTTTATTTTCCTATTCAGCTCTCAAAATTATAGTTCTTGCCATGGTGATCTCCCGCCTGGACTACGGCAATGCCCTTTACTGTGGCATGCCCGCGTACAGTTTGCGTCGCCTTCAACTAGTACAAAATCAGGCGGCCAGGCTGGTTTTTAACCTACCCAAGTCCCACCATGTCACCCCTCTTCTCAAGACTCTACACTGGCTCCCCATCCGCGAACGCACCCAGTTCAAACTAGGATGTATCATCTTCAATGCTCGGGTTGGATCAGCCCCTGCCTTCATCACTTCTGAAATACATCTCTATGTTCCCCCCAGGGAGCTGCGTTCCTCTACCCAACATCTCCTCCTAGTCCCCCGTTTCAAGCGCAAAAAGTGGGGTGGATCCAAATTCTCCACTCTCGCCCCCACTCTCTGGAACTCCCTCCCGGGTCACCTGAGATCCTGCCCTCAATACTCACTTTTTCGCAAAGCTTTAAAGACTTTCCTCTTCACTCAGGCTTTTCCCTCCTAAATTTCCCCCCTCTTCTTTCCTCCCGTGCCTGAAGCTTCAGGGGTTCAGTCCAATCAGCGCCATGAAACCGCTCGGTGTACGCGCGCTTAACAAATATTTTAAACTCAGACTCAAACTCAAGCACCATCTCAACAGGCTGCATTGGCAGGCCTGTAGTCACAGTATGAGAAGTCTCTCATAGGTGGCACAATACATGCTGCATCCCATTGGAGACCCCTGAGGTATCTATACCTTGGATACCTTAGTACTACATACTAGTGACTTATAAGGGTACACCAGTAGCCAAATATGGAGGTACTAAAGTACTTAACAGTGACATTTTGGGAGGGAGCACAGCTGATGGGGTCTGGTTAGCAGGATCCCATCAAACTA
This sequence comes from Lissotriton vulgaris, assembly GCF_964263255.1. NCBI lineage: Eukaryota > Metazoa > Chordata > Amphibia > Caudata > Salamandridae > Lissotriton > Lissotriton vulgaris. The sequence continues at coordinate 299,800,101 of NC_141688.1, read as the reverse complement.
CAGTCAAAACCTACTGACACCAGGAAAAAAGTGAGTTAACCATAAGAGAAATATCCTACTTTCCTACAACCATGCATTGCAGAGAAAGATCCTACTTTCCTACAACCATGCATTGCAGAAGAAAACAGAAGACATCATACACTATGGAATAAATCAAAGTGCACCATGCACAATGAAAGAAAACAGAAGACATCATGCACTATGGAATAAAACAAAGAACACCCTGTTCTACGAAAGAAAACAATACATCATACACTATGGGAGAAAACAAAGCACACCATGAACTACAAAGAAAACAGAAGAAATTATAAACTATGGTAGAAACTAAAGTATGCCTTGCAGTGCGAGAGAAAACAGAGGACACTATGGGAGAAAACAAAGTTCACAGTGCACGGCGAAACAAAATGGAAGGCATCATATACAATGGAATAAAACAAAGTCACCATGCACTATGAAAAAAACAGAGGACATCCTACAATATGGAATAAAACAAAGTATACCACTGTAGGAAAGTAGGATCTGCTTCTTACCCCCACCTCATTACCCCCACTTTTTGCATGATATGATGCTGTTTTTAACTAGTCTGACTAGGATCCTGCTAATCAGGACCCCAGTCTTTCTGCTTTCACCCTAAATTGGTTTGTTGAGTTCTTAGGTGCACTCAAGATTGGATACTGAGGTACCCTTATCAGCCCTAGTATATGATACTAAGGCACCGAGGGCATAGGTACCTCAGAGGTCCCCCATGGGCTGAAGCATGCATTATGCCACCCGTGGGAGACCATGCAAAATGGAACTACAGGCATGCCTTTGCTTCTTGTGTAACTTGGTGCATGCACCACTCACTAAAGATATATGTTTACTATATCTAAGGGTCACTGCACTTAAAACCTATAAGTGACCCCTATAGCAGGTTTTCGCAATGCTGAAGGCAGGCTGCTTGGTTCTAAATAAGAGGGGCCCCTGCATGAGCAGGACACCCCTGCAGCCTACGGAGTTCATTCTCCCATGTTATCAGTAAAGCAAAACGGCTGCTACGAATCCTATCATGTTTGGTATCAAACATGTTCGAATCCTACCCCCACACCAGAAACAGTGAAGGGGGTATGATTCAGAGCACTGCCAGAGCCCTCTGTTAGGCTCTCAGTGTTCTCGGTGCCAACCTTCTAGTTCGGGGCAGTATAAAATGGTTGCTGCCGACCAGAGACACATTTCTGCTCTCCTGCTGCTGAGCCAAGCTAGAGCAGAGGAAGGTGGAACAATAGGAATCCTGTCACAGGGAGGTGTGACCACCTCCCAGACAGGATTTAGTGTATTGGGACCGGGTGGGTGCTTTTGCCAGCGCCTGAAAGTCTGCATGAGAGGCACATTTGGTATCCCTGTGCATACTCCAGTTCAAACCAGATCTGGGAGCCATTGACTCCCGCTCTGGCACATAACTGGACAAAGGACATTGGAGTAAACTCCCCCCTGTCCAGACCCTCCCCTAAGAGGGTCCCCTGAATCATCCCAACCATTTCCCTAGAGTACTTACTGAGTGTAGGTCCCTATATCTGTCTTGGGATAAGATTCAGAACTGAAACCACTGCACTTCTACCGTCTGGGCACGCTGCACATCCCTGGATGTTGTTTAGGACTGACTATGTCTCCCGTCCAGTCTACGGCATCGTCTGAGCGTGTGCATCATACAGGAACCTCCAAGGTCTGTGAAGCATCAAGGACAAATGAAGTAATATTCCTTGGAGTTTAAGGAGTCCCTCCCCTGAATTCACAGGCACCTTAACACTGCTGACTGGTCTGCTGATCCCAAGCTCCAACAGACTTTGAAGGGTTTTAACAACACAGGGTTGTAGTTACCTACATCTCCCTAGGCTGGAGCTGTTCTCTCACTGAGTTTGAGGCCCCAATCTCTTGTGGGGGCTGCATTAACCAAACCCCTGTGCACCAAATATATTTGCAAGTGCATATGCTTGTTGGCAACTTTGCAACAAGTGCATTAGGCTCCAAGTAGCCCAAGCCTCTGGCAACATCTTCTATCAAGATTTTCAGCCACACCACCTCGTGCACACGGTGGCCTGCTCCTTTTTGTGAGCTGCTTGAGATCCTTTTCTAACTCGTGCCTCTGGCCTGTGGGCCCATTTGAGGGTCACCTTTGTTTTTCTTATGCTCCCCGGATTATTCAGGGCCTGCCCTGACTCTCCTGCTTGTGGTGCATCTCTGGACCTTGCTGGTCCCAACAGTACACCTTCTTGACTTCCTGCATGGGTTGCCTTTTCCAAGGTTTTTTGGTGCTCCCGCCAGACACTGACCCCTCAGCACTTGACATCCTTTGTGGGAAAGCTCGTATCTGGGTCCTGGTCTTCCTTAGACATCGCCTGGTCCTGCAGAGTCAAGGTAACCGTCATCTTCCTTGAAGCACCAGGCATCGGAGGGCATTCGTCTTCCTAGTCTCCTGGTCACCCCCGAGTGACATAGACTCTGTCCCCTCTGCTTTGAGGTATTCCTCTTCAAGAATCCATCTTTGGATTCCCACATACACTTTCTCTTCTTCCAGGAGCAGCACTTTCCTGGAATACTCCATCGGGTTTGACAGCGGTTTCTGACACCACTTCACACGTATGCACCCGGCATCCCTGGTATAGGTAACGTGGGTACTAGGTTATCCACGGGTGTGTTGATTCTCGAACCTTCTGTCTTCCACAGGGTTTCTTCAGGATCCACTGTTATGGATCCTTAATCTTTAAAACTCCAACTGCGACTTGCACATAGATGTGTACGGAGCCCGCGGTTGTGTACTCACACTGCACACGCTCTCTGTTGGGTCTCTATCTACTAACCTTTGGTGGTCCTGTGGGTCCCCAGCGGTTCCACATCCTCTCAACACTCTCTTGACTTGAAGTCATGGTTCTTATATCACTTTTTTAGTATATGGTTTTGTCCCCCGCTGGGGCCACTGTGTATTTCGGATGTACGTTGTTACAACGCATGCTTTTACCATGCATGCCTTTACAACGCAGGTTTTACAACGCAAGTCGTTACAATGACTTGCGTTGGGGGGTGCTGGATAGTGAATAGTTTGATTTACTATTCCAACTCCAGTCCCTGTGGATAGTAGAGAAGGTGTTGGATAGTAAATTAAACTATTACCTATCCTAGAGCGCCCCCCCAGCGCAAGTCGTTGTAATGACTTGCGTTGAAAAACCTGCGTTGTAAAGGTACTGCGTGGTAAAAGTTGCGTCGTAAAGGATGATTCCCGTGTATTTCATGCTATTTACTGTGTTTCCTTGCTAAAGTATTGTGTGCATTGTGTTTATCCCCGATTTGGAAATACTTGAACATTCTAGAGAGTATTATATAATAAATATATATTTTTATAAGTACTTGGTGTGGTTCTTTTCACTTAATCTATACTATAAGATTGCATTCTGGTAAAACAAGCTGCTTAAAACTCCTTATAGTCTGCTCTCCACAGCTACCACTTAGAGAGCATTCTAAGGTTGTCTAAGACCTCTTAAATCACCATAAGGGTTGTCTGGACTGGCGCAAGGTGCTCACTTCCATTAGTGGACATCATATACCAGGCCAGCCTCTCACAACCACACACTATGAACGAAAGCAGAATACATCAGACACTATGGGAGAAAACAAAGAACAGCATGCATTACGAGAAAACAGAACACATCATAAACTATGGGAGAAAATAAAGTACACGTGCACTGTGATTCAAAACAGAAGACATCATACACTATGGAATAAAACAAAGTACACCATGCACTGCGAAAGTAAACAGAAGACACCATACACTATGGGAAAAACAAAGCACACCATGCACTATGAAGAAAACAGAAGAAATCATAAACTATGGGAGAAAACAAAGTACTGAAATTCAAAACAGGAGGTACCCCTGGTGTGTATAACAGGGAAGGGGGTGTTAGTATCAGTGAAGAGAGAGTCCCTGTTTAAACAATAGTAGGCTAAAGTGGCCAGACGAACAGGTGCTAAACGGGGTAGGAGATGTATAGATGGTTCTCCCTGCGCTCTTTTACTCCTAACAAACTATATAAGCAGGCAAAAAATGAACAATCCCATGAAATTATGCAAAAAAATATACTCAAAAAGGTCAGTTGTTGTTGGTTACAAAAATTAATACAATTTATTACCTCCCAACATGGGTTACATTCTAAAACATGATAAAAACATTAAGATTAAAAACCACCAACAGTGGTAAGACAATGAATCTATAGTTGAATCAAAAAGTGAACAAAACAGTCGACGCGGCGTTTCGGTGTTTTCTAAGGCTTCACACCTTCTTCAGGACTTTTGTAACAAATTGACTCAATATCTGATTTCAAATCGCAAAAGGATTATAATTTCCTTCCATCAAGAATAGGATAACTTGTGTTATTGGTCTTTTCGCAGGCTTCACGGTCGATGAAATGAAGCCTACAGGTGCACGGAGGAACCACCGTAAATATCAGGGCTAGGTCCTTTGTCTCTATGGATCTGTTTATGTTCATTCAATGAATCTTGAGAATATGGATCAAGAGGGCGACACTCTCTTTATCACAGACTTCACCTTCTTACTTTAGTGAAGAAATCTTGTTATTAAAATCCGGCCTCCCTGCTCCTCCGTGCTGCAACCTTCATGGCGATTCGATTCACCATGAAGGTTGCAGCACGGAGGAGCAGGGAGGCCGGATTTTAATAACAAGATTTCTTCAATAACAAGACACTGAGAAAAAAACTAAGCTTGGGCAAAATGTTATTTACACCAGAGTAAACTGAGTAATTTCAATAAATACGCATTACTCTTGTGATGTGAAATTACAGATATTATGCGATTACTCCCGCTTGAGCATTTAAATGTAATTTGTGGCAAATCCTGCAACAGGAGCACAGGAAGAATAAACCAAGGGGCCTATTTACTAGAAAATGGCGCCGCAGAGTGCTGCAAGCCATCCTGCTGCGCTGAGCTGCATCCTTAGGAAAGTGCAGGGATGTATCATATTTACAGCAATACGACACGTCCCTGTGCTTTCCTCTTTGCTGGCTCACAATTGGCTGCCTAGCGCTAACGCAGGTACCCTCGCACCATAGTTCAGGGGGGCCTGCGTTGCAGGGCTGAGGGGTTTTGTGCAGGAAGAGAGCCCTTCCTACACAAAACAATAATGTATGGCTTGTTCCTCCTTCTCTGTGTGCTGCCGAATCCAGAACCCATAGAAAGAGCAAAAATCATGGAGGAAGTGATGTGTTTCCCCTTGTTGCACCATTTAACGCCTCCCCTGGGGAGACAGTAGAATCTGATGCATTGCCAGGTTTACGAAACCTTGTACATCCGGGAATGCGTCAGAAGCTGTGGGTGTCGCGCAGAAACACCCCCAGCAACACCCATGGAACGCCCCTTGCGCTCAGAGTAATGCGTGAAAGGGGGCCATATTTACAAGGCCATAAAAGCCAGGCTATTTGGCTTTACATGGCCTTGTAAATATGTGCAGCACACTGCGCCTCCGGAGTGGCCCAAAAGTGACGCTCCAGTGGCGTAAAAGTGCTGCTGCGGCATTGTAAATATAACCCTAAGAGAGACAGAGAGCGGCTCCTGGTTACTGCGGTTCATGTCCTGTAGCATTCAGTGCTATATTCTTAGTGCAAAATGCATCCTCGAGCCCATTTTGGACACAAAGGTGCATTTTGCACCAAGAAAATATCACTAAATGCAGGTTTACGCTTGTCATGTATTTACGCATAATTACGATTCATTTTGCATTAATTACGAGTAATTACGCTAGCGAGAATTACACCAGCTACACCTACTCCTAAAAAAACAAATGTCAGCATGCTCTAAGAAGGAAAACAAATGGTTGGAGGTTGAAAGGAGGGTCTTATTGGTGAAAAGGTGGCGAGCTCTCAAATCACTTTGTCTGAAGATGTTGAGCTGAGATTGAGATGTGTAATACAGGAAGGGGCACCATGTTCCAGTCATGATGGCGTAAGGTCTAGTGTCTCTGGCGACGCTATCCTTACACCCTTCCTTCCATCATTTTACTCTTTTACCCCTCATTCCGCCCTTAGCGGCCTTTTACATTTTTTACATCCATGCATCCTTCCACAATTCTTTTCCTCGCTCCGCCCTTCCTTTCGTTCAGCCTCCTACCATGTTTTTCATGCTCGCTTCCTCCCTCGCATCTTTTTATCCTCCTACCCTGCCTTTCATTCTTCCCCCTTCGTTTCATCCTCCCACCCTTCCTTTCATCCTCCCACTTTGCCTTTCATCCTACTACTCTCTGCCTTTCATCCTACTACTCTCTGCCTTTTGTCCACCAACTCTGCCTTTCGTCCACCAGCTCTTCCTTTCATCCTCCCACGCTGCCTTCCTTCTACAACTATTTAACTCTGATCCATCTAAAAAAGTTAGTTAACTTAGCTTGAAAAATTAAATCTACTCTTCAGATGCAAGTCCATCTCGTCAGATGCACTTTCTGCGTTTCCTGTGATTTTCTGCAATCCGGGTCTTTCGGTGCCTCGAGGACTTTTGTTGTTGTTTGAGGAGCTAAACCCTGGGAGGTGCGTCTGTGTCCAATCACAAATTCACCCTCTTACAGAAAGAAGAGTGGAAGAGTTTCAAACGATAATATATCACGGTGCAGGGTCTGCCACAAACCAAATTTGCCACACTTAAAAGCTGCTTATTATCTTGGTTATGGCACCTCAAAGGCGATCCCAGGGCATCCTCTCCAGTACAGACACACCTTGTGACCTGTGCAGAAAGAGGTGTCATCCTTGAGGCTGAACGCTGATAGGAGGATGCGCAGCCTCTGACAGGTATATAAAGGACTGGTCTGGGGTCAGCAAAGCATCTCCCAGAAGGAAGATACATTGACCTCTGGTGACCTGAGCACTGCCCAGAACCCGAGGATGGACAGCGGAGGATGGGCCCTGGTCGCAGTGTGCCTTGTGAGCACCTGCTGGTGTTTACCTGTACAGGTGAGACCCCCTTTAACAATGATATATAGAGCTGAGAGTAGGTGCAGGCGAGAGCTGCAGTAACCGTGTTGTTTATGGTTCTACATTGTTGTAGACTTGTCAGGTATCCATCACTGCAAGTACACCTGTGCAGGTGAGAGCCGCAGTAACCGTGTTATATATGGTTCTATTATGTTGTAGACTTGTCAGGTATACATCACTGTAAGTACACCTGTGCAGGTGAGAGCCGCAGTAACAGTGTTATATAGGGTTCTACGTTGTTGTATACTTGTCAGGTATACATCACTGTAAGTACACCTGTGCAGGTGAGAGCCGCAGTAACAGTGTTATATATGGTTCTACGTTGTTGTAGACTCTCAGGTATACATCACTGTAAGTACACCTGTGCAGGTGAGAGCCGCAGTAACAGTGTTATATATGGTTCTACGTTGTTGTAGACTCTCAGGTATACATCACTGTAAGTACACCTGTGCAGGTGAGAGCCGCAGTAACTGTGTTATATTTGGTTCTATGTTGTTGTAGACTTGTCAGGTATACATCACTGTAAGTACACCTGTGCAGGTGAGAGCCGCAGTAACAGTGTTATATATGGTTCTACGTTGTTGTAGACTCTCAGGTATACATCACTGTAAGTACACCTGTGCAGGTGAGAGCCGCAGTAACAGTGTTATATTTGGTTCTATGTTGTTGTAGACTTGTCAGGTATCCATCACTGTAAGTACTCCTGTGCAGGTGAGAGCCGCAGTAACAGTGTTATATAGGGTTCTACGTTGTTGTATACTTGTCAGGTATACATCACTGTAAGTACACCTGTGCAGGTGAGAGCCGCAGTAACTGTGTTATATTTGGTTCTATGTTGTTGTAGACTTGTCAGGTATCCATCACTGTAAGTACTCCTGTGCAGGTGAGAGCCGCAGTAACAGTGTTATGTATGGTTCTACGTTGTTGTAGACTTGTCAGGTATGAATCACTGTAAGTACACCTGTGCAGGTGAGAGCCGCAGTAACAGTGTTATATATGGTTCTACGTTGTTGTAGACTCTCAGGTATACATCACTGTAAGTACACCTGTGCAGGTGAGAGCCGCAGTAACAGTGTTATATAGGGTTCTACGTTGTTCTATACTTGTCAGGTATACATCACTGTAAGTACACCTGTGCAGGTGAGAGCCGCAGTAACAGTGTTATATAGGGTTCTACGTTGTTGTATACTTGTCAGGTATACATCACTGTAAGTACACCTGTGCAGGTGAGAGCCGCAGTAACAGTGTTATGTATGGTTCTACGTTGTTGTAGACTTGTCAGGTATGAATCACTGTAAGTACACCTGTGCAGGTGAGAGCCGCAGTAACAGTGTTATATATGGTTCTACGTTGTTGTAGACTCTCAGGTATACATCACTGTAAGTACACCTGTGCAGGTGAGAGCCGCAGTAACAGTGTTATGTATGGTTCTACGTTGTTGTAGACTTGTCAGGTATACATCACTGTAAGTACACCTGTGCAGGTGAGAGCCGCAGTAACAGTGTTATATATGGTTCTACGTTGTTGTAGACTCTCAGGTATACATCACTGTAAGTACACCTGTGCAGGTGAGAGCCGCAGTAACAGTGTTATATAGGGTTCTACGTTGTTGTATACTTGTCAGGTATACATCACTGTAAGTACACCTGTGCAGGTGAGAGCCGCAGTAACAGTGTTATATAGGGTTCTACGTTGTTGTATACTTGTCAGGTATACATCACTGTAAGTACACCTGTGCAGGTGAGAGCCGCAGTAACCCTGTTATATAGGGTTCTACGTTGTTGTATACTTGTCAGGTATACATCACTGTAAGTACACCTGTGCAGGTGAGAGCCGCAGTAACAGTGTTATATAGGGTTCTACGTTGTTGTATACTTGTCAGGTATACATCACTGTAAGTACACCTGTGCAGGTGAGAGCCACAGTAACTGTGTTATATTTGGTTCTATGTTGTTGTAGACTTGTCAGGTATCCATCACTGTAAGTACACCTGTGCAGGTGAGAGCCGCAGTAACAGTGTTATATAGGGTTCTACGTTGTTGTATACTTGTCAGGTATACATCACTGTAAGTACACCTGTGCAGGTGAGAGCCGCAGTAACTGTGTTATATAGGGTTCTACGTTGTTGTATACTTGTCAGGTATCCATCACTGTAAGTACTCCTGTGCAGGTGAGAGCCGCAGTAACAGTGTTATGTATGGTTCTACGTTGTTGTAGACTTGTCAGGTATGAATCACTGTAAGTACACCTGTGCAGGTGAGAGCCGCAGTAACAGTGTTATATAGGGTTCTACGTTGTTGTATACTTGTCAGGTATACATCACTGTAAGTACACCTGTGCAGGTGAGAGCCGCAGTAACTGTGTTATATAGGGTTCTACGTTGTTGTATACTTGTCAGGTATACATCACTGTAAGTACACCTGTGCAGGTGAGAGCCGCAGTAACTGTGTTATATAGGGTTCTACGTTGTTGTATACTTGTCAGGTATACATCACTGTAAGTACACCTGTGCAGGTGAGAGCCGCAGTAACTGTGTTATATTTGGTTCTATGTTGTTGTAGACTTGTCAGGTATCCATCACTGTAAGTACTCCTGTGCAGGTGAGAGCCGCAGTAACAGTGTTATGTATGGTTCTACGTTGTTGTAGACTTGTCAGGTATGAATCACTGTAAGTACTCCTGTGCAGGTGAGAGCCGCAGTAACAGTGTTATATATGGTTCTACGTTGTTGTAGACTCTCAGGTATACATCACTGTAAGTACACCTGTGCAGGTGAGAGCCGCAGTAACAGTGTTATATATGGTTCTACGTTGTTGTAGACTCTCAGGTATACATCACTGTAAGTACACCTGTGCAGGTGAGAGCCACAGTAACTGTGTTATATTTGGTTCTATGTTGTTGTAGACTTGTCAGGTATCCATCACTGTAAGTACACCTGTGCAGGTGAGAGCCGCAGTAACTGTGTTATATTTGGTTCTATGTTGTTGTAGAGTTGTCAGGTATCCATCACTGTAAGTACTCCTGTGCAGGTGAGAGCCGCAGTAACAGTGTTATGTATGGTTCTACGTTGTTGTAGACTTGTCAGGTATGAATCACTGTAAGTACACCTGTGCAGGTGAGAGCCGCAGTAACAGTGTTATATATGGTTCTACGTTGTTGTAGACTCTCAGGTATACATCACTGTAAGTACACCTGTGCAGGTGAGAGCCGCAGTAACAGTGTTATGTATGGTTCTACGTTGTTGTAGACTTGTCAGGTATACATCACTGTAAGTACACCTGTGCAGGTGAGAGCCGCAGTAACAGTGTTATATATGGTTCTACGTTGTTGTAGACTCTCAGGTATACATCACTGTAAGTACACCTGTGCAGGTGAGAGCCGCAGTAACAGTGTTATATAGGGTTCTACGGTGTTGTATACTTGTCAGGTATACATCACTGTAAGTACACCTGTGCAGGTGAGAGCCGCAGTAACTGTGTTATATTTGGTTCTACGTTGTTGTAGACTTGTCAGGTATCCATCACTGTAAGTACACCTGTGCAGGTGAGAGCCGCAGTAACAGTTTTATATATGGTTCTACGTTGTTGTAGACTCTCAGGTATACATCACTGTAAGTACACCTGTGCAGGTGAGAGCCGCAGTAACAGTGTTATATAGGGTTCTACGTTGTTGTATACTTGTCAGGTATACATCACTGTAAGTACACCTGTGCAGGTGAGAGCCGCAGTAACTGTGTTATATAGGGTTCTACGTTGTTGTATACTTGTCAGGTATACATCACTGTAAGTACACCTGTGCAGGTGAGAGCCGCAGTAACTGTGTTATATTTGGTTCTATGTTGTTGTAGACTTGTCAGGTATCCATCACTGTAAGTACTCCTGTGCAGGTGAGAGCCGCAGTAACAGTGTTATGTATGGTTCTACGTTGTTGTAGACTTGTCAGGTATGAATCACTGTAAGTACACCTGTGCAGGTGAGAGCCGCAGTAACAGTGTTATATAGGGTTCTACGTTGTTGTATACTTGTCAGGTATACATCACTGTAAGTACACCTGTGCAGGTGAGAGCCGCAGTAACTGTGTTATATAGGGTTCTACGTTGTTGTATACTTGTCAGGTATACATCACTGTAAGTACACCTGTGCAGGTGAGAGCCGCAGTAACTGTGTTATATTTGGTTCTATGTTGTTGTAGACTTGTCAGGTATCCATCACTGTAAGTACTCCTGTGCAGGTGAGAGCCGCAGTAACAGTGTTATGTATGGTTCTACTTTGTTGTAGACTTGTCAGGTATGAATCACTGTAAGTACACCTGTGCAGGTGAGAGCCGCAGTAACAGTGTTATATATGGTTCTACGTTGTTGTAGACTCTCAGGTATACATCACTGTAAGTACACCTGTGCAGGTGAGAGCCGCAGTAACAGTGTTATATAGGGTTCTACGTTGTTGTAGACTTGTCAGGTATACATCACTGTAAGTACACCTGTGCAGGTGAGAGCCGCAGTAACAGTGTTATATATGGTTCTACGTTGTTGTAGACTCTCAGGTATACATCACTGTAAGTACACCTGTGCAGGTGAGAGCCGCAGTAACAGTGTTATATATGGTTCTACGTTGTTGTAGACTCTCAGGTATACATCACTGTAAGTACACCTGTGCAGGTGAGAGCCGCAGTAACAGTGTTATATATGGTTCTACGTTGTTGAGAACTCTCAGGTATACATCACTGTAAGTACACCTGTGCAGGTGAGAGCCGCAGTAACAGTGTTATATATGGTTCTACGTTGTTGTAGACTCTCAGGTATACATCACTGTAAGTACACCTGTGCAGGTGAGAGCCGCAGTAACAGTGTTATGTATGGTTCTACGTTGTTGTAGACTTGTCAGGTATACATCACTGTAAGTACACCTGTGCAGGTGAGAGCCACAGTAACTGTGTTATATTTGGTTCTATGTTGTTGTATACTTGTCAGGTATACATCACTGTAAGTACACCTGTGCAGGTGAGAGCCGCAGTAACAGTGTTATATAGGGTTCTACGTTGTTGTATACTTGTCAGGTATACATCACTGTAAGTACACCTGTGCAGGTGAGAGCCGCAGTAACAGTGTTATATATGGTTCTACGTTGTTGTAGACTCTCAGGTATACATCACTGTAAGTACACCTGTGCAGGTGAGAGCCGCAGTAACAGTGTTATATATGGTTCTACGTTGTTGTAGACTCTCAGGTATACATCACTGTAAGTACACCTGTGCAGGTGAGAGCCGCAGTAACAGTGTTATATAGGGTTCTACGTTGTTGTATACTTGTCAGGTATCCATCACTGTAAGTACTCCTGTGCAGGTGAGAGCCGCAGTAACAGTGTTATATAGGGTTCTACGTTGTTGTATACTTGTCAGGTATACATCACTGTAAGTACACCTGTGCAGGTGAGAGCCGCAGTAACTGTGTTATATAGGGTTCTACGTTGTTGTAGACTTGTCAGGTATACATCACTGCAAGTACTCCTGTGCAGGTGAGAGCCGCAGTAACAGTGTTATATATGGTTCTACGTTGTTGTAGACTCTCAGGTATACATCACTGTAAGTACACCTGTGCAGGTGAGAGCCGCAGTAACAGTGTTATATATGGTTCTACGTTGTTGTAGACTCTCAGGTATACATCACTGTAAGTACACCTGTGCAGGTGAGAGCCGCAGTAACAGTGTTATATATGGTTCTACGTTGTTGAGAACTCTCAGGTATACATCACTGTAAGTACACCTGTGCAGGTGAGAGCCGCAGTAACAGTGTTATATATGGTTCTACGTTGTTGTAGACTCTCAGGTATACATCACTGTAAGTACACCTGTGCAGGTGAGAGCCGCAGTAACAGTGTTATGTATGGTTCTACGTTGTTGTAGACTTGTCAGGTATACATCACTGTAAGTACACCTGTGCAGGTGAGAGCCACAGTAACTGTGTTATATTTGGTTCTATGTTGTTGTATACTTGTCAGGTATACATCACTGTAAGTACACCTGTGCAGGTGAGAGCCGCAGTAACAGTGTTATATAGGGTTCTACGTTGTTGTATACTTGTCAGGTATACATCACTGTAAGTACACCTGTGCAGGTGAGAGCCGCAGTAACAGTGTTATATATGGTTCTACGTTGTTGTAGACTCTCAGGTATACATCACTGTAAGTACACCTGTGCAGGTGAGAGCCGCAGTAACAGTGTTATATATGGTTCTACGTTGTTGTAGACTCTCAGGTATACATCACTGTAAGTACACCTGTGCAGGTGAGAGCCGCAGTAACAGTGTTATATAGGGTTCTACGTTGTTGTATACTTGTCAGGTATCCATCACTGTAAGTACTCCTGTGCAGGTGAGAGCCGCAGTAACAGTGTTATATAGGGTTCTACGTTGTTGTATACTTGTCAGGTATACATCACTGTAAGTACACCTGTGCAGGTGAGAGCCGCAGTAACTGTGTTATATAGGGTTCTACGTTGTTGTAGACTTGTCAGGTATACATCACTGCAAGTACTCCTGTGCAGGTGAGAGCCGCAGTAACAGTGTTATATATGGTTCTACGTTGTTGTAGACTCTCAGGTATACATCACTGTAAGTACACCTGTGCAGGTGAGAGCCGCAGTAACAGTGTTATATATGGTTCTACGTTGTTGTAGACTCTCAGGTATACATCACTGTAAGTACACCTGTGCAGGTGAGAGCCGCAGTAACAGTGTTATATATGGTTCTACGTTGTTGTAGACTCTCAGGTATACATCACTGTAAGTACACCTGTGCAGGTGAGAGCCACAGTAACTGTGTTATATTTGGTTCTATGTTGTTGTAGACTTGTCAGGTATACATCACTGTAAGTACACCTGTGCAGGTGAGAGCCGCAGTAACTGTGTTATATAGGGTTCTACGTTGTTGTAGACTTGTCAGGTATGAATCACTGTAAGTACACCTGTGCAGGTGAGAGCCGCAGTAACAGTGTTATATATGGTTCTACGTTGTTGTAGACTCTCAGGTATACATCACTGTAAGTACACCTGTGCAGGTGAGAGCCGCAGTAACAGTGTTATGTATGGTTCTACGTTGTTGTAGACTTGTCAGGTATACATCACTGTAAGTACACCTGTGCAGGTGAGAGCCGCAGTAACAGTGTTATATATGGTTCTACGTTGTTGTAGACTCTCAGGTATACATCACTGTAAGTACACCTGTGCAGGTGAGAGCCACAGTAACTGTGTTATATTTGGTTCTACGTTGTTGTAGACTTGTCAGGTATCCATCACTGTAAGTACTCCTGTGCAGGTGAGAGCCGCAGTAACAGTGTTATGTATGGTTCTACGTTGTTGTAGACTTGTCAGGTATCCATCCCTGTAAGTACACCTGTGCAGGTGAGAGCCGCAGTAACCGTGTTATATATGGTTCTGTGTAGGTGTAGACTCTCAGGTGTGATTCACAGAGCGCACACATGTGTAGGGGAGTATGTCAGTGACAGTATCTCAGGGCCCTGTGTACATGTAATGCTTCTCACGTGTGCTTCACAGGAGCGCACCTGTACAGCAGAGTATATGAGTGATAGCATTACATAGGTGAGGCCTTCAGTCTCCTGCAGTGGAGCTGACATGGCGGGCGCCCCTCCTGGCGCAGCTGATGGAGCCTCTGGGGTGAGAGGCCATCACAACCAATGTTTCAGGGTACAGTTTTTACAGCGCTTAGAGGCCACGAGACAGGCACTAGAATGTCAGCGGCGTAACAAGAGTGCCACAGCCCTAATGAAAGCAAGAAAGAAAAATGGCCCCTCCTGTGCACATGGTCCGTAGTAAAAGACAGACATAAGAGACCGCCACGGTAGGAGTAAAGTAGGGCTCTCACCTGTGGGCCCTGTGGCCGCAGCACCGTTGTAAACTACGCCCCTGAGCAGAGTGTCTAGACACCGAGAGTATCTCTTCGAGGCACAGGACAGGCGCGGGAGGGTCTTCTATGAGCATTTGTGAGGCATCGGTCCAGGAGCCGGGGGCACCACTGGGATCCAGCAGGGATTAGAGGTCAGCTCACCTGGACAGATGATAAGTGCCGATCACATTTGAAGTGACTTTGAAAGTATCATTTCCACCGGGGCTTATTTTACAAATCCTACAAGGAGTGGGACTTTGGGAGGGGTGGTTGTAGTGAACCTCCCAGGACACCTTCCATTGCCAAGGCCCTCATGCTGGGCCTGCATCCCCCCGAGGTCTTAACGCCTCTGATTGGCCCATGTGATTCCTGCATCAAACTGAGCTCATTGTAAGTAGTGGTCTGTGTGGGAGGGTATTTAGTGCAGTGTTTGCACGGTGGGTGTAGGGCTATTGGACAATGTGCTCAGTTTGCTGCCTTTGGGGTCTCGGAATGGGGGGCGGTGGGGGAGGGGGGGAGTGAGGCCTAAGTCACACTCGCCAGTAGGCGTAAATATGTCGGAAACTCAACCATGGATTTTGTGGAGTGGGCCCGCAGGATGTCTTTTTAGCGGGAAACAAATCTTGCCAAAAACGTGTGGGTATTAGCACACAGGTTGGAGTTTATTTATGCACAAAGTGGAGTTTGCACCCACATCAGGATTAGTGCGGCCATCAGATGGTGCTATAGAGGTCCCTCAAAGACCGCTCCATAGAGTCTTCTGTTACATTATACAGAACTCTGTACATCTTCGGAGCATCTGTGCTGCTGAAGGCCATCTGTTCTTGTGACACTTTCTCCGAAACGTTTCTACAGCAGTTGTTAGTATCCGAATAGATGCAGGAACCACAGACTTCACCCTTGACATCTGTGCAACCCTGAGTGTGTGAAACAAGGGCCCAAACCAGGCCAGGAGCCACAGTGTTTCACCACAGTATGGGCGCTTGAATATCGATCCGCAGCAATATTGACAGCAAGATATCAGCTGCACAGTATCGACAAGGAAAGTCAACAAGGGGGCATCGGTACAGGAAATCTCCAATATACTCTTACCTTGATGATACTGTGCAAGGGGCTGTCCTGCTGCCCACACCGTTGCAGGTCGAGGTTTGTTGCTTCGATATTTTGACATACAGCCCAACCTACATCTTATGTCATCTTTCAAAACATGGCTTTAGGATTCCCTAAAGTTCTAAGATCCTCATACTTACATACATTGGGTGATTAAAATGTAATTTTACTCTTTTGCAGATTTTCTATGAACTGGAGAAAAATCGTAAGTACATTTTTTGTCTGGATTTCTTTGAACTTAGCTCCTGTACGCAACGCAGCGCTATACTCCTGGGAGGGTGGCGGCTGCATTGTGTATTATGTACTGAATCCCTTTAATTAGGTTTTGTGTATTTACAAAGGGAGAGAGAGTAAGATGGGCCATCCTGAATGTTGTGCGGTGTGTGCATGAACAGAATGCTGCCATCAGTCACAACTTAGGTGTGTGGATGAAAGGAGGAGCATTTACACCAGTGTCTGCGTACGCAACATGAAGGTGTCAACATCAGGAAGTGAGAACTAGAGAAACGCCCACAGAGAAACAAAACCCAAAGCACCCTTGACTGGCTGCCGGAAATGGAGAGGTTTATTGACGGCCCCAGTGTGGGTTTGGAACGGGTGTTTGGGAAAGGATTTATAAAGAGCACCCGACCCATAAGGAAGATGAGCTGCACAGGTATCCTTGTTTGCACCTGCAGGGCTCTGCGCAGTCCCCCCTCCCACACCAGGTGCAGGAACATCTTTGCCAGTTGGCAGAAATACACATTTGGGGCCCGATTCACAAAGGTAAATAAACTTAGACCAAACATCTCAGGGGCATATTATCAAGGGCATTATCGCCGCCTTTGCGGGACTTTTTCCCACTGAAGCAGCGATAATTTTATCGCCCTATTAGCAAACTGTCGCTAACAGCAGTTAGCGACAGCTCTTGGGCGATAGCTACAGGTTTTGGGCCTGCTTTGCATGTCAGCGTTATTTACCCCTAATGACATGCAAAGTGGGTGTACCCAACCCGTTTGTGACTAAAAACAGTAGCTAACACAGCTATCACCTATTAGCAAGGCAGGCAAAGCGATTAAAAAATTTGCGCTAAGCGCGAATATCGCCAAAACCTAACGGCTGCTCAGACCTTTTCTTAACCTGTATATCCAATGGGAGGTGGATATTCAGGTTAAGACCCTATTGGCGATAATGTCTGAATATCGCTGGATTTCCAGCGATATTCACGCATTGAGCTGCTATCGCCGGATATTTTATCGCATTTGAGATAAACGTTGCTAATAGCACGTTATCTCTGCGATAATATCCGGTGATAGGTGGCGTTAAAAAAAATTCTCTAAGCGCATTTAGGGATAAATATCGCTAGTTGGTGATAATATGCCACCGAGTTTACTACTTTTTATATTTACAAAGGTAAGTTACGAGTAGTATCTTTACATCCGCACTCAGTGCAGAGTTTCGCACTTGGTCTGAACCTTCGCACCCATGGCGGCATCTCTAGGCCGAGTGCGGAGATTCCACTCTGGGTTCACAGACTCCAGTCCATGTGTAGAGTAACGTCTCCGCATTCAGGGAAGAAATACAGCCCCCAGTGCAGAGATTGCACCCCAAATGCAGAAACTCCACCCTGAGTGCAGACGTAAAGATACTGCTCGTAACTTACCTTTGTGAATACCGAAAGTTGTAAGCTTGGATATTTGATCTAAGATTACCTTTGTGAATACTGAAAGTCGTAAACTTGGACCTTTGTGAATTGGGACCATGGTGTATGGACACAGATGTACCTTTAGACTCAGTGAATAATGCATCTTCTATAATTGATTTCTGAATCCCCCTGTGCACGAGCAGCTGATGTAAAGCTGGGAATGTGCCTTCTCTTTCAGACACCCGGCATTCAGAGGAGGCCCTGAGACCAGACGTCTTCGAGATCATCACCAAAGAGAACCAAGGTAAGAGAAAAGCTCGGGGCTTCTAGGCGCTACACTTTGTTACATGAGATTCAACTGAGACCCTGAGCCCAGGTGTCTTCCAGATCATTACCAAATAGAACCAAGGTTTGAGAAAACCTCAGGGCGTCTGGGCGCTACACTCTGTTACAAGATAGTCAGCAGTGACCCCGTTCCCAGACATTTTTCGAAATCGTCACCAAACAGAGCCAAAGTAAGAGAAAACTTCAGGCTTCTGGGCACTAGACCTTGTTATGCGATAGTCGACTGTGACTGTAAAACCAGACATCCTCAAGATCACCAAAGAGAACCAAGGTACAAGCAAGCCTCAGGGCCTCTGGGTACTGGCCTCTGTTACACGATAGTCAGCTGTGATCCTGAGCCAAGGTGCCTTCACAATCATCACCAAAGACTACCAAGGTGCTAGACGTGGCCCTTTCTGCAGAGTCACCACAGATTTGTGCCTTCCTCTGCCGTCCTTTTGTGAACTCGTACTTGTTGGCTTTTAGGCCTCTGTGCACTCTTTCCCGGCTGACCAGTGGTAAAGTGCTTCTACTCTCTCCCTAACACATGGTAACACGGGCCTACACATAATTGGCACGTTTAATTTACTTGTAAGTCCCTGGTATCTGGTGCTACATGTTCCCAGGGCATGTACATTAAACTCTACTACTGGGCAGCAGCACTCCTGATGGTACCCACTAAGGTAGAGTATTAACAATGTCCCAGGCCTGCCACTGCAGCCTTTAGTGTAGATTGAAGCAGCCATTTACACCTGGTCTCAATACATAAACATTGGCTCACATTTTACAAATGTAGCATATCTGGAAACAGATGCCATCCATTTAAAAACAAATAGAGGAATGGAATAAACCACTTAAAATGAAATGCATTCTGGGAAATAGAGTCCTCCCAAATACATTTCAAATTCATAGCATAGAAACATCTGGTAACAACATACAGATATGTATCTTGTGTAGGAAAGGGCCCCTTTATGCATGGCTGCCCTTCATGTTTTGTGTGATGCTTCTTGACTATGTGTGCCCTGGGTTCTTGCTAATCAGGTACCCAGGGCCTGTGTTCTTTCCCCAAAACTGTACCTTTGCTTCCACATTGGCACGCCTCTGGCCTACATATATGTCCCATGTAAAAGGTACCAGGGGCATCAACTGGGTCAGGTGCCTTAGTTGACTAAAGCATCCACTGCAGGGGCTTGTGTTTGCCCTCATGGCATGTTCACAGGTACAAATCCCGGCAGGTCCACTCAGCCTCTCATCCTTTCTGAGGTTGATAAAATGAGAACCATTGAGCTGAGTAAGAACAAACATCTGTTATTCAGCATCAAGATGCCCCTTTGGGGGTGAATGTGCGCGTTACAAATACACATGTTATGTAAGGGCCTCGTAGGAAGAGAAAGTCTCTGAGGGCTGAAGCATATATTTTGCCACCCTCAGAGACCCATGCCAGTGAAGTCTGTGGGCCAGGGGGAAAACCTAAATCTACAAGTCAACATGGCACTCATCCCTGTGTTCATGAAAATGACAGAATGCACTCCTTTGTCAACTCTAATCAGTTGCTTTAATGTGTGTTCTTTGGGCAAGGTTTTTGGTGCAGACTTGCTCATGCAATGCCCCACAGCATGTTGCAAATGGTTCCATTAAATATGAAGCGTTTATTCCCTTCCAATCACATGTCGCACAGCAACAAAAGTAGAAAAATCCAATTATCTTCAATATTCCCTCATTTCATCCTTATTTCAACCATGATTTGTTCCACAAGTTCATGGCATCTTATTTAATTTTTGATATAAAGACTTTGTACACCCAATATTTCTATAATACTGAGGAAATGCCTATCCAGACTTTTTCTGTAGCATGCAGGATTCCCCTGTCCCAGGCAGCTTTGTTTAAAGTTCCCAAGTTATTTTGGACTACAATACAGCCCTTCATCAGGGGTAGCTGCATAGTAAAAAACAAACATCAGTGCAACGTGTATTTAACAATGATCGTCCACTCAACATATTCACAACTCCTATGTCAAATCCAAACCACCTATGTTTTATGGTACCACTCTTATTGTATCACCCTCTGTGTAAGAAAATACATATTCATAATTACGTCATCGATAACGTGCTCCTCTTCTTTCCCAAACATAAAAACCCTTCTTATGAACATAACAAAACCATCACCAAATCATTCAAAAATAATTAGTAAACAAACAAACCATCGCCCCTTACAGGTATTGTAAGTGCAGTAACGCCATTTTGGGCTTCTTTGTGCAATAGACGGCTACCTGATGAAGGCATGTATGCCGAAACGCACGTTGTGAACATCTGCCGCACTGCCTGAATCAATGCTCCGTCCGTTATTGGATTTGTATATATTGACTGTTAATATCTGCTTTATAAAACGATTGTATATGAATCATAAATTGTTTATTTGATGATAAACAACATAAAATATAAAATGTTACACTTCTAAATTAATAAATACATCACTATATCCTCTGCCAGTGTCCATATTGTGTTAATAGGGTGTCCCTTGTTTTTTATGATAATTATTTAGCTCACTAGCAAGTTGGTATAGATATGTAGATAGATATCATTTTCTAGCTATAACCTTCCTTACTTTAGAAAAGCCATTTTAAACCATGGGCTGGGAGTTTGGCACCCCAACTTCACAGCGCTATGATTGCTTCACTGAAGACTGCGGAGTTAGGTATCAAAATTCTCAGCCCAATCATCCCACACTGATGCCAGTGTTGGATTTAATACTAAATGCAATCAGAGGGCATCCTAGAGATCTTCCTGCATCCCACATTACCTCTCCAACTGGGAGTGGCCTCCAGGAAGCCTTCCTGCCCGAACCTGCAGGCTTTGTTCTGACCGGAGATCTTCAAATGAAAACAACAGAGAACCCGACATCAACTCAGCACCCTGCAACCAGCTGTCCCTGTGGGTGCACCTTGTATGCTAACTCGGATCCCCCTTTGGCCTGAACTTAACTCTAGGAACTTTGCTCCTTCAGCCCTGTGGCTTGCCCGAGAGCAGCCACCAACCGATGGGCCCCTAATGCCATACGCTAACATTGGGCCTCAGCACTCTGCACCCGGCTGCCCTAGTGCCACTGATCTTCCTGCGCTGAGGTAGAAATTCTACCCGAGCTGGATCTCGTGATCGCCAACATATCGTTGGTGTGCACGACCAGAGAAAATACTCCACTCCGAGTTTTACGCACTTTGCAAGCTCCGCGGAGCACGGAGTGCAGAAAACTCAGAAAACGCTGTAAACCAAGCGGAGTTCACCGCCCAGGCCTATTGCTTACCTGTACACCGATAATCACATTTTCTTCCAAAGGCTTGCATTCACTGCTGTTCCTCTCAAAAAGTTCTAAGTGTGGAGCTGTGTTTGTATGAAAACCCAAGCAACTATGTTTTAATGCAAAAGTGTTTTACTTACCTTTGTCTAGAAAATGTCCCAGTGTGATATCTAATAATCCAAACAAGAAAGAGCCAATGCTGATATCCCTAGTACCATCAAATGTACCAATCACTCGTGCCACTCATAGTGATTGGAACACATTTTCAAATTATTTTAGATAGATTTCTTTTTTATTTAGTATTTTAAATCTACTCTTTGGAATCTTTTTATTTTTAGATACGCAGTAGAACATGTTTCAAAAAGGACCTAACAATTACATCTACATACATTTATACAAAACAATCAAAATTCAATGTGACACATATTCAATATAACACAAAGCCCACTTTCCCACCAAAAAATAAAAAACAGATTATAGTAGAAAAGAATCAAAAAGAAGAAATGAAAGGATTTTACAAGAAAGAAAAATAGAGGGGGGTGGATAGAATCCCAGCAAATGCTGGCAAAATAGTGTAAGCTTCAGGTTTATACACGGAAATCCTTTTGATTATATGTTCTTTGAAACAAACCTGACACTTTTTTTGATAATACTTACATTTGCCAAACACAAACAGGTCTACGCGTTTCAAACCCTACAAATAATTAAAGGGGTTCTCCTCAGGACTAGGGAAAAAGAGCTTAAACGTTTCTTGGAGTGCCAGACATCCTCAAATGCTGTCCAGATGGTATCCTTCAACCTTGTATTTTTATAACTTCAGAAGGCAGCTCACAGCCAGAATACAAGTCCTCTGCGCCGCGCGTATAAACGGAAGTCGTTCTTTGAACTAGCACTTCACAACTGAGCTTCTGATCTGAAGTGACATTATGCCGACAACCACCCGGCACCGCAATATCTTAATTTTATCGCAGCTCCCGCCATCCGACGCTATCCTCTTCAAAGGGACCAGTGTGATGTATAGGCATTCGACACTTTGCAATAGAAGTAATGTCAAAAGTACTCTAAAAAGTAATAACAAAGTAATTACAAATATCAACTGTCTTTAACTGTTGTTCAAACCGGTAACAAAGTCAATTTCATCCAGTTTGCATACTCTTATCTAACTGTTTTAAAAAGTACCATTTTACTTACCTGTACCAGGTCCTGCTTGGTTCTAAAAATAAAATACAACTTAAGAAATATATTTTTTTACAAACAATTGGTCTGAGTTCAGTCTTTGAGTGGGTGACATCATTTCTTGCCTAAGGGTGTACAATACATGCTTAATACTCATCCTACAATAAAGCATTACTGCTCGCCCACACTACCACAATTAGAGAGGAAGGTGGCATCTACTATGACCTCTGTAAGCCTTTGGGGATCCCCTGGACTCTGTGCACACTATCCCTTACTTTGGTGTAGTATAAACAAAGCTAGATGTCTACATCTTGTCATCACCACAGATCTATTATTATTAATCAAAGCTTATGATTGGCCCACACTAGTATATATTTTGAAGGATTGTGCTAATACAATCATATCAGTGGAAATTAGAACTAACCTTTGTGTTCTTCAAATTGTGTAAATCGAACCTGCTCATTTGTCTAGTTCAGTTAGTGAATATTCAAAGAAATCTGCATAGTAGTTCTTACTTGTGTGTAACACAGATAATGACAGGTACAATCCTAACTTAGATTTAAAGACTTAAACAATACAAAGTGTGGACGAAGAATTACATGGAATCTAGGGTGCTGACAGGGTCAAATGGCTGCCTCTGACAACGCGTGTGATGTTACTGCTGGTGTTTGCTGCTCGAAGACATAAAGCACTTAGAAGGTATATAGCTAATGCAGTTGTTAATCTGATTTTTCTGTCTTAATATGCTTGATGTTATGGCAAGCCAGTAAAATGTTTTTAGTGGTGCCATAATTAACTCCTGGTATGACAAAGATGACAACACAATAGGAATGTAAGACACAGGAAACCATTCCCAGTAAACATTACCAGCTGTAATCACTCACTGTCCATGCCTGTGTGCTGAGGCCTTTTCAGTCATTAGGGTAATATGTTTTCTTAAGTAGGTGCGTAGGCCGAGGTTTGGGTTTGACCCAAAATGGCCGCATCTGCCTACTTCACGAGAGGTTCTTGCATTTTTTATTTATTTCTTAAACTTGTTCTTTAGGCATAAGATCTCCCTTCTCTTCCATGTGCTCTTGATCCTTCTTGTGTAATGACAGACACTGAATACTATCTCTGTGCTTTACTGTTGTAGGCAGCTCACAGCTGGTCCACGAGGGAGACATTGCCATCCTACCAGGCCGCAGTGCCAGGATATGTCCAAACAACAGCTGCTTCTGGCCTAAATCCAGCGATGGGACCGTCTATGTGCCCTACACCCTCAGTACCACTTACAGTGAGTTGACCTTTACACCAAGACTCAAGATTTCCTTTCATAGATACCTTCCCCGGTTGCTTCCTCTTACGTCATCCTCTCCTTTCCTCTGTTGTCCTCAGGTGCACAAGATCTGGCAGCCATTATAAATGCAATGAGTGAGTTTGCAACATTGACCTGCATCCGCTTTGTGACCCGCACGGCAGAACCAAATTACCTCCAGATCCTTCCTACAAGTGGGTAAGAGCACAGGACACCCAAGGACTGACCCTATATTCAGCATCACACCAGACAGGGCTCCATCAGATAGACTCATTACCTCCAGATCCATCCCGTGGCTGTGTAAGAGCACAGAGTCCACTAAGGTCTGATCCTACATTCAGCATCACACCAGACTGGACTCAATCACATAAACTTAGTGTTAATATCCATGTTCCCCAGATGAAACATGACAAGCTGAATTATCGTGCATAATCTCCAGCTTGCATAGGATGCAAAGAAGAACAATATATCCCCACACCGCATAGTTAAGATACATAGAATGGGGCAAAAGGTAGTGTAGTGAAAATATTTACCTTCACCAGTGTGTTTGTTGACACTAGAAAAAGTGTCCTCTAGATATGAAATGGGGTTGTTCAGCTTCACGCCCCATTGTGCTTTCGCTAAACTAAATGTCCAGTGGGACAGCTCGCTTCAGGCAATCCCTTTATGACTCTATTCCTTAAGGCTGCTGTTCTTGAATGAGTGCTACCACTAAAACTGAGATCTTCAGATTGGAAAACCAGATGTGTGACCCTCTCCCTGGTGGCCTACCCCTTTCGATGCCACTTAAAATCCAACAGAATCAGCTCGCAATCTCGAAGTGATTTTCGATTAAAATTTTTCTTTTTGTTTTCAAATTTCCAAACTCATATGCACTTGCTATTTTATGTTGAAAGTACTCCGGAAAATTGCCCCTTTCTGCCTTTTGACTCCCAGAAGATCTTGGCCCAGTCCTTGACATTAAGTAGACTGGATCGTTGTAACTCGGTCTGTACTGGTCTTCCTGCGCATCTGATCTACAAATTACAACTTGTACAAAATTCAGCACCACGATTGATTCACACTGCACTCAAATGGGACTATATATTGGCATGCATATCTTTAAGGGATATAGAGGTTTTGTTTACAATATTAAATCTATACAGTATATCGTTTTAGGTTAATCTAAAAAAAACTTGATAATTAGTTACATCGGCTGAAAGCCCTCAGAATGTGATTGTCACTGGGTTGCTCTGCTGACCACCACTTAGAGTCCCTGCATGTTTTTTTGTGCCTCTGTGAATGATCATTCATGTTCCGTGAGCTCTCACTGGTGTATCCACAGGGGATGTGTCCTCTAATTTAAAGACACTCCATGGGTTCTGTACTGTCCATGAGGACCCTCTATGGGTTGTGGATTCACAGTGAAAGACCTTACATGCGCTGTGGATTTTAAATTATATACTTTCCATTGACTGTGGGTACTCAGTGGAGATGGTCCTCCATGGGCTGCCAGCATCCATTAAAAGGGTGTCACTGACTTGAGGAGACTTAGTGACATAGCCTATTACGAGTTGTGACCCTCAATGTCTGGAAACTATGTGCAGAACATTCCCTTCCCTGGGCAGAGAGCACTCAGTGAAAGACTTTCCATTGGCAGAGGGCTCTCAGTGAAAAGCTTTCCATGGGCAGAGGACTCTCAGTGAAAGACTTTCCATGGGCAGAGGGCTCTCAGTGAAAAGCTTTCCATGGGCAGAGGACTCTCAGTGAAAGACTTTCCATGGGCAGAGGGCTCTCAGTGAAAGACTCTCCATTGGCAGAGGGCTCTCAGTGAAAGACTTTCCATTGGCAGAGGGCTCTCAGTGAAAAGCTTTCCATGGGCAGAGGGCTCTCAGTGAAAGACTCTCCATTGGCAGAGGGCTCTCAGTGAAAGACTCTCCATGGGCAGAGGGCTCTCAGTGAAAAGCTTTCCATGGGCAGAGGGCTCTCAGTGAAAGACTCTCCATGGGCAGAGGGCTCTCAGTGAAAGACTTTCCATTGGCAGAGGGCTCTCAGTGAAAGACTCTCCATGGGCAGAGGGCTCTCAGTGAACATCTTTCCATTGGCAGAGGGCTCTCAGTGAAATACTCTCCATTGGCAGAGGGCTCTCAGTGAAAGACTTTCCATTGGCTGAGGGCTCTCAGTGAAAAGCTTTCCATGGGCAGAGGGCTCTCAGTGAAAGACTCTCGATTGGCAGAGGGCTCTCAGTGAAAGACTCTCCATTGGCAGAGGGCTCTCAGTGAAAGACTCTCCATTGGCAGAGGGCTCTCAGTGAAAGACTCTCCATTGGCAGAGGGCTCCCAGTAAAAGACTTTCCATTGGCAGAGGGCTCTCAGTGAAAGACTCTCCATTGGCAGAGGGCTCTCAGTGAAAAGCTTTCCATGGGCAGAGGGCTCTCAGTGAAAGACTTTCCATGGGCAGAGGGCTCTCAGTGAAAGACTCTCCATTGGCAGAGGGCTCTCAGTGAAAGACTCTCCATTGGCAGAGGGCTTCCAGTGAAAGACTCTCCATTGGCAGAGGGCTCTAAGTGAAAGACTCTCCATGGGCAGAGGGCTCTAAGTGAAAGACTCTCCATGGGCAGAGGGCTCTCAGTGAAAGACTTTCCATTGGCAGAGGGCTCTCAGTGAAAAGCTTTCCATGGGCAGAGGACTCTTGGTGAAAGACTATAAATGTGATGTGGATTTAGCGGTGTACCTTCCATGGAGAATCACCTCTTTGTGAGAAATAATACCAAATGGCCTTTGACCTCTCGGTGACAGTATACCATAAGGGTTTGTGGACTCTGTATGACAGATCTGCAGTTCCATGCAATCCCACCGACTGTATTAGGCCCTCAATGTGGGGACCTCTGGACTATAAATAGCCAGGAGGTTCCGATGGCTGGATCCTGTATGATTTGTTCAATCCTTAGTGTTGTGTTGGATGGATCCTGTTTGCTTTGTATATTACCTAGAGTTTCTGATAGTTGGAGCCTGTATGCTTTGTTCATTCCCCAGTGTTGTGATGCCTGGATCCTGGATGTTCTGTTCATTCTCTAGTGTTGTGATGGCTGGATCCTGCATCCTTTGTTTATTCCCTAGAGGTTCTGATAGTTGGATCCTGTATGCTTTGTTCATTGGTTTGTGTTGCGATGGCTGGACCCTTTATGCTTTGTACATTCCATAGTGTTCTCATGGCTGAATCCTGTATGCTTTGTACATTCCCTAGTGTTGTCATGGCTGAATTCTGTATGCTTTGTACATTCCCTAGTGTTCTGATAACTGGACCCTGTATGCTTTGTACATTCCTCAGTGTTCTGATCGCCGGCTCCTTTATGCTTTGTTCTTTCTCTAGAGGATCTGATGGTTGGATCCTGTATGCTTTGTTCATTCCCTACTATTGTGATGGCTGGATTCTGTATGCTTTGTTCATTTCTCAGTATTGTGGTGGCTGGATTCTCTATGCTTTGTTTATTCCCCAGTGTTGTGGATGCTGGGTCTTGTATACTTTGTTCATTCCCTCGTGTTCTAATGGCTGGATCCTGTATGCTTTGTTCATTTCCCAGTATTGTGGTGGCTGGATCCTGTATGCTTTGTTAATTTCCCAGTATTGTGGTGGTTGGATCCTGTATGCTTTGTTCATTCCCTAGTGTTGTGATTGCTGGATCCCGTATTCTTTGTTCATTCCCTAGTGTTGTGATTGCTGGATTCCGTATGCTTTGTTTATTCCCTAGTGTTGTGGATGCTGGATCTTGTATACTTTGTTCATTCCCTTGTGTTCTAATGGCTGGATTCTGTATGCTTTGTTTATTCCATAGTGTTGTGGATGCTGGATCCTGTATACTTTGTTTATTCCTTCGTGTTCTAATGGCTGGATCCCGTATGCTTTGTTCATTTCTCAGTATTGTGGTGGCTGGATTCTGTATGCTTTGTTCATTTCTCAGTATTGTGGTGGCTGGATTCTGTATGCTTTGTTCATTTCTCAGTATTGTGGTGGCTGGATCCTGTATGCTTTGTTCATTTCTCAGTATTGTGGTGGCTGGATTCTGTATGCTTTGTTGATTTCTCAGTATTGTGGTGGCTGGATCCTGTATGCTTTGTTCATTTCTCAGTATTGTGGTGGCTGGATTCTGTATGCTTTGTTCATTTCTCAGTATTGTGGTGGCTGGATTCTGTATGCTTTGTTCATTTCTCAGTATTGTGGTGGCTGGATCCTGTATGCTTTGTTCATTTCTCAGTATTGTGGTGGCTGGATTCTGTATGCTTTGTTCATTTCTCAGTATTGTGGTGGCTGGATTCTGTATGCTTTGTTCATTTCTCAGTATTGTGGTGGCTGGATTCTCTATGCTTTGTTTATTCCCTAGTGTTGTGATTGCTGGATTCCGTATGCTTTGTTTATTCCCTAGTGTTGTGGATGCTGGATCCTGTATACTTTGTTCATTCCCTAGTGTAAATGACAGTGCACTACCACATCATGCTTTGGTAATATATTAATGAAAAGTGAGTTTATAAACATGAACTGGGAAATATTCATGCCCAGATAGCAATGCTATTAGTGAACTAGGAGGCAAACCTGGGATCATGTGTACCCTATATGTGGGCTTGATTCTTATTATACACGGAGCAAATGGTTAGTCTTTTGTACAGCAGCAGTAGTGAACTTGAAGATGTGATAATGAAGAAAAAGGTGGCTCATTAAAACAAAATATTTTCCTATGATCACACAATTTAAGACCAGCAAGTATG
The DNA here is from genome assembly GCF_964263255.1 of Lissotriton vulgaris. Lineage (NCBI taxonomy): Eukaryota > Metazoa > Chordata > Amphibia > Caudata > Salamandridae > Lissotriton > Lissotriton vulgaris. Next base: position 299,771,637 of record NC_141688.1, on the reverse strand, counting down.
GGTCAAGTATATTACAGTTAGGTTGAGTAGATTATTCAACCTACTAGATCAGCGGGTCTACTTACTTTTTTATGATTTTTAGAGCTTATGCTTTGTTTATTCCCTTGTGTTGTGATGGCAGATCCTGTCTGCTTTGTACATTCCCCAGTGTTCTGATCGCCGGCTCCTTTATTCTTTGTTCTTTCTCTAGAGTATCTGATGGCTGGACCCTGTATGCTTTGTACATTCCCTAGTGTTGTGATGGCTCGATCCTGTATGATTTGTTTATTCCCTAGTGCTGTGATGGCAGATCCTGTCTGCTTTGTTTATTCTCTATTCTTCTGATGGTTGGGTCCTGTATGTTTTGTTCGTACCCCAGTTTTGTGATGACTTGATCCTGTACACTTTGTTTATTCCCTAGTGGTGTGGGTGTTCGATCGTGTATGCTTTGTTTATTCCCTAGTGGAGAGGTGGTGAGGTGGCTTGTTCCTGTAGGCCTGTTAATTTCCTAATGTTCTGATGGCAGGATCCTGAATGCTTTGTTCAATCCCTTGCGTTGTGATGAGACCCCTATCACTGGGTTCTCTTTATGTCTGTCTACACTTCCTCTCAATCTTGTAGCATGGGGTATATTTCTTTCAGTGAATCACATGTCCCTCAAATTTAATCAGTGGTGGATGTGTTCCATTTGCTGAAGTTTGCATTCCCTAGCTGAAAGAAGCCACCCTTGCAGTGCTGAGGGTTGCCACTGAGGTCTGGATATGAAACTCTTCTTACAGTTGTATTCAATAAACTGTTAAGAGTTTAATAGGGTTTCTGGGGCTGTCAGTGGTTACTGAGCGGCATCAGTGGGTGGTGCGTACTGTGCCACATCATTTACCACTTGTATCCCAGGGACACAGGTTCCATTGAACCACAACTGAATTACTCCTGTTGTGCTTGTGACTCTTTAAGAGCAGCAAGGCTGGGTAGCCAAGGCTTGCTCCAGGAGGTGGTTGAGGGTTTGGAACTCACAGTACAATAACAATGATTGCACACAATTATCAAAAAAATCCAGTAGAAAGGATATTTTGTTATTTTTTAATGTGAATTGCATCGACACAAAGGAAAGCAAAGGAGTTAATATAGAGAACACCTAAAACACAGAAGGTCTAAGGTGCTCATGTGGCCTCAATACAACCTCAGGCAATACCCTAGCATGCTTGCAGTACGTCAGTCCAGCTGGAGTTCTTCCAAAGTGTTATTCTATTAGGGGATGTTATGCTGTTCTCTATTACGGCTAGGAATGGGTCTTTAATCTTTAAATATGGTGGTGTGTATAATTCTCCTGTTCAGTGGAGCAAAGATGCCAGGCATAGTGTTGCAGTGTACCAGCCTGACTTTGATATGTTAGATGTTTGTCTGAACAGGTCTCTCGATGTGATGACCATCACAACACAAGGCAGGAGGGGGTCTCAGCGTCTTTTGCTGGATCTAGCAGGAAAGAGATGTACTGTATATTCCTGTTCCTCTCATAGATCCACGAGGTCTAAATGCATAGATTCCACAGGCAGAGAAGAGTACACAAAAGATAAAAGACAACCTAGAGGGGCCCATCATTTTAGGACACCACTCTCAATGCATATGCTTTCTCAGTTGTAAAACACACATGTAACATGACACACACAAACACAACACTGACTGCGTTAGAGTATGGATCCCAGTCATGGGGGACGCAACAGATTGACCCATAGGCAGCTGGCAGATCTGCCTCCCCCAGTTAGACAATACCCACAGATGTGGAGTCCACTGGGAGAAAACCTCTCAGGGTAGGCCAGAAATGAATCAGACTAGTTCCGGATGACACAGCTTTCCTTTGCATGCAAGGTCTTTTATCACAACCTAGACTGCACATTGTCACTGTCCCAGAATCCGTACTCCCTTGCAGATAACTACAGTCAGAGAGGAGATGCACAGGCCGATGCCTTGAATGGACTAAAATTGTAATATTCGTTCTCCGAGGATGCGATTGCAGTGATTTATGGATCTCCCTGGTCCATCTTCTCCCCTAGGTGCTGGTCGTACGTTGGGAAGACAGGGGGAGGACAGCAGGTATCTCTCTCCGGGGGATGTATGTCCAGAGGAACCATCCAGCATGAGCTGAACCACGCCCTGGGCTTCTACCACGAGCAGAGCCGCAGCGACCGCGACAACTATGTGACCATCATGACGGAGAACATCGCGCCTGGTCAGTGACACCCCCGGGCTCCACTTACCCCTGAGAGGGAAAACTGAGTACAGCTCAGACTCCTGATGGTCTCACCAGGGCATTGATTTAGATATCTGATTGGCTCAGCTTATGTTTGATCAAAGGTACTCACCGACACAACCTTTCTACCAATCTGACCCTTCCTTACAGTGATCAATATTTGTCACTATCACAAGCAGTCTGGTGTCCTTTTTGCAAAAGTTGCCATTGCTGAGGTCATTACCTGGAGCAAACCATTTGCTGTTAGCCTACATAAAAATGTTTGGCACAGGCTAACCTGAGACCCATGTTTAAAATGCATTTTCTTGAAATTGATCATGAAGATCAGTGACTGCTAACTGCAGTGCCTGCTACAGAGACACGGGGTCCAGAGAGACACAGAAGTCATGCATTGTCCTCGCAGCACATCATGTTAAGTTGCTGTGCTGCATTGAGTGAATGCAACACTAAGATGTGCTCTTCTGCTCTCTCCCAGTGCTGTTGGCAGACTTTAGGCAGACATTCACCAACAAAGAGAGCCTTGCACCATAGCGATAGAGTGGCTGCGTTGTCCGTACCATCGTTTTTGTGCTGGGACTGGTCCCTTTGAATATAAAAGCTATGCTTTAAGACTTTTCACACATTATATGTGTGCTGTGCAATGCAGCTCACATGCAAAGTGGGAAGAAAGAGAAATACAAGATTTTCACCCTGTTGCACTTTTCTTGACGAGGCGCAGAATTTTGGCCCAAATTCCTGTCGACAGTTTTTTGTAGATAGGGATTTATGTCAAAAGCCATCGGTTGTTGCATAGTGACCCCTGTGCACCACTCATGAATGCCCCTTTGACTCAAAGTAATGCAAGGAGGAGCAAAGCACAAATGTTGCTACTTTGGGTTACAATCCAACACAAATCGCGAATGGTGTTGGATTGTAAATTCCACCTGAACCCTTTGATCGAGTTTGCATTAGAAAAGTAACATAAACCTGATACACAGCATGTGTTTTTATGTGGGCCCAGGGCCGGATGAAATGTACAGCACCTTGAGCACCACTCTTTCTCACTCCACTATGTCACATGCAAATAATTGTGTTTCTTTCTACAGTTTTCTCACCCTCCGATTGCATGGCATCTCAAACCTGCTCTGTATTCCCAAAGTTCTGCATGAAAATCTCCCCTCTCCTTTCCTTAGAATGCACGACTCCTCTCTTTGCGCACAACCTACTTTTAGTCGCAGGCATGTTTGCCCTCATCTTTATAATTGCCTTTTTGCTAATGTCCTCATTTTATTCCAAATTTTCAGAACAATCCCCTCTGCTTTGAAAGTCATTCCTGCAAACTAACAATACCTAATCTCCTCTTTCATGATTTAATCCCACAAGGCATCAATTACAACTCACATACCCCCTCCCCTTCCGAAATGAGCACCACTAACTCCTAATAGTTTTCAGTTCCTCAACGAAGCTGGAGTAAATGCATTGTACAGTTTTCTTGAGAGCACAAGACTAATCCCAGTAACCAACAACCACTGGATGAACCACTGAACCGTGGGTGCCCGGAGCAGTGTGCTCCCTGGCATAAAGGGCTTCAGTGCCTTGCCAAGGTTAGTAAAATCCAAACAAAAGCAACTATGATACAATACTATACAATGTAAGGCGCAGGGTGCACCCTGGAGATTATCAAAGGGGTTGGATCACTCATTGAGGCAAAAAAGTTTCATAAGGAAAAAAAATGATGATTTTTCCTTCAAAAAGACATTGGGAGTTATCTTTAAAATTGGTCGAAACTCCAGTGCATCGCTCCTGCATGTATGTAGGCACTGGCTTTTATTTTTTGTGAACCTCACTTGAGGCAATATGGTGATCTTCATCAAATAGGATTTATATTTTGAGTTTTACAGCTGCATATCACATGCTAAAGCGATGAAGTGATTGACCTCATATCTTGTGCCTTTCGATCTGGTGCTGAGGCTCAGATATGAACCACCCCCACATGCTCCCAGTTTCACAGCTCTGCCATTGGACTACTTCTAACCCTTGCAAGGGCACAAGGAAGCACCACCCCCAGTGAGCTGGGACCTTCTCATCATTGAAATGTGCCCTGTCAGGCTCAGTCGTCACTAACTCATCTTTACTCTTTGCTCATCTTAACAGAAAACATCGGCAACTTTAACAAAGAGAACACCAACAACCTTGGCCTGGAGTACGACTACTCCTCCGTGATGCATTATGGGATGTAAGTATCCAATGCTCAGCTAAGAAGAGATCTTCTATTTAAACCACTCATTAAAGGCTTTCACATATAGGCAATGAACAAGATTAAGATTTTGGTGGACAGGATACTCCTTTGCAAACATGACAGATTTCCCTCCCGCCAAACCCTAGGACCACCCGCTTCATCTAAAGATGGGCGAACTCTAAGAACCTCGTCGACAGAACCCCTGTTGATGATGAAATACTTCCTGTGACAGCCCAATGGAGTAGCGGCAATCTGAGGAATGGCATGACAATGCCTGCCCTACTTAGGGTGTAATATCTTTTTTCCCTGTCCATCACCAATCCTAGCTTTGAGGGACAGGGAGAAAACAATAACGACCCCCGCAACCTGGGTTAAATCTTTTAGTAATTGGAAGGAACCGCAGTGATGATGGTTTGTTTTATTGTGTAGAGATGACAGATGTGCTGGTGGTCCTGTCTAAATTTGGCAGATGGAGTACAGTCAGAGTGGCATAGCTAATGTCCACTGACACCCCCCCCTAGCCCTCCATCCATCAAACCCTAACTCACACCCAGTGATTTTGATCACATTCTAATGTGATCTTTTTAATCATTACTGAGATTACTGAACCTGGGAAGTAGAAGGCAGTGTGTATTTCAACTTTGATAGTGGGGGGGGGGGGGGAGGGGCAGGAAGCAAAGCCTGGTGCATATTTGAACTTCTATATGTGAAGAAGACCACCAGAGTTTTGACTCTGTCTATTAGAAGGGAAAGGAGCAACGGAAAGATGGCTGCGTTGGTGTTCATGAGCGCCAGAATGTAGATGCGTCTTAGGAGGACGAAAGTGAAACAGGGCAGTATATTCACGGCTTTGTCAGTGAACGAGTTCCAACTGAGTGGAATGTCCATGGAGGAGGAAGATTAGTGCCAGCATGGCTGCGTTGGTGAACATGATTGGTCAGGATTAACACTCTGTATGTGAAGCAGGGTATTGAATGATGGCTGGGTTGGTGAACATGGGTGCTACAGTATGGAACTGCCGTAGATGATGAGGGTAAGAAAGTGAAGGCGAGTCATGGCTGTGTCAGCACATGTTACCATAGAGTGGAAAGTCCATGGGTGAAAAAGGGCAGGTAAATGCTGTCTCAGTTGGTGAACATGCTCGGTTTAGAGTGGTAGTGCCATTATTTATGAATGACAGGAGGATGATACCTAAATGCTAAAGTCATCCTCTGTTGAAAGCAGAAATGTTGTGAGAATTAACAGGAGGAATTGTTCACATCAGTGCTTTTGAAGATCTGAGGCTCTGAGTGAGGGTGAAGGTGCTAAGGTGGATATATTCTGTCCTCCATGCCTTGGAGGCTCAATAAATGGAAAGCTCTGAAGTTCTAGACAGGATAGGGAAGGATCTGCAGGGGTTAGTTCAGGAAATTCTTTGAGACTAAATTTAGACATTCAACGTTTTAAGTAATATCCAAATATTTGACCCACAGCTAGACGTTCTGTAGATTTCTATGGGTGAATAATGAACTATAATGGCACACACATGATAGGCTTTAACTGTAAGGTCTTCCTTACCCCAGGTATTCTTTCAGTAACAAATTTGGACAGCCGAGCATCATCCCCAAGCCAAATCCTGACAGACCCATTGGACAGAGAAATGGGCTTAGCAACCTGGATGTTTCCAAACTCAACACCCTGTATCAGTGCGGTAAGGAGTGCATGTATGCATGAATAGTCTGAAATTCCACAGCAGTCCCAGTATCTTTTAATTCTAGCTGGTTCTGTTATGTTTTTTTAATTATTCTAGTTCAACTTCAACTAAAATGGGACTTTTATTTTGAGTTTATTTTTAGAGCTCACTCTATGGAATAAATTATTGTGTTTAGGCGCCAGGCTCCGTAAATAATAGCATAAAATACTATATACATGTAAGTGCTCCAGAAAAGAACACACATGAATGTTTCAAGGCTTTCCTAAAGGTAAGCAGAGTATGTCTATTCTTAATATCCATTGGCACTATATTCTAAAGCTATGGGCCAACTTGCAAGAATCTGCCGTCTCTCTTCCACTGAATATCAGTACTTGCATTGTGAAGAAGATATAAGCCACAAGATTCTGAGTTGCAGGAGGGAAGATGTCTAGTGGTTTTACCCCATAAACAGTCTTGGGCCGTTTCCTTGCTGCACTTAAAAACAAGGAATGCTATGTTGAAGATGATGACTTTTTGGATAGGGATTTTGGATGGGTACCAATGAAGTCTAGCCTGCTGATTAAATGACAATGTATCTCTTGTTTTAAAACATGTGATGTGACCATGTCCTGTACATGTTGCTTCTTGGTAATTAGATTTTTGGAATCCCACTCATAAAGGAATTGGTTTAATCCATATGTGAAACAGTCAGTGAACCCGACATGATTTTGTGATGTTTGTTTTGGATGTAGGGCAATGTCTGTTGCAGTTGTCTTAAGCTGATAAACCTAAATCACTACAGAGCTGATGTGAGGCTCAAAGTTGAATTCTGTTTCTCAGATGACCCCCATCCTTTTAGATGTCTTAGTGAAGGTGCGTAGGATCTCAAAAAAAGTCCGGGGGAAAAGTGAGGTTATTCAGGAGCATGTGACATGATCCCATGCAGAGCATCTCAGATTTTGCTCCACTTAACTTGGGCCCACTTTTGTTTATTCACCTGGCCACATTATTTAGGCCTTGTTTAAGGACAATGACCCCGTCCTTCAGGCTCCACACATGCAGATAGATTAGTATGTCATCATCAAACAAACAATATTCAGATCTCCGGTCCTAATGATAGATAAAGTGCCTTGAAGGACAGGGGAGGGAAATAGTGAGAGAGAAGGGTGAACCCTGGGGCACCGCACCTTCAAACCTCTACTCTGATGACTTGAAAGGCCCACTCCTGACACTTAGTGTCTGACCTGTCAGGAAATTATCAAAACCATTATAGAGCTGCATCCAACACAGTGGGCGCCGTTGTTTAGCTGGTTAAGCAGTAGGTCGTAGTCCACTGTGTAGAATGAGGGTGATAAATCTGTCAGTATCAGCCAAAATAAAGAAGTTTCACCATCATCATCTAAGGCAGGCAACTAAAACTGTCCTATTGTCTTGCTGAGAGGTAAAAATCTGCTCCAATCGCCACTCTCTGTTCTTCCTGCTGATAGGATGAAATCTCAGCATTTATCCGGCTGCATTCCAGGCTTTGTTCCCCCCTCCAGCAATTCTAGCATTTCTCCTCTGATCAGATCTCAGCATTTGTCCTCAAATGTAAATGTATTTGATCTTATATAGCGCACAGCTACCCCCAGTGGGTTTCCCGGCGCTTGCTTAGGGAACCCGTCCTGGTATTCCCCTGTGAGATAACCCCGGCAGAGTATCCACAAGGTGAAAGCCAGGCATCCCGCCGCGAGGGGCCATTGTGGAGATTAAGCAAGCTATTGCCCAGAGTCGCAGAGTGTGAACCCGTGAGTTGAGAAGGCACCGGAGCGAGAATTATCGAGTCCGTGGAATTTTTAGCTTGAGACCTGCCGAGGTGGGGAATTGAACCCTGGTCCAGGGCCAATCTCAGCTTCCGGGTCTGCCACCTCTAGCCCCTGAGCCACACTTCTCCACAACCAGGGGTTAAATGGGACACCAACACATATTGCCAGAGTGTATCCCAGCACTTACCCCTTGATGGGATTCCAGGATTTATTCCCTGATGGGATCCCAATATTTATTCCCTGATAGGATCCCAGAATGTATCACTTGATTTGATCTCATCAAATATTGCCCATTGGGATCCCAAATTGTATTGCCTGATTGAGTTCCCACATGTATCCCAAGATTGGATCACAGCATTTACCCCTTGGTTGGATCCCAGCATTTATCCACTGGTTGGATCCCAGCATTTATCCTTTGATTGGATCCCAGCATTTATCCCCTGGTTGGATCCCAGCATTTATCCTTTGATTGGATCCCAGCATTTATCCTTTGATTGGATCCCAGAATTTAACCCCTGGTTGGATCCCAGCATTTAACCCCTGGTTGGATCCCAGCATTTATCCTGTGATTGGATCCCAGCATTTATCCCCTGGTTGGATCCCAGCATTTATCTTTTGAATGGATCCTAGCATTTATCCTTTGATTGGATCCCAGCATTTAACGCCTGGTTGGTACCCAGCATTTGTCCCCTGGTTGGATCCCAGCATTTATCCTTTGATTGGATCCCAGCATTTATCCCCTGGTTGGATCCCAGCGTTTATCCCCTGGTTGGAATCCCAGAGTTTATCCCCTGGTTGGATCCCAGCATTTATCCTTTGATTGGATCCCAGCATTTATCCTTTGATTGGATCCCAGCATTTATCCTGTGATTGGATCCCAGCATGTATCCCCTGGTTGGATCCCAGCATTTATCCTTTGATTGGATCCCAGCATTTAACGCCTGGTTGGTACCCAGCATGTGTCCCCTGGTTGGATCCCAGTATTTATCATTTGATTGGATCCCAGCATTTATCCCCTGGTTGGATCCCAGCATGTATCCCCTGGTTGGAATCCCAGAGTTTATCCCCTGGTTGGATCCCAGCATTTATCCTTTGATTGGATCCCAGCATTTATCCTTTGATTGGATCCCAGCATTTATCCTTTGATTGGATTCCAGCATTTATCCCCTGGTTGGATCCCAGCATTTATCCTATGATTGGATCCCAGCATTCATCCCCTGATTGGATCCCAGCATTTATCCCCTTGTTGGATTTCAGTATTTATTGCTTGATTGGATCCCAACACTTATCCCCTGATTGGATCCCATCATTTATCCCCTGATTGTTTCTCAGCATGTATCCTTTGATTGAATTCCAGCACTTATCCATTGACTGGGTTCCAGCAATTATTCCTTGAAAAGATCTCAGCATTTACTCCTTGGTTGGATCCCAGCATTTATCCCCTGGTTGGTTTCAATCATTTAATCCTCAATTGGATCCCAGCATTTATCCTTTGAGTGGATCCCAGCATGTATTACTTGTTTGGATCCCAGCATTTATCCCCTGATTGGATCCCAGCATGTATCACTGGTGAGCTGTCTGCATTCAATTCATGATTGCCTCCCAGCATTTATTTTGTAATGTGATCTCAGCATTTAACTCCCAGCATACATTCAGTGGACGCTGGAATTCACAAGCACAAATTACTTCTTTATGGAACCATCTTCCTCTTATAAGGGAGTTCCAGGTTTAATGTTAGAGTTCTGCTATGGCCCTGTTTGTTCCCTTTATGGTGTTTGACATTTGGATTCCTAGGTTTGAAAATGTCCCTGCCGTTGAGTGTTATGTCTTTTTATCATTAGAAGTTAAGTGGCTTTATAGCTATACACCATGTATATTTCTTTGACCTGGATACATGTCACTGAAGACCAGAAAAGGGAAAGTGGAGAGATAGAAATATTCTATTCTTGATCCTATATCTACTGCAAATGTATCTGCACCAGGGCAGTTGGTGTCAACACTGAATGTAGTTTTCGGTGCCTACCGATGTTCTTGTGTGAGTACAGATCATTGCTAATACTTGCTAAGACTTGCACTGAGTGCTGATTGTCCACAGAGATCATTGTATAGGTCAAGGGGCTTCTTCTTGGAGGAGGTATAAGATACCTGCTTAAATACTGGTGAGCCTAACTAAGAAATTCTCAGTAGGAGCTGGTAGATTGTGGAACTTCTACCTGTCACAGTCATTGTAAAGTTTCAAGACATCACTTTTTAAAGAATTTTCATTTTCATATTTGGTTTCAGATAAGTGCAGCACTCTTCTCTCTGACCCGACCGGCACTGTGAAGTCATCAAATAACCCCTCCTCGTACCCAAACAACATTAACTGTGTCTACCTGATCCGAGTGCCTTCTGATAAGGTAATGTAGCCAGTCACGCTTTCCTCCTGCCAGAGTCCTAGCTGGCTGGGGGGTGCACTGGGCTAGGACCTGCCTGATTGACAGGTGGCAGAGGTAGCTGCTGAGGCAGGTCACTATGGTTAGAGTGGTAATTCAGCAAGGAGTAGGATCTGTCCTAGAAATGTTCTGTCTAATGATGACAGAACCATTGCCACAGAACTTCTGAGACGACTGATTAGTGGTTGTTATTTAAACCTATAGTAGTGCTGTCACCACAGAGAAGACGGAATACGGGTTAAAGCGTGGGTCTGCATGGTGCAAGTAAGCTAGACCCTGAGCAAGTTCAAATTGGACTTCAAAGAAATGCCACAAGGGGGCAGTAAACAAAGGTGAGGGAGAATGCCATTGTAGTTCCCCAGAGGATATGGATATGTAAGGGTAAATCTATTAATGAACAGTGTAGCAGGAGAGAATACTGGGTTGCAGTATTATCCTCTGAGTGTATGGGACAAGAATATTGAGTTTTGAATATATCGCTACAAAAAAATCATAGCCAAAATATCAGCAACTAAAATATGGTTATAGTCAATATATGTATAGATAAGTATAGACTTACTAATCTAAATTTCACATTTTTCTTGACAGGATATAGATATATGGCTTCAAGTTAAGGTGATGCGGAGAGTAGTTAATCTATACTTAGCTATACATACTGTGGATGCTGTATTGTTGATATTCTGGCTACAATGTTTTTGTGTGTGATATTTCTCTGCTCGATATTCTAATGTATAAGCCTTGCATTAAGCTTAAGCTTCTCTTCCCAATGTGGAAACCCAACATGAGATTTTATCTTTAGGGTGGCAGCCATCTTCGTTTAATTGGTCTTCTGTTGGGCATCACTCACACTCAAAGGTAGGACAGAGGGTATTGATAATCCAGAGGCAGTGCCACAGAGGTATAGGACCTTCACTATGAGCCCAGTGAGGAACCATCTGTGCCAGGCGTCTTGAAGCTTACACCAGCCTAGCTATCTCTGTTACTCCTTTTATTTGACTGACAGCCTCAGCTTAGCACAAGCAATCAAGTATCCAGTGTGTAACTTCTTCACAAGAGGTACCTGAGCATCATCAGAGGTTTGGTTCCAAGTAGAGGCACCAAGAGAGAAAAAACGAAGATCAAGGACAGCATAAGGGTGTCCTGTCTCTTTGAACACACAGTTAAAGTGGAGGGATTGTGGTGAAGGATGCCAAAGATGGAAGCAGTCACTGAATTAAAGAGTCGAGGTAAAGGGATGCATGCATTGGCCGATATTCAATGCGAAATTACCAACTGAGTCTAGTCTAGCATAACTTTCAAAAACAGAAAAACATCCCTTTTTAAACAAATGGAGGCTAGAAAGTTCAAGGAACTCTAGAAATTGTGTGTCTAATTCACTGCTCTTTCTTCTAGATTCTTCTGCAGTTTGATGCCTTCGATCTCCAATCATCCCCAAACTGCGCCTCTGACTACCTCACAATTTACGATGGCAACAATAAGGCAGCCCCAGTCTTACTCAGCAAAGCATGTGGTACCGGAGAGCTCCAGCCATTCACCTCTTCCGGAAATGAGATGTTGTTGGAGTTTGTGACGGACGGCTCCATCACGGCCAGTGGGTTCAAGGCCTCCTACAGCAATGGTACGATCCTTGGTGTCAAGCCACTCTTAAACAGGGAGAAGAAATGCTATTCCGGATTTCTCTCTGTGATCTCGATGTCATTGCGATGTGTTTTTCCCCTATCCTGCTAATGTACTACGTAGCTCTCAATGGTGCTGGGTGTTGTCAAATTCAAATTCAAAACTCACAAAAATTGATTGTCAAAAAAAAACAGGGAGAAGGACTCGGAGGCCTCCTATGGCAATGGCACGGTCCTTGTTGTCGGGCACTGTCACACAGGGGAGGGAGGACTCCGTTGCCTTCTACAGGAATGGTACGGTCCTTGGTGTCAAGCTCCTCGCAGACAGGGAGAAGGACCCAGAGGCCTCCTACAGCAATGGTACGGTCCTTGGTGTCAGGCCACTTTTAAACAGGGAGAAGGACTTGAAGGCCTCCTATGGCATTGGCATTGTCCTTGATGTCGGGCGCTGTCAGACAGGGGAGGGAGGACTCCGTTGCCTTCCTCAGCAATGGTACGGTCCTTGGTGTCAGGCCACTTTTAAACAGGGAGAAGGACTCGAAGGCCTCCTATGGCATTGGCACTGTCCTTGATGTCGGGCGCTGTCACACAGGGGAGGGAGGACTCAGTTGCCTTCTACAGGAATGGTACGGTCCTTGGTGTCAAGCTGCTCGCAGACAGGGAGAAGGACCCAGAGGCCTCCTACAGCAATGGTACAGTCCTTGGTGTCAGGCTACTTTTAAACAGGGAGAAGGACTCGAAGGCCTCCTATGGCATTGGCACTGTCCTTGGTGTCGGGCGCTGTCAGACAGGGAGGGAGGACTCTGTTGCCTTCCTCAGCAATGGTACGGTCCTTGTAATCAGGTCGCTCTAAGACAGTGAAGGGAGGACTCAGAGGCCTCCTACATCAATGGAATGGTCCTGATTTTAGGGTGCTCTCAGTAAAGGAAATGGGTTCTAAAAGCCTCCTACAACAGTGGTATGGCCCTTGGTGTCAGAGCGCTTTTACCCAGGGGATGGAGGAGGCCACAAAGACCTCCTAGAGCATAGAGGGCGAGGGGACGCAAAGGCCTCTTGTTGGGACCCAGTGAGCTCTGCTCCCAGGATATCGTGGCATGTTGGCATTCAGTTTACTGCAGGAACTACCTGTTTCTCAGAGTCAATAGATGTCTCACTATGGAATGCAAGATGTCATGGGCTAGCACACTGACATAATCCCCTTGAGTCTGGGGGAGGGGTGGTAGTCGGTGAGTTGAAATGGATTACTGGTGTTTTGTTTCTGATTTCTCTGCCTGTAGAATCTTGCCCACTGATGATTGTGGGTTGGCAAAGATCACACTGTGTGCAAAATATATGGCGACAGCTATGATTAGTGATGTAGGAGAGTACTGGCTAGGATCTCTGATAGTGGGTCCTCTATTGGCAGAACATCTCCCTTGACATGAGCTGTTTTATTTACCACCCTGACAGTAAAGTTGTACTGACTGGTTCCCCATGCCATGTTTTAAATGTATTGCAATGGACCACTATATTTGGGGACATGTGAGCTGAGGCACAAGCAGCATGCAGGGGGCATCAGGCAGAACCGTACCCCTGGCTCCGGTTTGGCACATAGTTGTTGAAGGGCTGAAGCTGAGCTGTTCTGTATTTTGTGCATGTGGACATTGTGCACTGGTGACCAGTACTCTATGCTGCAGAGTAATTAACATTATTTTTAATTCTGTTTGACAGTAAAATGTGGCGGCACGTTCACCAGCTCTCCTGGCACCGTCTCATCCCCCTACTTCCCCAACATTTACTATTCCAACTTGGACTGCAGCTACTACATCATCGCTCCAGCTGGACACAAGGTAAGCGCCGGAGCTCCCCAATGTCACTCTAGTACTGGGAATAAGAGTGGAAGCCTTGTAGACCCTGGAATCAGGAAGAACTGTCTAGATTGTCTGCCAGAGAGGGCGGTATGGCATCATGACTTTCCAGAACAGGGCAAGCATTGCTAATTTTATTTTATTTATTTATTTAGTGTTTTATAGAGCACGAACATGACCCGTTAGGGTATCAGAGCGCTTTGGAGAGTTAAACAAGATGTTTACAAGATAATTCAAGACAGCCGAAATCATGAGAGCGTTTTGCCATCTGAAGCAGGGCAATAAAATGAGAGGGAATAAGCAACATGGGTACAATTTAACAGGGAAAAACAAACATTAGCGTGAGCAGAGACAGGTTGTACAGCACTAGACTCTGCCCCATAAAGTGAACAGTGAGGTACGAATGAGGTCGAAGGAAATAGTAACAGCCTTGGTACAAGATATTGCACAGGTACATCAAGGGAGTGCAGATTGGCATACATATGTAGAGGTCAAGAAGAGATGCATGGCGGCAGGCAACAAGCTGTATAAGCGCTGAGAATGTTAAGGAAGGAATTTACCCATTAGGAAGGTCTTTGATTCCTTTTTTAATCTAGCCAAGCACGGTATTCTTCAGATGTGCATTATGTTTAGGTTTAGCCTATGAGATTAATAATAAGTTAAAAGGTGTGGGAGCAGTGTGTGAGTGCAGGGAGAATGGTGTGAGTGCTCTGTGTGCAGGGTGAGTGGTGCATGAATGAAGGTTGATAAGTGTCTGAGTGCAGCGTGAAAGTGCCTCAATGCATAGAGATAGTATGTGTTTAGTGCAGAATGCGAATTGTGTGTGTGTACAGGGTGAGGCATGTTTTCCTGTACAAGGTAAGAGGTGTGCGAGTGTAGGCTGAGAGGTGTGCCAATAGTATAATTGCAGGATGAGCGGTTTGAGTTCAGGGTGGGAGGTGTGGGTGGAGGGTGAGAGGTGTAGGTGGAGGGTGAGAGGTGTGGGTGGAGGGTGAGAGGTGTGAGTGTTGAGTGAGAGGTGTGGGTGGAGGGTGTGAGGTATGGGTGGAGGGTGAGAGGTGTGGGTGGAGGGTGAGAGGTGTGGGTGGAGGTTGAGAGGTGTGGGTGGAGGGTGAGAGGTGTGGGTGGAGGGTGAAAGGTGTGGGTGGAGGGTGAGAGGTGTGGGTGGAGGTTGAGAGGTGTGGGTGGAGGGTGAGAGGTGTGGGTGGAGGGTGAGAGGTGTGGGTGGAAGGTGAGAGGTGTGGGTGGAGGGTGAGAGGTGTGGGTGGAGGTTGAGAGGTGTGGGTGGAGGTTGAGAGGTGTGGGTGGAGGGTGAGAGGTGTGGATGGAGGGTGAGAGGTGTGGGTGGAGGGTGAGAGGTGTGGGTGGAGGTTGAGAGGTGTGGGTGGAGGTTGAGAGGTGTGGGTGGAGGGTGAGAGGTGTGGATGGAGGGTGAGAGGTGTGGGTGGAGGGTGAGAGGTGTGGGTGGAGGTTGAGAGGTGTGGGTGGAGGGTGAGAGGTGTGGGTGGAGGGTGAGAGGTATGCCCATGGTGTGTGAGTGCATCTGGCCTGCTCAGTCTACTTGACCGTGAGAAGTCTGTTAATAACTTCCTCAGGGGAGGTTATACTTGGTTCGGAAGACTTTGAACAATACTTGTATTCTACAGGTTTCTGGTTGATTGTCTTATTCTCTCCATTTTACCGACTTGGACACTGCCTTGCCTATCTATACATTTGTGCATTATCCTGGGCTCCCCATTTCAAAGTGTTTTCTTTGCTAACAACCTGAAATGTCTGTTGAGCTAGAAGTAAACTCTTCTCCATTTCTTTGTTTTGTCAACCATGCTAGCTTTAAATGCCAGATCCCTCTGTTTTCATTCTAAAAATGCAGTCACTCTCGAATCCTTGGAATTAAATCTACACCAACCACTGGTATACTTCCAATCAATGTCAATTTTTAAACCAGGTTTGTAAACCACTTCAAGTTATATGAAAATAGATTTTCATTATTGCCCTGGGATTGCTGAGAAATTCCTCTGGACTGAATGGATGAATCGGGGTTCGATGTTAATGAAGCATCTTCTGGGGGGAGGGGCAGTTAGTAGGGTGTTGGCAGTGTGGGGGGCAGGGGAAGAAGTGGAAACTTCGAATTCCAGACTCCATCCCGCATTCCACAGCACAAGTGTCTGCTTCAGGACAGCTCCATACTTGTACACCAGAATATGGCAAGCATAGGCGGACTCTATGCCTGACCTCTCTACGCATCGCCCAGTGCGCCGCGAGAGACACACGTTTGCCAAGATGCTTTAGGAACAGCACACAAGTTTCAGCCAGGACCACACAAGTCCATCCCCTTCCGACCATGCCTGTGGAATGGAGTGGCCCTATACTGCGAGAGGGGACGTTGTCGTTAAATGGGACTGTATCTCACACCTTTTCAATTCACTTCCACCAGTTCCCTGCAGGGGAACAGCCTCTTGCCCATCGACCAGAAGACGGTATTCATGCACCAAGGCGATGGAATGTACGATTGCACCTACTTTCTCAAGAACACACTAGGTCCATGGTCTCTGGGCAGCAATCAAGACGACAGTTTATTTTCTCTTATAGAAGCAAGTAATACATCTTGTAGACAACCAGAATGTATTCCTGGCACTCAGCCTGAGAGCCCCATGAAGCTGGCGGGAAAGGTGCATGACAACGAGGTTAGATAGTACAGCTACAGAGTATATGGCGTTCCTCGGTCCTATTCAACATTTTTAAATAAAGGCCTCATCGGCAACAGCACGGGGGCAACTTATCTTAATTCAGCGCTGGAGAACTTAAAAAACACTAAGGGGCAGATTTAAAAGAACCTGACACATCTGCAAAGATGCGTCAGTTTCCCTGCTCCAACCTGCGATACCCTTGCGCCACCATGAATGAGCTATGTTTACAATACGGCGTATTATGGCGCAAGGATTGACAGATGTGTCAGAAATGTATCTCCATAGATGCCTCACATTGTAAATTGGGCGCATTGTTCACGCCGCCTCTGTCTCCCAAAAGTGACGTAACGCAGAGTTAAAGTGTTGCAAGGGGCTTGTAAATCTGGCCCTTTATATATGCTGCAGAGGGAAACTATATTGTAGCAAGGTACCTGGCTAATTCAAATGTGGCAGCAATATGGTTCCCCCAGGATTAATTTGACTCAAAGTTTTAAAATATGCTGACTCAGGAGTCAAAATGTCTACACAAAAGCAGCATCTACAGTATCAACAAAGTAATTCTGTCAAATGAAAAAACACAAAACATACTTCAATGAAGCATCTCAACACAGAACGAACAACATTAAACCAAGCAATTGTTATATTCAATTAAAAAAATAAACAGCACATGGCAGCTCTGTCCAGTATGGAGAGAGTGACAGGGATGAAACAACAGTGACACTTCCATCGCACAACTGGGGGCATCATTTATGGGTTTTTGGTCGTATGGGAAGCGAAGCAAGCCAGGCTGAAGACGGCTGGAATGCCAGAAACCGGTGCTCTGAAGCTTGTTTCCCGTCCAAGGAAGACATGGCTTCGCAGTTCGGGCTGGACTGTTCCCATGAGGCACAGGGTGAAACTGATTTGCATATAGCCATGTCTGAACTGGGGTGGCAGAGTGGGCTAAAGAACGGTGATGGATTAAACCCAGATCTTTTGACTGGGTGTGAGTGTTTGATTGGTTCAGATAATCCGTCCATCACCACCCCCTTGTGTACCGCTTTTGGCCGCCATAAGTGTGGCAGGGTATGCTCAGACATGAGTCCCTTGCTCACTTTGCCACTGGATTCAAGCAAGCCGGGCTGAAAACGGCTGAAATGCCAGAAACCGGTCCTCTGAAGCTTGTTTCCGGTCCAGGGTAGACATGGCTTGGCAGTTCGGGCTAGACTGTTCCCATGAGGCACAGGGTCAGACTGATTTGCATATAGCCATGTCTGAACTGGGGTGGCAGAGTGGGCTAAAGAACGGTGATGGATTAAACCCAGATCTTTTGACTGGGTGTGAGTGTTTGATTGGTTCAGATACTCCGTCCATCACCACCCCTTGTGTACCGCTTTTGGCCGCCATAAGTGTGGCAGGGTATGCTCAGACATGAGTCCCTTGCTCACTTTGCCACTGGATTCAAGCAAGCCGGGCTGAAGACGGCTGAAATGCCAGAAACCGGTCCTCAGAAGCTTGTTTGCGGTCCAGGGAAGGCATGGCTTGTCAGTTCGGGCTGGACTGTTCCCATGAGGCACAGGGTCAGACTGATTTGCATATGGCCATGTCTGAACTGGGGTGGCAGAGTGGGCTAAAGAACGGTGATGGATTAAACCCAGATCTTTTGCCTGGGTGTGAGTGTTTGATTGATTCAGATGCTCCTTCCATCACCAACCACTTTTGTACCACTTTTGGCCCCCATAAGTGTGGCAGGTTATGCTCAGACGTGAGTCCCTTGCTCACTTTGCCACAGTATTCAAGCAAGCCAGGCTGAAGATGGCTGGAATGCCAGAAACCGGTCCTCGGAAGCTTGTTTCCGGTCCAGGGTAGACATGGCTTGGCAGTTCGGGCTAGACTGTTCCCATGAGGCACAGGGTCAGACTGATTTGCATATAGCCATGTCTGAACTGGGGTGGCAGAGTGGGCTAAAGAACGATGATGGATTAAACCCAGATCTTTTGACTGGGTGTGAGTGTTTGATTGATTCAGATGCTCCGTCCATCACCACCCCCTTTTTTACCGCTTTTGGCCGCCATAAGTGTGGCAGGGTATGCTCAGACGTGAGTCCCTTGCTCACTTTGCCACTGGATTCAAGCAAACCGGGCTGAAGACGGCTGGAATGCCAGAAACCGGTCCTCGGAAGCTTGTTTGCGGTCCAGGGAAGGCATGGCTTGGCAGTTCGGGCTGGACTGTTCCCATGAGGCACAGGGTCAGACTGATTTGCATATAGCCATGTCTGAACTGGGGTGGCAGAGTGGGCTAAAGAACGGTGATGGATTAAACCCAGATCTTTTGACTGGGTGTGAGTGTTTGATTGATTCAGATGCTCCGTCCATCACCACCCCCTTTTGTACCGGCACAAGAAAAGGGAAGGAATGCCCTGTATCTTTGAGATAAGGCACATTCCTGTCCTTTTCCCCTGCGCCGGCACACAATGGGCTGCGGTGCGCCAACCTAGGCACTTTTGCACAATGGTGCATGGGTGCCTGCGTTGTCTGGATGATTACCTTCCTGCACAAAAACAATTACAAGAGGCTTTTACCTCTATATGTGCTGCAGAATGCACCACACATAGAAAGAGTTAAAACAAGGAGAAAAAAAGAGATTTTTCCTCGGGGCAGTGTCAAAAAGTCATGGGAACCCCCCCAGCACCATCCATGGAATGTCTTTTTCACCCAGTACTCTGCGTGACAGGGGCACATATTTAGAAGGCAATGAAAAGCCATGTAACATGACGTTACGTGGCCTTATAAATATGGCAGTGGCACATTGCACCGCAGGAACATAAGATTAGTGATGTTCTGACGGCACAATAGTGTCAGTAGGGCCTGAATTCTTAAAGTCATTAAATTGAGTTTAATAACTTGAGCCTAAAAAAATGTACTGTAAGATTAAATGAGTGCTCCTCGATGGCGTCAAGAATAAACGATCAGGAATGTAACACTACTGTTTGTATGTGTGCAGCCAGGGAAAGGAAAAAACTAAAAGTCCCACACAAATGCATGTTAATACAGTACTTCAGCAATGGGAAATGATAAGAGCCTACTTTTAAGATATATTTAAAAACAAGCACAGTTCAAGCGCTATGCAGGTGAAACCTAGGAATGGTCTTGCCTGACAATCCACTCAGTGGATCATATGTCACTTCTGGGTGGCAAAGGTGTCTAGGCACTGCACAGTAGATATAAAACCTGAAGAGACCCCTTGGTCACACTGCCTCCTGCTGGCAGGACAATGAAGGTAAATAAGGGACAATGCATATTTCTCCTTCCTTATCTCACACTGCCTCCTACTGGCAGGAACAAGATGGTAAATAAGAGCCAACGCTTACTTCTCCTTCTTTATGTCACACTGCCCACTGCTGGTGGATAGGTGATGGTAAATAAGGGCCAAAACATATTTCTCCTTCCTTATCTCATACTGCCCCCTGCTGGCAGGACAGTAATGGTAAGTAAGTGCCAAGGCATGCTTCTTCTTTATCTCACATTGTCCCCTGCTGGCAGGATAGTGATGGTAAATAAGGGCCAATACATACTTCTCCATCCTTACATCACTCTTACCCCCGGCCAGCTAGACGTTGATGTTAAATAAGACCCAACACATACATCTCCTTCCTATCTCACACTGCCCCCTACTGGCATGAAAGTGACGGTAAATAAGGGACAACACATATTTCTCCTTCCTTATCTCATACTGACTCCTGCTGGCAGAACGGTGATGGTAAATAAGACCCAACGCATACATCTCCTTCCTTATCTCACACTGCCCCCTACTGGCATGTTAGTGGTGGTTAGGACCGGCTGTCACATTGTTTTCTTCCTTATATCACACTGCTTTCCGCTGGCAGGACAGAGGTGCTCTTTAAGGACTAACACATACTTCTTTTACACCCTGCAGGTCTCAATGACAATCACATCTTTTTCCGTCGAACCTGATTCAAAGTGCGCTGCCGACTCCTTGTCTATCTTCGATGGTGCCAAGACCACCTCGCCGCTTATTGGCAAATACTGTGGATCCAAGCTCGTCCCACCAGTGACCTCCACCGGTAACTCCCTCCTGCTCCATTTCCACAGTGATGAGATATTGAACATGAAGGGATTCCAGGGCTCCTACACCTTCGGTAAGTTTATCTGCGGTAAAGTGACCCACTGGCTCTTCATCACTGAGGTTCTTATCTGAGAAGAAGTGTCAGAGGCCTGTGAGGCCCCAAGGCATGTGCTCTAATCTACTCTGCTTGGGGTTAACCTGTTCTCTCTGGAGCCTCATCTCCCACCATCTAACTCTGGTAGTAGTGACACGTGTCATTGCCCTTTCAGGGGAAGACAAAGGGGGACATTTAGCTGTTGGTGAAGTGGCAGTACTGCTGATAGTTGGCAATTCAGGGCTGTCACGTCTTCTGTAGTTTGCCAATAAAGGCGGACACTAATGCCAGTTGACATTCCTCCTCTCCCACCATTGTAATATGGAAGTCAAAGGCCATCAGCGTTTTACCGAGGGGAGTCCTGTTGTAAATTAGAGGGATACTGCTCTAAGAAACTTACTTGGAGGTGGACAAGTGCTGATTGACTGCAGGTGCAGCCTCCACTGGCAGTAAGCCATCTTCCACAGGTCTCTGCATTTGATGCATCATTAAACATACTCTATTTAGGGTGGGCCTCCAAAAGTAGACCTGCCCTGCCATGGAAAAACCAGGCAGGGACAAACAACAGTGTCTCCATGGGCTGGGGAAACTCCCTGCATGTCAGTCACATTGGTTTTGTTTGTTTGCATTGGAAATAAATCTCCGTTTGGGATGTTTGTTTGTGTGAAGCAAAAAATAATTCTGCTATAACTAGTTAGGATGCGGCCCCAGCAGCCCCCATGCACTGACTGCTGGGGTCTGACTGACCCCAAAGTGCTGCTGACCAACTCTATGATGGTGCTGGGCTCGACTGTTCGCCAAAACGGCAAAACCAAATCATATTTTAGATCAAATAATATGCAAATAATCGCCACAGTAAAATTGATTGTACATATTCCTTGGGTATTATGAAAACTTGAGTGAATGTTCCTATATTTTCTTGCAGTGAATGCCTAATCCAGGAGAAGCTGACAAGCCACAGATTCACAAAGGTCATGACTCCGGAAGTACAACTGTCCCACGTGAAGAATGGGTGGATTTCATAAGTGCTGCATTTGTATCTCTCCGAGTCTCAGTTTGTGGTCGTCATTCGTTCCGTTGCGTGTTGTTGTCATATGTTGTAAGAAGCACGTCACCAACAGTGGTCGCCAACTGTGAATCAAGTGTTTTCAACCTGCATGACCTCTTGCTCCGAGCTCGCCATTGATGCATCTGATGATCAATTACACTGAGTGTGAAATGTTCTGCTGATGTGAAGTGAAATAGAGATATAAAATAAAGTGTTGACTCTTTTGCAGATCATGGAACAGAACCGGTTTTATATTGGTACAATGGGCCCTGCCCTTCTGATTGCTAGGAGGTGTGTGTGTGTGTGTGCGCACATGTATGTGTGAATGTGCACATGTGTATGTGCTCGCTGTCTCTGTCGGCTGGAAGTGGTACAGAAGATGAATGGATGCTGTCAATCAGGGCCTGGACACCAACTATAGAACTTAGGTGGGGTTTCTTTGATAATATCATTCATTTTTTACAGAGGTTGTTGCAGGGATTCTGCTCAGAAACATAACTATGCCTGGGATCATAGAACATCGGCATGCAGGGACTGAGTCACCATACCACATCAGTACCTATGAGCCCAAATCTGACTCGCTTATAGGGTCTCCCCTGCACTCCTAACGTTAGTAGAGAGACAAGTGATTTAGCACCCCAGAACACAACACTCTAGGCCCTCTCAGGGATTGCAGTAGCAGTGATTTAGTACCCCAAAACACAACACTCTAGGCCCTCTCAGGGATCGCAGTAGCAGTGATTTAGCACCCCAGAACACAACACTCTAGGCCCTCTCAGGGATCGCAGTAGCAGTGATTTAGCACCCCAGAACACAACACTCTAGGCCCTCTCAGGGATCGCAGTAGCAGTGATTTAGCACCCCAAAACACAACACTCTAGGCCCTCTCAGGGATCGCAGTAGCAGTGATTTAGCACCCCAGAACACAACACTCGAGGCCCTCTCAGGGATCGCGTAGCAGTGATTTAGCACCCCAGAACACAACACTCTAGGCCCTCTCAGGGATCGCAGTGGCAGTGATTTAGCACCCCAGAACACAACACTCTAGGCCCTCTCAGGGATCGCTGTAGCAGTGATTTAGCACCCCAGAACACAACACTCTAGCCCTCTCAGGGATCGCCGTAGCAGTGATTTAGCACCCCAGAACAGAACACTCTAGGCCCTCTCAGGGATCGCCGTAGCAGTGATTTAGCACCCCAGAACACAACACTCTAGCCCTCTCAGGGATCGCCGTAGCAGTGATTTAGCACCCCAGAACACAACACTCTAGGCCCTCTCAGGGATCGCAGTAGCAGCGATTTAGCACCCCAGAACACAACACTCGAGGCCCTCTCAGGGATCGCAGTAGCAGTGATTTAGCACCCCAGAACACAACACTCTAGCCCTCTCAGGGATCGCCGTAGCAGTGATTTAGCACCCCAGAACACAACACTCTAGGCCCTCTCAGGGATCGCCGTAGCAGTGATTTAGCACCCCAGAACACAACACTCTAGCCCTCTCAGGGATCGCAGTAGCAGTGATTTAGCACCCCAAAAAACAACACTCTAGACCCTCTCAGGGATCGCAGTAGCAGTGATTTAGCACCCCAGAACACAACACTCTAGACCCTCTCAGGGATCGCGTAGCAGGTCATCACCTTTCCTTCCTTCATTCATACATGTCCACAATAAATGGAAAAGAGACACGAAGAAAGCTTACCATATGTATTGACACTACCCTGCATTTATATTATGAAGCAACTCTGCTGCTGTCAGAAATCATATGCAGGTCAACAATGTGAACAGCATAACTAGAAAACCATACACAATAAAAAGCTCTGTCTTGCTAGCTGAGGAATTTGCCGAAGCCGACCCTCACCAGGGGAAACAATGTTATGTTATAGATCTCTGGGATTAGTGGTGAACCCCTCACCTGGCAGATATGGGCACCTGTTCTACATCTCAGCTCGAGCTGCCCTCTCGTCCCTGGGACTTTGCTTTGCAATAATGTCTTCACTGTGTATGTTTTCAAAGAAAAAACACCTGGGTTATATGATAAAAATTGTGTGTTCAAAATCAGCAGCAGGATTTCTCTAATATGTCTGGGTACTAGTGTCCGACCACAGAGTATAACAGGGAACAGTGTTGTTTGACCTTGCATGAGGTGTTTCCGACTGAATCCCAGCAAAAAAGAGCAAATTCGAAATTATGTGCAGCCTATTTGTAAAATAACAATGTGGCACAAAAACAAGCGTGATGTTTTGCGACATGTGCAAAGCAAAAGTGCTAAACAATGTGCACAGTTAGGATAAACGACAATGTGCTCCATAGAGAACACACGGCAAAGTGATCTCAGATGGGGAATATCTGTAGATATCTGCAAGATCAGGAGAATGGATGCTCTCTCACAGCCCTCCTAAAGCGTGGAACAGCCTCCCTCTCCACATTAAAGCCTATTCCTGTCTAGAATTTCACAAGAAGCTGTAGCCCTGGCCTTTCAATAAACCAACCTACAATAGGCAGGGCTAGACACAAACAACTACTAAACGTCAGGATATCCTCGCAGGTGACAGTGTGCTTTATAAATACACATCAATCAATCAAGTCATATCTCTAAAGTGCTACATGTCACCCAGGAGGTTATCCAGGTGCTAGCTTCTGGTCTTAGTTGAAAAGCTAGGCCTTGAGTCTTCTTCTATAATTTGGTCAGCAATTGTGCAGTGAGGAGGTGGAGGGGTAGGGTGTTCCAGGCTTTGGAGGCCCGGTGGGAGAAAAAGCATCTTTCGGTGTACCTACGGCATATGCGTGGTATCTCAGCGAGGGTGAGGTGTGCTGAGCACAGGTTTCTGTGTGGCTGGTGGAAGTGTAGACAGTGATTCATGTAGGCAGGTCATTGGTCATGAAGGGCTTTGTAGGTGTGGGAAAGGAGCTTAAAGTGGCACCTCTTCAGAGCAGGGAGCCAGTGGAGGTCCTTCAGGTGATCTGCGATCTCTTGGGTAGGTTGAGCATTAGTCTACTCCAGATGTAGGTATGGTCTTGAGGTGGAGCTGGACGTGTCATAGTCCTATGAAAGTTTTTAATATATTTTGGTTATTCTGAAATCCTTAACAGATTTTAGTTTTCTGCAGCTGGACTTAACCACTCCAAATATGAGCTGACATTAATGCTAGCATGTTGGTGCTGCTCCTGGCTACAAAACTGCTGGATCAGAATCAGTCATAACCATCACTGTGTCACTGAAACTCATATTGAGTAGCATGTCACGCCTCTAAAAGGCTAGAGAGCTGGTGAAGAGACAGTCAGGCTGGTGAATCAGGAGGGAGGAGTCATCAGTCACGTGTCAGACAGTCAAATGTCAGGCTGGTGAATCAGGAGAATGGAGTATTCAGCCACATGTCAGGCAGTCACATGTCAGTCTGGTGACTCAGTAGGGAAGAGTCATCAGTCACGATGTCAGGCAGTGTAACGACCGGATTTTCAGACCAGATATCACCAGCTCACCAAGACACCACCAATCCAGCCGAAACGTAACCATCTACCTCTCCAGAGCCTACTTACCACAATACCGAGGTACCTTCCTGGGGATGGGGAATTAGCAATATACAAGCTCATATCATCAAAAACACCACTAAATCTATAGGATTACTAGGAATACTCACTGATTACTAAGCAATTCCATATTCTACACCACACTCATACCTTATAGTCTCGCGGTAACTTAGACCCAGACTATGCTACCCTCCTACTCATAGTGAAGGGGGCAGTTCTGATTACTTACCATTACACACTGACCACAATCAGTGCTCACACAAGCCACAATCCTGTGGGCATATACACTGTGTCCTCCCGGTGCTCTCACTCTCTGACACAAGCCACAATCCTGTGGGTATACACATTGACCACAATCAATGCTCTCACTAATGCCACTCTCTCTAGCGGCAATCTATGTCCTATGAATACCTTCAGCTCTCTCTCTCTCTGTTGGGAAGTTTCTCTCTATATTTACTGTCTACTGGGGATGTTGGTAGATAAACAGTTCAATCCTCTCATACAAGAATGGCCAAATTACAATATGCAAAGGTTATTCTCTGATATAAGTGCTCCCTGCTCCCTTGCTCAGTTACCACTTACCCGGACGGGAAAGGCATCCGTCCACATAACAGCATCTGACTAGATGAAAGGTTAACTTTACCAAACAAATAACAGTTACACAATGGTTCACTAAGAGCTGGGGTCCCTTTATTATACAATAGCAAATTATAATATCACAATAACTAGCAATCTAGATATAGCCTGAAGAGTAAAGGGAAATAGACACATACACAGATCTGCGGGGTCTCTTTATTAACAAGAAAGCTCAGATTACTAACACATCCACATATAGCTGACAGGAACTGTAGATAGCTAAAAAGGGAAATAATGAATTATAACAGGACTGCACACTGCTGAAAGAAAAGGGATTAATCAATGCAACAATACAGTAGGGAATATAGCCTAGGAGATAAAGGAAAGGATATATATATGGGCACTAATATAACAGGACAGATATCACCTGATTATTATGAAGTCTTGTTCTATCTGTCATCTGGGTTCCTCTCTCGTCTGTGCCTTGGCTCATCTCAGATTCTCCCCTGCACTCTTGGACACACATCTGCGCCGATCACTCTGCACTGGATTCCTCTCTCCCACAAACTGTCTTCACCTTCCAACTTCAGTCTAATGATATCGTTTCTGCCGCTCTGATACCCGTCTGCTCCACTAGCTTCTTCACTCTGTCTGATTGTTCCAGCTCCAATGTCCAACTCACTCCAGCTGCTCCCACAGACTAATCCACAATATAACTTCAGTCTCTTCCAAAAGGTATCACTCCAAACTCCAGCTGTTAGCTGCCTGCTACAACTGATCACAACTCCTTCTGACAAGTAACTGCTTCTGCCCACAACTGCTTCTGACTGCTTTCCTCAGCTCCAAACATCTGAACTCTACCATTCCAAGATTCATCTGACCGCTCTCTTCAGCTCCAAAGACCATCTGACCACTCTGCCTCTCTGCACTTCGCTAATATGGAATGCTCTCTCCTCATGGAAATTTCCAACAGAAAGCTGCCTCCCATCGAATTCCTGTTCCAGCTCCGAGGCTCTCCGCGCAGCTGCAGTGACCATCTGCATGTTACGTCTGGACCCAAGAGACCAACACATTCTTTCGATAAGAACCAGTCTCCGCTGGTTTTCCCCTAGCACACAACAGGCTTAACTATAAACATTACCTTTACCCTGCAAGCTCCTCAGTCAGCAGAGGCAGAAAGCAAAATGGAGTCTCTCTGGTTCTGGGCCTTGTAGGCCCGAAAAGGATGAAATAGACACATAACTCTATCAAAGTACATACACAAACCCTACCAATAGGTAATATAAAGTCAGAACTACAGGATCCACCCTGTACTATAGATCTTCAGGCCTGAAATTTATGAAAGGACACATAATTATGTCAAAGTCAATAGGCAATAGATGGATTAGAGTCAGGAATAAGGGATATATCATCATATAAAGCGGCTATCCTGTAGTTTATGCTTCTAGGTCTGAAAAGAGGCCTGAAAAGGACCAAAACAAGCTAAGAATAGGCATCTAGGATGGTAGCAAGCTAAAGTCACCATCACTCAGAAATAGAACTAAAAACCCGGTCACAACATTGCACCCTTGACTTTAATTGCTAACATCCGTAAACAACAACAAACAAATAAACAAACATCATCATAACCTGTCAAAAAAAATCAAAAACAAAAAGAATCCCTAAAGTGAATGACAACTAAGAAAATACCACCTAATACTTGATGTAGGGAATGTAAATCCGACAACCAAATGAAAACAAATCAAAGCATACGTAATCTAAATGTGCCTCAACTTCTAGTAATAACTCATGAAATCTATTGATGTGGAGAGATGTCTGCCAAATAAAAACAACAAAGGGCCTAAATGAGGCCTAACTACTTTGGTCAACTTAAGAAAGGATTGGGTAAAATCTGACAAATAAACATAACAAAGGGTCCTCAAAGTCTGGGCAACCATTACTAATAGATCTAGGACACAACCTAACTAAAAGACACACCTCCCAGGATAACTTAAAGTCTAAGATGACCACCCTTGGAACTAATCCCACTGTTCTAATTAAGAGTTCATGGATCAAAGTGGAAGTTTAATAATAGGGAAACAAGAAAAACCCCATTTCTACAAAATAGCTGGTGTAGCACTATGCATATCAAGCAAGAAAATCAAAGAACGTTATCTAAATGTGGTGCATATATTCTTCTACAAGATAAGCCAGACATAAATCGTCTGTCCAGAAATCCCTACTACCAAAATAGCTAAATCATAAACTTAAACTTGGAAAACTGAGTGATAGGAGACCATGCCAAAGTCAATAGGCAAAGGTCATAAATCATCTAACTCAAGAAACAGTTTGCACCTAATCCCTCTGTATCAATCTGTGGAACACATGTGTGCACCATCATTCAGACCACTGCTTTCCCTTTGTTGGACCTGGCCCTCTTGGCAGGGTCATCCCTAAACTTTTTGCCTTCCTCCAATACTCTCTCTGACCTGTTTTTGTTGGTTGAATGACTCTGGGCACTTTACCACTGCTGACCAGTGCTAAAGTGCATATGCTCTCCCTGTATAAAATGTAACTGTGTTTGGTATACCTGATTGGTTCATTGGATTTACTGTCAGTCCCCAGTAAAGTGCACCAGGAGTGCCAGGGCTTGTAAATGCCAATACTGCTAGTGGGCCTGCAGTGCTGGTTGCGCCACCCACAGAAGCAGCCTTTTAAAATGTGTCTAGGGTCTGCCATTGCAGAACCTGCGTGCAGTCTGGTACTGTCATGCTGGCTGGGCAAGTGCACCCACTTGCCAGCCCCTAAACCTTCCCTTAACTTCATATTAGTCACCCCTATGGTAGGCCCTAGGGCAGGGTGCATTGTAAGTGTAAGGTAGGACATGCCCTGATGTATGTGGCATGTCCTAATAGTGAATTACAGCCAAATTCGTTTTTCACTATTGTAAGGCTACCTGCTCCCTTTAGGCCAGAATGGGCTGCTGGAATTATTACACTCTATAATCCCAGCAGGCTCAGGGAACATTGTAGAAATTAATGTTTAGTATGCCTGAACTCAGAATAATAAAATACTTCTTTTAGTAAAGTTTATTTTAATATCCTGTGTTTGCAAATGCTACTTTTAGAAAGTTAGCATTTGCTTGCCTAACCTATTCAGCCCGCCTCTGCTTTTGTGTGTATCTGACTGTCTGGGAAGTGTGAGTGACAGGGCTGGGGGATGACAGGTGGTGAATGGAAGGATTACACCTTAGTGGGAGGTGGGAGTTTCCCTGGACTATGCATCAGGCTGTGCTCTGCCACCACAATGCTGGCTCCGCCCCCTGGGGAGCGACTGATGACTCAGCCTGCACCTGGCCCAGGAAGGGCGAAGCCCCATCATCAAGGTACTCCTGGCTACTCCTGTCCACACAATGCTGGCTCCACCTCCTGTGGAGCGTCTGATGTGCCTGCCCCTCACACTGAAAGCAGAAGCCAGATTGCACCCAACAAAGTGCTCAGAGACTGAAAGTGGCTATGCAAAGGCCCCCCTGGCCTGTCAGAACAAAAGAAACTGTGTATAAAAGTAGGAGCCCTGCTCCTTGTAAATCAGAATCCTGTTTTACCACGAAGGACCTCTGCCCGCCTAGAAGGAGAAGAGACGCTGGGAGGACTGGCCTGCTGCTTGCCTTGCTGAGAAAGGAGAGGAAAAGACTTGATGAGAAAAGACTTTGCTGCTTTGTGCCTAAACATTCTCCAAGGGCTTGGTTAAATCGGTGGGTAGGTTTTTAAGTGTTCAGAGAATTTAGGCGCTCAACTTCTTACGGTATAGTCTTGGCTTGTCGTAGTATCAAGGTAGGTGCTTCTTGGTCAGAGGAAAACCTTAACCTCTGTAAAGAGAAGTGGTACAACCACCCCCCTCTTGAGTCAATTTGGCAGGGAACCAGAGCACACTATACTTTTTCAAATATCTTCTTCATCAAGTGTTCATTCATTCAGGATAGATCACACCAAATGGAGATTTTTCAAAAGGATTTTATTTATAAACAGTGTCCACTTCTCGGGAATCACTGCATCTATCACTTAAGCCTACACGTGTTTCATCACAGCATGTGGCTGTGACTCTTCAGGGCTGATCTTAATGATCGAGGCGCGTGGTCGGGGAGCCGGTGATAGTTCCAACCCGGTCCTAATCGGGTAGTTATACGTAGTTAAGAGGCACTGATCGGTATTTCCGAGTGCCGTCAGCAAACTTTTGCGGTGAGCAAATGTCCTTAATTGTAATCAGGCCGTGTACAGCCGTGGTTCAGCTTGTAAAGCTTCAGTCTCCGAGTGCGGGAACAGTGATTCCCGAGAAGTGGACACTGTTTATAAATAAAATCCTTTTGAAAAATCTCCATTTGGTGTGATCTATCCTGAATGAATGAACACTTGATGAAGAAGATATTTGAAAAAGTATAGTGTGCTCTGGTTCCCTGCCAAATTCTCCAAGGGCTTGATTGAGCTTGCCCCCTGACCTGAGCCACAGGACCATCTGGCTCAACCTGCCCTCTGCTCGTCTACCGGTATTTATCCGGGATTTCTACAACTGCCGGAGCTGTGACCCTGGTGCCCCCCAGCCCCTTCCTGAGGCCGTGTCTCCCCGCTGAGGAGATCGCTGTGTCCCCCCACCTTGGAGGGCTCGCTGTCGTGGTGCCCCCCAGCCCCTCCTAGAGGCCGTGATCGCCAGGTTTCCCCATCCCTGCAGAGGGAGAGCCCCGCTCTGCTGAGCTGCTCCCCCTCCGCCGAGGGAAACCACTGAACCCACCGCCCACGGAGGCTCGCTGTTGTACCCCACTCTCCCGCCAGAAATCCCCACCGGACTCCCACAGACCCAGGGGACAGACCTCCGCTGTCCGGACGCCTCGGGTGCCAGCCTCGGTCTGCCTGAGAGCCGCTGGGCACCTCGCATCTGCCGACGGAGGAAAAGCCGCCACCGAGACCGTCATCGGGCTCGTGGCCCGCAACGTTTGTTGACCCCCTTTGTTTGCTACCAGCCGTCCTGTTTCGAGTGCCCCCGGCCTAAAGATCAGCTGTGGTGCGAGCCGCCCTTTCCAGCTGACTCGCACCGCTCTGTATGCCTGCCTGCAGCTCCACGCTGCGAGAGCGCTCCAGCCCCTCCCGTCGGAATTTGCCAAAGAGACGGGAAGGGGAAGCCGCAGGCTGCGTCCAGCGCCCCGGCCAGAGTGACAGGAGCGGCCCCAGGTCCTTTGGCCCTCGTCTTCCGTGGGCCGCTCTGAGGCCAGCCCTAACCCCCGCCTGAATCCCGCAGACCCGTGGGGGCCGTGCACATCACCAGCCCCGGCGGGGCCGAACGCGTCCCACGCGGGAAGCGTGAGCTTTGGGCGGTCGGGCCCCGATCCCGGCCCGGAACGGGCAGGAGCCCCTGAGCCGGCTGCAACAAGCTAAAGAGGAGCAGTGTGACCCCCAATATTCCCCAGGACTTAAGAGAACAATCCTGAAAGGTACACTGCAGGAAAACATCCGTGTATAAAGACTGAAAGTATATTTTGAACTACAACTAAAAGAGAGCTTGCCTATTTACAACCTGTGGGCATACAGAAACGTTATTTGATCTTGTGATAAGTCTGATGAGAAGTATATATAATTTTTACATAAAGAAGCGTATTTTTATATACTCACAGCCTGGTGTCCATTTGTGGGGGGATTGGTATATTTTACTGTGTGTGTGATTACAAATGCTTAACTGAATAACACCTGAAGAATAGCCTTGGCTGCTTTTTTTGCAGAGGTCATCTCCTTCTCTTTCCTGACTGAACTACCACCCACCAAAGTATTAGATCACCACTGGAGTTTTCTTCTACATATGGGGTTGGTGTCTTTAAATAGGGTGGGCGTCTGATGTTCTCACTTCAATACCGCTTGCTCTTTTGGTCCGTCAGAGTAAGCTTTCCAACAACAAATCCACTGGGGCACCTCCGACCTAAAGCTGACGGGTCCACCTGAGATCATGGACTGAGGGTTTGACATTATATGTTAAGAAGGTATGCAATGTACTGCTTTAACATAGCTCTCCCTTGTTATAAAGGTGTAATTACTTCTGATGTCAACACGGCCCTATACTATACTTCAGAGTCCGATTGTGGCTACACATGGAATGCCGAAATCGACATTAGTCTGGTCCTATACATGGCAACAGATCTGATTCAGGTGGGAGTCTCCCGATTTTGTAAGCCCCAAATAGATTAATTTTAGATGTCACCCACCTAAAATCTCTTCTGCTTCAATTTAATTCAATGGGGGAAATCCATTCCCCTGATTTTGTTTTTCATTCTCTCTGTTAACAATTAAAAAATGTTGGCATGTATGCGATCCGTCCCTCCATGTGAGCAGGCCCAGGATGTACTGAGCCACCGTCTCTACAACACACCCTGTCAGCACCCATCACTTTGGCCGGTGTGGGCTTGAGCAAGGTGTTAAATAAATGGGGACAGGCCACAAGTGGTTATGTTATGTTAGGTAGTTTTGTATAGCGCGCAGCTGCCACAGCAAAAAGGCGTCCCGGCGCTTGCAGCAGTGTCGGAAAAGAGCTAGGGCTAGACCATTGGATATAGATAGGTTTTGATAGTCTTGCGGAAGGACAACAGGACATCTAGCCAACGGATCTGGACAGGGAGGGAGTTCCACAGTTTAGCGGCAAGATGCCGAAACGACCGGCCCCTTGCTCTGAGGTACTTCATCCGGGGGACCGTTGCCAGGAATTGCTCAGCAGAACGTAGCTGGCATGTGGGTACATAGGGGACCAACAAAGTAGACAGGATGTCGGGGGAAAACAGCTTTAGGATTTTGAAGGTCAGGCATAAAGCTTTGAATTGGATCCTTTGAGGCATGGGTAGCCAATGTAGGCGCCGCAAAGCACCCACCGCAGAACAGTTTCTGGGGAGCCTCAGCAGGACACGGGCATCAGCGATCTGGACTCGCAAAAGGCGAGTCACTTCCGCCTTGTTGGTGCCTAACATGAGTGAGTTAGCGTAGTCTAATCTGGACAGAATAGTCGCCTGGACTATCAACTGGCTGGTGGGTGGATCGAAGAAGCCCAACATGGGCCTTAAGCCCGGGAGAGGTCCAAACCAGGTACCAACATTCTTTTTGGTATGCTCCTGAAACACAAGCGTGGAATCAACCCAGATCTCTAGATTTTTTACTGCTGTCTTGGGGGTCGGGGCACTGCCCAAAGATGCCGGCCACCAATGTGTGCTCCAGAGCCCCTTATCTCTCCCCACCAACAGCACATCTGACTTATTGGCGTTAAATTGAAGGCAGTTGGTGGTCATCCCTTGCGCGACCGCTGCTAGGCCACACCGAAATTGCGCAGCGCCCCGATTATGGTCATCAGAGAGGGCCACCACCAGCTGTGTATCATCGGCATACGAGACCATGGTCAAGCCGTAATACCTCGCCACCGCGGCCAGGGGTTGAACGTAGAGGTTAAACAGAACAGAGCTTAATGCAGAGCCCTGGGGGACCCCCTGCTTGAAGGAATGGGCGTGTGAGAGAAAGGGGAGGGCCAAAACCATTCCAGGGCAGGACCTACTACCCCTGCCTACTCTAGTCGACACAGGAGGATCTGATGGGAGACCATGTCAAACGCGGCGCTGTGATCGAGCATTATGAGGGCCGCAGTTTGTCCCTCATCCAGAATAGTCCGTAAATGTTCACTCACTGCTAAGAGCGTGGTCTCTCTGCTATGACTGGGACGGAAACCATTCTGGGAATAATCCAAGGCACTGGTGTTGTTCAGATGACCCGAAAGGATGTTATTGGTGTGGGCCTCAGCAATTTTAGCGACTCAGGGCAGGAGGGATATGGGTCGAAAATGTTCCGGCTTAGTTGGGTCCAATGGCGTTTTTTTTAGCAAGGGGAGCACCCTTGATTGTTTTCATGAAGGAGGCACTACCGCTGTGGTGAAGGAGGCATTAATGATCCGACGCAATGGTGTGATTAGGACAGAAAGGGTATCTCTAAATTGGGCAGGCCTCCTGGAATCTGTAGGGGAACCTGATTTGATCTTCTTGCTCAGAGTAAGAAACTCGTCCTGGGAGATAGGGGGTATAGCTGCCAGGGTATTTGTGGACAGAGGATCTGATAGAACTACGGGGTCCATAGGGCAAATACGAAAGGATTTATAGACGGCTTCAACTTTCTGAACAAAGAAAGTGGCCAGATTCTCCCATTGTTGCCCAGATGTGATCAACAGAGTGGAAGGATCTTTCCTGTTTTTAAAATCGTTAAGTATTTTAAAAATGCTTTTTACAGGAGTTTTACTGAACTTGATCTCATTAGAGAGGTAGGCTGTTCGCACCAGATGTATGGCCTTGTGTTATCGTTTAATCGCGTCCTGGTACAGCTTTTTTGCCCCAAGGTCATATTCCCTTCTCCAGGCCCATTCTAGCTTCTTACATATGCTACGCAAAGCTGCCAGAGAGTCGTCGTACCAGGGATTGGAATTCGAGCAACGACCCTTGGACCATTTGGCAGGGATCAGAGTGTCTAAGGCATGTAGGATCCAGGCACAGAATCATTTATACACTTGCTCAGGATCGGTGTCCAGGATAAGGGGAGATGATTTCAGAATGGAAAACAGGTCCTCTATTTTAAGTTTGTGCCAGCAACGTCTAAAAGTGGCTTTGAGGTTGGTTCTAGGTATAGGTTCGGAGAGCGGGAAGGAGATAGCAACTAAGAGATGGTCGGACCAACACACCGGGCTAGGTGTTTTGACCAAAAACGTAGGGATGTTAGAAAAGACCGGGTCAAGTAAGTGCCCAGCAGTGTAGGTGGGGCCCACTACTAGCTGTCTTAATTGACAGGCAGTGAAGTCGGCAAGCAAGCTTCTAATTTCGGGGTCATTGGAATGGTCGAAGTGTAGGTTAAGGTCACCAACAAGGCTAAAATTCGTAGCTGTCAGTGCCAGGGAACTAACGGCCTCAATAATGTCTGATTTGAATACCAAGAATGGTCCTGGGGGCGGTAGACTTGTAAACCTGTAATAGAAGAATGGGCATTTAAAGAGATAGCAAAACGAGCGCATTCACACCCGACCACAACCTCCTTGACAAAAGAGCAGCGGTTTGAAGATGCAAAAATAACAGTTGATTCACAGAATGCAGAACAGTGTCATACATTCACCCCAGTACAGAGATCTGGGCCTAAATCCATCGTTTTTTTGCACTCCACACCACCTCAGTTCAGACATGGCCATATGCAAATCAGCCTTGACCCTGTGCCTCATGGGAACAGTCAGCCCGAACTGCCAAGCCATGTCTTCCCTGGACCGGAATCAAGCATCCTAGGACCCGTTTCTGGCTATCAGCCATCATCAGCCGTAATATCTTGACTCCAGTGGTGTGGAGAGCACGGGACTCACGTCTGAGCATAACCTTCCCACTCGGGGTGACAAATGCAAAAACAACAGTTGATGGACAGAATGCAGAACAATGTCATACATTCACCCCAGTACAGAGATCTGGGCCTAAATCCATCGTTTTTTAACACTCCACACCACCCCAGTTCAGACATGGCCATATGCAAATCAGCCTTGACCCTGTGCCTCATGGGAACAGTCCAGCCCGAACTGCCATGTCTTCCCTGGACCGGAATCAAGCATCCTAGGACCGGTTTCTGGCTATCAGCTGTCATCATCCAGGATAGCTTGACTCCAATGGTGTGGAGAGCACGGGACTCACGTCTGAGCATACCCTTCCCACTCGGGGTGACAAATGCAAAAACAACAGTTGATGGACAGAATGCAGAACAATGTCATACATTCACCCCAGTCAAGCTATCCTGGCTGATGAAGGCTGATAGCCAGAAACCGGTCCTAGGATGCTTGAGTCCGGTCCAGGAAAGACATGGCTTAGCAGTTCGGGCTGGACTGTTCGCATGAGGCACAGGGTCAAGACTGATTTGCATTTGGCCATGTCTGAACTGGGGTGATGTGGAGTGCAAAACAAGGATGGATTTAGGCCCAGATCTCTGTACTGGGGTGAATGTATGACATTGTTCTGCATTCTGTCCATCAACTGTTGTTTTTGCATTTGTCACCCCGAGTGGGACGGGTATGCTCAGACGTGAGTCCCGTGCTCTCCACACCACTGGTGTCAGGACTGGCTCCGCAGGGTTCAGCAGCAGAAGAATAAAGGACCATCTCCTGACATCCCCAAGCACCCTGACATGGGGTTACCCCCCAGGGTCTTCGAGTTATCAAGCGAGGGACACCAGGTAGGGGAGGGGTCAGCAGGGACAAAGGCTCTGAAAAACATAAACACAATAATAAAACAAAGGTAAGCAAATCTACTCTCTTCAATTCTCGCTAAATCAGAAAGGTAAAGAATACCTGTGGGTCCTTGGTACACGAATTAAACTAACATCAACAAAGACCCCCATGTGACATCATCTAAAGAAGAAAGCAGAATCATACATCAGAGTCTGTATGTACTGTATGCAACCTAATAAGAATATGCTTTATCACACACCATACCCCAGAGGTCTTCAATCTGTGGGGCGCGACCCCCAGGGGGGTCGTGGAGTCCTGGGAAGGGGGTCGCAGATTCTGCCAGAGTGCAGTTCCTGGCGTCGGCTGATCGAGGGTGCTCAAGGCGGAGGCCGCCTAATTCACACCGAGGTGTGAAAAACATCAAAGCCTCGTTAACAAGTAAAGGTCTTTTAAAGACCTGCGATAGTACTCTGGTGTGCCTTTGTGTGTGTCCAAGCTGTTTCAGCCAGGCTGACATACAGGAGCTGGGGGGGGGGGGGGGGGAGTAGGCTGTAGTCCTTTGAGTTCAATGGACTTAGCTGTGGGTTTATTTTTACTTTTAACGTTTCATATAGCGCTAGTTTAACCCGTAGGTATCAGAGCGCTTTACAAATACACCGTAAACAGCTGAAGGACAGCAGAAGGACGTTACAATCATATCATTGGTTCAATTCCCACGAGCCCTCATACCTGGCGCCTGTGCAGGAGAAATGTGGCTGAGAGTCTGTTCTTCATGGTGAGATGTTTTCCGGCTGCCACCTCCCCCCCTTCCCCCCCCCAAGCAGGGAGGGAGGCACAGAGATGCCCTCCCATGAGAGAGGAAGACGAAGCAGAGAGATACTGAGCCCCATGAGAGAGGCACAGACAAGGTGGGTGAATGAATGATGGGTGGATGGATGGATGAAAGGGTGGACGGATGAAGGATGTATGGACGAATGGATGAGGATGAAAGGGTGGATGGCTGTGTGAAAAGGTGGGTGGATGAATGATGAGTGGATGGATGTAAAGATGAAAGGGTGGATGGATGGATGAAGGATGGATGGATATGTGAAAAGGTGGGTGGATGGAGGATGGATGGATGGATGGATGAAAGGGTGGATGGAAGGATGAAAGGGTGGATGGATGAAGGATGGATGTATGGATGTATGGATGGATGGATAAAAGGTTGCATGCATGTATGATGGATGGATGTGTGAAAAGGTGGGTGGAAGAATTATGGGTGGATGGATGGACGGGTGGATAGGTAAAAGATGGATGGATGGATGGAAGGATGAAAAGGTGGATGGATGAAGGATGTATGGATGGATAAAAGGTTGCATGGATGACCTTTTGGATGGATGGATGTGTGAAAAGGTGGGGGATGAATGATGGATGGGTGGATGGATGGATGAAAGGGTGGGTGGATGAAGGATGGATGTATGGATGAAAGGGTGGATGGATATATGGGTGGAATAATGAAAGGGTGGATGGATGAAGGATGGATGCAGGGCACAAGTCCTAAATGAAGAAGTGGGGGGACGCTCGCATACAGGAAGTGACATCAAGACCGGAAGTGACGTCACGAAAGGCAGCAACCTAGAAGTGGGGGGACGCCCACAGACCGGAAGTGACGTCAAAGGCGTCCATCCATTGGTTGCAACGGCGAACCTGGTAGGTGAAGGGGCGTGGTGACCGGCGTGGTGTCCTGCGGCAGTCCGAGAACCTTCCGATTTCAGCCATCCACCCGCGCGCACCTATTTTGTAAGGGTGGACGCGGATTTCATTGTAAATGGTGGACGGCTTTGTGATTGAGCAGGGTGGACGGCGTCCACCCTGGAAAACCCTCGAAAAACACCTGCGTGGTACCCCAACTCGTGCCCTGGATGGATGTATGTATGGATGGAAGGGTGGATGGATGAAGGATGGATATATGGATGGATGGATGGATAAAAGGTTGCATGGATGAATGATGGATGTGTGAAAAGGTGGGTGGAAGAATAATGGGTGGATGGATGGGTGGATAGGTAAAGGATGGATGTATGGATGGAAGGATGAAAGGGTGGATGGATGATGGATGTATGGATGGATAAAAGGTTGCATGGATGAATGATGGATGGATGTGTGAAAAGGTGGGGGATGAATGATAGATGGGTGGGTGGATGGATGGATGAAAGGGTGGGTGGATGAAGGATGGATGTATGGATGAAAGGGTGGATGGAAATATGGATGGAATAATGAAAGGGAGGATGGATGGATGTATGGATGGAAGGATGAAAGGGTGGATGGATGAAGGATGGATGTATGGGTGGATGGATAAAAGGTTGCATGGATGAATGATGGATGGATGTGTGAAAAGGTGGGTGGAAGAATGATGGATGGATGGACGGGTGGGTATCGTTGAACTGCGCTGCATAGAGTGACTGTACCATATTTAGAACTGCTATTTAATTGTATTGACCTCGCTTGCTTGCCGGTATTGTTGAACTGCGCTGCATTGATTAAATGTGCCATATTTCGAACTGCTAATTAATTGTATTGACTGCACCTCGCTTGCTTGCACCATATTTGTCTTGCCATAGAGTTAACTGCGCGATACCCCCCGGCGCCCTGCTCGACTCCCCCCTCCATTTTGTATCTGTTGTTGTTGTGCTCCGTGTTGACCTGAGCCTGCCCCGCCTCCCAGCTGAGCCGCCCTCACCCCTCCCCCTTCCCACCATCCATATATGACAGCAGCCCAAGCGTGCAGCGTTCACGCGCAGCGACCGCGCCCAATCTGCGCCGAAGGTGCGCCAAAGGTAAGCCAGTCTACGCCCGTCCGCGCCTGGACCGCGCCCAGCGCCAGACCCCCTGGTCCTCGCATTGTCCAGCACTCCCGCATTACTTACGACGCCTCCACCCTCCTAGCCCTTAACCCCGGCCGCTCCCCCAACTGCGTCCAAGCCGCTCCTGGACACACCCATGGACCTTTCTCATGCTACTCCTGCAAATTCACTGGCACCGTCAACAACTCCGCTACGATCACACCACAGATTCCCGACCCCAACCACCTACAATGCATCTTGCTCAACACCCGATCGGTCCACAGGCACGCCATTGACCTTTGGAATCTACTTGACACCATCTCTCCGGACGTCGCCTTCTTAATAGAAACATGGATGAACGCCTCCTCCGCCCGAGACATCACCATTGCCATCCCAGAAAATTATAAGATCATACGCAAGGACCGTACCGGCCACACAGGAGGAGGAATCGCTATCGTCCATAAGAAATCCATCCGCATCTCAACCAGCTCAGACGTCAATCTCGCCAACTCTGAACACCTTCACTTCCAGATCCACATCGACCCCAAGACCACACTCAGAGGCACCCTCCTCTACAGACCTCCAGGACCCCGCGCAAAATTCAGTGAAGACATCACGGACTTCATCACTCCACACGCGCTCCCCTCCAAAGATTACATCCTTCTGGGAGACCTCAACTTTCACCTTGAAAAGAACAACGACCGCAACACCACCACCCTCTTGGACAACCTCGCCAACCTCGGACTTAAACAACTGGTCACTTCCCCCACCCACATCGCAGGTCACACACTCGACCCTATCTTCACCTCCAGCAATCATGTCTCCTTCAGCCACACTACGGATCTCTTCTGGACTAACCACAGCTGCGTTCACTTCACCTACAACAAGCCGAAACCCATCAACCACCCCCAACCAACTCTGCAACGAAACTGGAACAAAATCACCATCGACCAGATCTCCTCATCGCTCCTTCTAAACACCCCAGCCCACTCTTCTAACCCAGACCAAGCCGCCACCAACTTCACCCTATGGTTATCCAACAGCGCCGACATCCTAGCACCACTGAAAAAACGCCTAAGCAAACCTGGCAGCAAGAAGGCCTCATGGTTCAACGATGATCTTAAGAAGTCCAAGAAACTCTGCCGCTCCCTTGAAAAAGCCTGGAAAAAAGACCCAACCACAAGCACCAAGGACGCCTTCAAAAACGCCACCCGCACACACCACCAACTTATCCGAAAGGCCAAGAAAACAGCATTCAAGGATCGACTAGACAACAACGCCCACAAGAGCAAGGAACTTTTCAACATCGTTAAGGAATTTACCAATCCCTCGGCCAACTCCAACGACATCACCCCCTCTCAAGCCCTCTGCGACTCCCTGGCTTTATTCTTCCACAACAAAATTGCAGACATCCACAACAGCTTCGACAACCAACCCGGAGACCAACCCACCCAACCATATGCTGAACACTCTCCCCCCTTGAACACCCTTAACGACTGGAACCCAATCTCCACTGAGGACACCATCCGCCTGATGAACTCCATCCACTCAGGATCCCCCACAGACCCATGCCCCCACCACATCTTCAACAATGCAGACTCCGTCATAGCACCGCACCTCCGAGACGTCATCAACTGCTCCTTCAACTCCGCCACCTTCCCGGAAAGCTGGAAACACGCTGAACTCACAGCCCTTCTGAAAAAACCCACAGCGGACCCCACCGAACTCAAAAATTACCGCCCCATCTCGCTCCTTCCTTTCCCGGCCAAAGTCATCGAGAAAGCTGTCAACAACCAGCTCGCCGCCTTCCTTGAAACCAACAAATCCCTCGACTCCTCACAGTCTGGCTTCCGAGCAAAACACAGCACTGAGACCGCCCTCATCGCAGCAACAGACGACATTCGAACTCTACTGGACAATGGAGACACAGTCGCCCTCATCCTCCTCGACCTCTCTGCAGCCTTCGACACAGTCTGCCACGGCACCCTTTTACAACGCCTCAGAAACATCGGAATACAAGGAAAAGCACTTGAATGGATCACCTCGTTCCTCACCGGAAGAACCCAGAGAGTCCGCCTTCCACCATTCAAGTCCGAGGCCACTGAAGTCATCTGTGGCGTACCACAAGGATCCTCACTAAGTCCCACCCTCTTCAATGTATACATGAGCCCCCTCGCGGCCATCGCCCGCCAACACAACCTCAACATCATCTCTTACGCTGATGACACCCAACTGATCCTTTCTCTCACCAATGACCCCAGCACCGCCAAAACTAACCTACACGAAGGAATGAAAGAAGTTGCCGAATGGATGAAACACAGCCGTCTGAAACTGAACTCAGATAAAACAGAAGTCCTCATCTTAGGTACATCCCCCTCTGCATGGGACGACTCTTGGTGGCCGGAAGCCCTTGGAAAAGCACCCATCCCGACAGACCACGCCCGGAACCTAGGCGTTATCCTGGATTCTTCACTTTCAATGAACAGACAAGTCAGCGCCGTCTCCTCATCCTGCTTCAACATTCTTCGCATGCTCAAAAAAACATTTCGCTGGATCC
Organism: Lissotriton vulgaris; assembly: GCF_964263255.1. Taxonomy (NCBI): domain Eukaryota; kingdom Metazoa; phylum Chordata; class Amphibia; order Caudata; family Salamandridae; genus Lissotriton; species Lissotriton vulgaris. The sequence goes on along the minus strand of NC_141688.1, from coordinate 299,730,214 downwards.
CCACCGAAACCAGAAAAACAGTCACCCATGCTCTGGTCACGAGCCGACTGGACTACGGAAACACCCTCTACGCAGGTACTACCGCTAAACTCCAGAAAAAACTCCAACGTATCCAAAATGCCTCAGCCAGGATTATATTAGACATCCCGCATAACGAACACATCTCTGGTCACCTGAAAAACCTCCACTGGCTACCCGTCAATAAGAGGATCACTTTTCGACTTCTAACCCACGCACACAAATCACTCTACGATATCGGACCAGAATGCCTCAACTCACGACTGTCCTTCTACACCCCCTCCCGCCAACTACGTTCTTCCAGCCAAGCCCTCGCCACCGTACCTCGCATCAACAAGACCACCATAGGAGGTAGATCCTTCTCATACCTGGCAGCTAAAACATGGAACTCACTCCCCACTTACCTTCGCCTTACCCAGAACCACATAGCATTCAGAAAGCAACTTAAAACGTGGATATTTGACAAGTAATCCTCCTCCCCTCCCTAAGCGCCTTGAGACCCTCTGGGTATGTAGTGCGCTATATAAATTCTTTGACTTGACTTGACTTGACATGTATGGATGGAAGGATGAAAGGGTGGATGGATGATGGATGTATGGATGGATAAAAGGTTGCATGGATGAATGATGGATGGATGGATGGATGGATGTGTGAAAAGGTGGGTGTGTGGATGGACGGGTGGATAGGTAAAGGATGGATGTATGGATGGAAGGATGAAAGGGTGGATGGATGAAGGATGGATGTGTGGAAGTGTGGGTGGATGAATGATGGATAGATGGATGGATGGATGGATGTGATGAGGTCTAACAGGCGCATTTATGGTTGTCTATAGTTGTTTATGATGAGGAGTACCAGTTTCTAGAATCTTTTGTCGGAAGGGGGTCCTTACGCCTAAAAAGGTTTTACAAGGGGGTCTCGGCATCAAAAAGTTTGAAGACCTCTGCCATACCCTGTTATGCTACTTGATCACTTCACAGGACTGTGCACCCTTCCTTCACTGCTTGTACATAGCCGAAATGCAGAAGATTATTTTCATCTCTCACAAGGATGCAACATATGGATACTGGAGAACCATGGCCCACCTTGAGAACCTGTAAGGTGAGATACCCCTACCTAGTATCATTAAGTACTGAATGTAGTTCAAGAAAGCAAACAATGCTGTTATCCTCACAGCATCTTAATACCCCAAATGCTGACTCCTAGACACGGTAACCTGCAGTTGCGTCCACCGCAAGGCTCCGCTCCTTCTTTGCAGTCAGATAACAAGGGATCCCAATGACAGCCGGCGTTACGCTGCATCCGAGCCCGCAGTAACCCGCTGTACAGTCTTACCAAAGTAAACGTAATCCAAATGAACAGACGGTGTTACGCTGCCTCCGGGCACGCTGTAACCCGCTGTAAAGTCATTCAGCAAATAACACTCTCCCCACACAGCCGGCGTTACGTGGCAGCCGCTCACAGTAACCCGCTGTAATGTTCTGTGGGCAACCAACAAATAATGTTCCAACGGAGACAGAGGCAGCAACACTCTGACTCGGTATGCCAAACAGCAACGGAAAAGCAGTGCAGTTCTGATCCTCCTCGCCAGAACTCTGCAAAATAAGTATAAACAAATCGGACACCAGCCGGTGCCGAACAGCGCAGCAGCTCTCTACTCACGAACGGGGGAAAGTTGGAAGGCAGAACGTTTCTTGACTCCAGACGCTCTCCCTCCTGCAGACAGACCTCCGACCACCGCCGAAGGTTCCCAAAGAAACAGAATTACGCGCAAGGAACATGGAATCCGGTACCGGTTAAGTCACTTCCTGATGCCCCTAACACTCATGGGAAATGTAGTTCCTAGGCTGCTGGAGCTGCCGAGGGGGCGAATCCTGACAGTACATCCCCTTCCTATCGGCTCCCCGGCCCAGGCTTGGCAGGGAATCTACGATGGAAGGAACGTACAGCCGCCGGGGCATGCACATCTCTGCAGGATTCCCAGGAATCGTCTTCCGCAGTGTACCCCTTCCAGGACACCAAATACCACAGCTGTCCCCTACGGAACTTGGAATCCTTGATGCACCTTACTTCATATTCCAGCCCCCCTTCGCACATCACCGGAGGAGGAGCCCGCCTTCTGGCCCCCACAGCCGGCTTCAGAAGACTGCAATGGAACACGGGGTGTATCCTCAACGACCCAGGCAAGCGCAACTTGTACGCTACAGGATTGATACGCTTCAGTACAGTGTATGGCCCAATGAATCTAGGATGAAAAATGCTACGTAACTTGAACGTAATGTTCTTGGTTGACAACCACACCTTGTCTCCCACCTGGTATTGAGGTCCATCGCGTCTGTGTCTGTCCTCCCACCTCTTGTACACTTCCTTAGCATGGATCAAGTGTTGTCTCACCTTTCTCCGTAAGGTGTGTAGTTTCCTGACTGCCTTCAATACCTCAGGCTGATTGCTTACCTCCACAGGGAAGTTGATAGGCAGAATCTCAGCATCAAACCCGTAGGTAGCATGAAAGGGAGACAGACCAATCGAGCTGTGCCATGAATTGTTGTACGACAATTCAGCCATCCACAACATATCCACCCAGGAATCCTGTGCATCCTTGGCATAGCACCTTAAGTATTTTTTCAATGTTTGGTTTAACCTCTCGGTCTGCCCATCGGTTTGCGGATGGAAAGAGGTTGAGAGGGAAGATTCAATGTGTAAAGCCTTACACCACATCTTCCAAAACCTGGCGATAAATTGCGGCCCTCTATCTGAGACTATAGTCTTTGGTACTCCATGCAATTTGATCACATTTGACATGAGGAGTTGAGCGGTTTGACTGGCCGTGGGAAGGTTACAGCAAGGGATGAAATGACCTAGCTTCGTAAGGCTGTCTATCACCACTAACACAGCCGAAAACCCTTTTTCAGGAGGCAAACCAGTGATAAAATCCAAACTTATGTGTGACCAAGGGCTGTTTGGTGTAGGCATAGGTATTAGTTTCCCTTTCTTACCACCTGTTTCACCTTTTGCCCTAGCGCATTCCTCGCATTCAGACACCCAGTTAGCGACATCTTTCTTGAGTGAAGGCCACCAAAAGTGTCTTAGGGTAAGCTCCTGCGTTTTCTTGATACCCTGATGCCCAGCCAAGGGTGAAAGATGACACCAACCAAACACCTCTTTCTGGAGAGAGGAGGTGGGTACAAACAGTTTAGAGTGATGAAACGGCAACCCTTGTCGCAGAGACCTCTCACTGTTGTCATTCACCCATGCATTCCATTCACCCGCTGTATGATGTTCCTTAACTGACTCCAAAAACCTGTCAATCGCTATGGCACCCACTACCTTGGAGGGCTCTATTATCGAACCAGGCACGGCCTCGATAGAACAATGTCCCCCAGAATCCAACCTGGACAAAGAATCTGCTTTATGGTTTTCCGCTCCGGGGCGGAAGGTGACCACAAAGTCGTATTCCGCAAAAAATTGCATCCACCTCATCTGCCTTTGAGAAAGATGTCTTGCGGTTCTCATATATTGCAGATTTCTGTGATCCGTGTACACAGTAATAGGATGCCTGGCTCCCCACAAGTGATGACGCCACTCCTCAAAAGCCTTTTTAATAGCCAGAAGTTCTTTTTCGGCTATGGTATAATGTTGTTCAGCGGAGTTCAGTTTCTTTGATAAATAGGCTACAGGATGTAACTGTCCTGTGACCTGATCCCTTTGAGACAGTATAGCCCCTATCGCCTCGTCCGAGGCATCGGCCTCGACTATGAATGGTTCTTCTGGACGAGGATGGGACAACACAGGAGCGTCAGTAAACGCCTTTTTTAAGAACACGAATGCGTCATTGGCCTCCGGTGTCCTTTGGAAAACGCAACCTTTCTTTAACAACCTGGTAATAGGGACCGCTACCTTGGAAAACTGTAGGATGAACCTCCTATAGTAGTTCGCAAAACCTAGGAAGCAGTGCACTTCCCGCACTGTCTTAGGCGTTGGCCAGTTCTGTACTGCAAGTACCTTCCTGTCTGCCATCTGCAATCCCTCCGGACACAGCATCACTCCCAAGAATTCAACCTGCCTCACTCCGAACTCGCACTTGCTAAGTTTGCAATACAGTTTATGCACCCTTAGTCTAGCCAGCACTTTGCAGACATGACCCACATGGTCTTTCGGATTCGCCGAATATATCAAAATGTCATCGATGTACACAACGACAAATAAATCCACAAAGTCCTTCAAAACATCATTTAAGAAAAATTGAAAGGCTGCAGGAGCGTTACACAGGCCAAAAGGCATGACCCTGTATTCGTACAGCCCGTATCTGGTTTTAAATGCGGTCTTCCACTCATCACCACTCCTTGTACGTACTAGGTGATACGCCCCCCTTAGATCCAATCGAGTGTATATCTGAGCTTCTTTTACTTGGTCTAGTAACACCGAGATTAATGGCAACGGGTACCTGTTCCTCACAGTGTTCTTATTTAGTATTCTGTAGTCAACACAGGCCCTCAGATCACCATTTGCTTTTGAAATGAAGAAAAGGGGAGACGCAGCAGGAGACCTAGACGGCTGAATGAACCCTATCTCTAGATAATGATCCAAATACCCTCTCAAATGTTTGGTTTCAGGTTCTGAAAGTGCATACACCCTACATGAAGGTATAGTCGCCCCTTCAACCAAATCAATGCGGCAATCATACTCTCGGTGCGGGGGTAGAGTCTCCGCCATTTTCTCACTAAACACATCCTCGTACTGTACGTACTCCACAGGCAATGACACCTCTTTCTCTGCTGCCGTGGCCACCACATACGCTTGGGACAAAGACGAAACTGCCACCTGATGTAAAGGGAATAGATGCTCCACACATTCTTCGGCTGTGAAAGTGATGGTCTTAGTCTTCCACTCTATGATGGGATTATGGTGACACAACCATGGCATGCCCAAAATAACCTCATATTGAGGTGCCTCAATTATATTCAGTGCCAGACTCTCAGTATGCCTTTCCAGTACCATGTTATATGTCAATATCACCTTCTCCGTGCTTTCTACAGACAACCCAGATTTTAAAGGTTGCCCATCAACCGTATACACTTCCTCAGCCTTTCCCAACTTCACCTTATGTATGCCAAACCTGGATACTAGACCGCTGTCTATGAAGTTGCCGGTGGCTCCTGAATCAAGCATCATGTGTACCTGATGTGTCTTATGTTGATGTGTTAAATCCATAAGGATCTTCATATGTGTCTCACTTTCCATTAGTGCAAATGCCGTCAAGGAAGGGAGCTGCAACCCTTTTTCTGTCTTTCCTTTCTCAGGGACTTCTCTATATTGAAGAGGGGTGTCCGCCAAGGACACTGCTACCTTTTTCCCACTATTCCATGAGTCTGATGATTTGGGTTTGTTAGGACACTCCCTCACAAAATGCCCCTTTTTTCCACAGTACATGCATAAACCTTGTATGTGCCTGGTATGTCTCTCTTCCTTAGACAGGGAAGATCTAACAGCCCCTATCTCCATAGGTTCTACTCCCGTCTCAGGAGGCGAGCTTGGTTTACGTGGGAATCTGTCGTACCTATACGACCCCCTGTCCCATCTCCTCCTATCCCCACCTCTATCCGCCATTCTGCCATCCAGTCTCAGAGTCAGATTGATCATAGCAGCGCAAGTAGTAGGTTGAGGATCTATTTGTGCTATGACGTCTTTTAGTTCGTCTCTTAACCCCTGGTAAAATAAGGACATCCTCTTTTCCTCAGGCCATTCAGTTTCGGCAATCAACCTGTTAAAGGTGGTCAAATAGGTGATCAGGTCTTTTTTCCCTTGTCGTAATTCCAGCAGTTCCCTGTCTGCACTAAAGGTTGTAGCCCTACGGTCGAACACCCTTTCAAACTCCGCCTTAAAGGCTGACCAGTCTGAAAGAATAGCATCGTCTTTCCTCACCAGAGGAACAGCCCAATTTGCGGCATCCCCCACGAGGTACGAAATAGCAAAGGCCACACGTGAATGATTACTTGGGAAAGAGGCGGGCTTACAGGAGAAGTGGAGCATTATTTGTGTGAGAAACACCTGTACTTTCGACGGATCCCCTGAAAACCTCTCTGGACTGGCCAAAGGAATGGGAGGAGGGACAGTGACTTGTATCTGGGATTGCCCCGCACCTGCGTCAAAAGGATTCCTAGACAATCTATCAACCTTGTCCTTCAAAGCAGCAGCCTCGGCCTTGGAAGAAGCCAACTCCTGCTATACTAGCAATAATGCCTGCATCACGTCATCCATGGTCGCCATTATTCCCCTACAACCGAACCGGGCGAAGCCAATATCATGGGCGCGTAATTCTGTCAGGACTGGCTCCGCAGGGTTCAGCAGCAGAAGAATAAAGGACCATCTCCTGACATCCCCAAGCACCCTGACATGGGGTCACCCCCCAGGGTCTTCGAGTTATCAAGCGAGGGACACCAGGTAGGGGAGGGGTCAGCAGGGACAAAGGCTCTGAAAAACATAAACACAATAATAAAACAAAGGTAAGCAAATCTACTCTCTTCAATTCTCGCTAAATCAGAAAGGTAAAGAATACCTGTGGGTCCTTGGTACACGAATTAAACTAACATCAACAAAGACCCCCATGTGACATCATCTGAAGAAGAAAGCAGAATCATACATCAGAGTCTGTATGTACTGTATGCAACCTAATAAGAATATGCTTTATCACACACCATACCCTGTTATGCTACTTGATCACTTCACAGGACTGTGCACCCTTCCTTCACTGCTTGTACATAGCAGAAATGCAGAAGATTATTTTCATCTCTCACAAGGATGCAACATATGGATCCTGGAGAACCATGGCCCACCTTGAGAACCTGTAAGTTGAGATACCCCTACCTAGTATCATTAAGTACTGAATGTAGTTCAAGAAAGCAAACAATGCTGTTATCCTCACAGCATCTTAATACCCCAAATGCTGACTCCTAGACACGGTAACCTGCAGTTGCGTCCACCACAAGGCTCCGCTCCTTCTTTGCAGTCAGATAACAAGGGATCCCAATGACAGCCGGCGTTACGCTGCATCCGAGCCCGCAGTAACCCGCTGTACAGTCTTACCAAAGTAAACCTAATCCAAATGAACAGACGGTGTTACGCTGCCTCCGGGCACGCTGTAACCCGCTGTAAAGTCATTGAGCAAATAACACTCTCCCCACACAGCCGGCGTTACGTGGCAGCCGCTCACAGTAACCCGCTGTAATGTTCTGTGGGCAACCAACAAATAATGTTCCAACGGAGACAGAGGCAGCCGCACTCTGACTCGGTATGCCAAACAGCAACGGAAAAGCGGTGCAGTTCTGATCCTCCTCGCCAGAACTCCGCAAAATAAGTATAAACAAATCGGACACCAGCCGGTGCCGAACAGCGCAGCAGCTCTCTACTCACGAACGGGGGAAAGTTGGAAGGCAGAACGTTTCTTGACTCCAGATGCTCTCCCTCCTGCAGACAGACCTCCGACCACCGCCGAAGGTTCCCAAACAAACAGAATTACGCGCAAGGAACATGGAATCCGGTACCGGTTAAGTCACTTCCTGATGCCCCTAACACTCATGGGAAATGTAGTTCCTAGGCTGCTGGAGCTGCCGAGGGGGCGAATCCTGACAACTGGAGTCAGGCTATCCTGGCTGATGACGTCTAATAGCCAGAAACCGGTCCTAGGATGCTTGAGTCCGGTCCAGGAAAGACATGGCTTAGCAGTTCGGGCTGGACTGTTCCCATGAGGCACAGGGTCAAGACTGATTTGCATATGGCCATGTCCGAACTGGGGTGGTGTGGAGTGCAAAGAAACGTCGGATTTAGGCCCAGATCTCTGTACTGTGGTGAATGTATGACATTGTTCTGCATTCTGTCCATCAACTGTTGTTTTTGTAGCGGTTTGAAGATAACAGCTATGCCCCCGCCTCTAGTCTCCCTGTTAAGAGTTAGAATACTGAACCCTGGCGGGAAAGCAATGCCTGGTTCAGCCACCGTAGCATCAGTCAGCCAAGATTGGGTTATAAAGTACAGATCAGAAGATTCATCCTCAATTAGGTCATAGATCTCCATATAGTGTTTAACCAAGGAGCCGACATTGAGGTGTTTTCATAGTGGGTCTGGATGGGACAGGGGGCAGTGATGGGCAGGAATTATAGCCAAACTTGAGATAACAGAAAGGTCTTTCTACTGTACCCCCCAGATGCTGTCCGCATGGATTGACCCGCTGACTGATGGACATCAGGTGCTCCCTAGTGTAGATCGGCACCCCTGATTTAATACTGCCAGCTTGTCTGGCGTATGGCGACATCCAGGCGCGGACGGGCAAAGACGGGCTTCCCTTTAGTTTGCCCTTACGGTGCGCCGCCAGCGTGCCCACAGCGCTCCCGCACCGTGGGCAGCCTATATAGTGTGTCCTGGGGCAGGGAGAGGAAAAGACTAGACCGCAACACTTAACAAGATGGCGGCCGTGAAACAGCAACCGGAAGTGGGAAAATAACCACTCTGGCCAGGCCAGAGCAGTACTCCCTCCACAGCAATGGGCCCGCAAAGACTGTGGTGTACCGGGGAGGTGCAGAGACCACACAACACACCGTCAGAATAGGTAGGTAAAATAGAGTAAAAGGGCTAAAAACGAAGTATGTGCAAAGTCTAATTTCCCTTTAGAAGGTGCGCATCAGAGCCTCAAATCAATTTAGTTAAAAAAGAGTTACAATAAAACATAAAGCAGTGCGCAAAGCATACGAGAAGCCGTTCGCTTCTGCCAACAACTGCAGGCTTGTTAGGTGCGCTCCCGATCCATGGGCAGCCTAGATGCTGTCCGCATGGATTGACCCGCTGACTGATGGACATCAGGTGCTCCCTAGTGTAGATCGGCACCCCTGATTTAATACTGCCAGCTTGTCTGGCGTATGGCGACATCCAGGCGCGGACGGGCAAAGACGGGCTTCCCTTTAGTGCGCCTTCGGTGTGCCGCCAGCGTGCCCACAGCGCTCCCGCACCATGGGCAGCCTATATAGTGTGTCCTGGGGCAGGGAGAGGAAAAGACTAGACCGCAACACTTAACAAGATGGCGGCCGTGAAACAGCAACCGGAAGTGGGAAAATAACCACTCTGGCCAGGCCAGAGCAGTACTCCCTCCACAGCAATGGGCCCGCAAAGACTGTGGTGTACCGGGGAGGTGCAGAGACCACACAACACACCGTCAGAATAGGTAGGTAAAATAGAGTAAAAGGGCTAAAAACGAAGTATGTGCAAAGTCTAATTTCCCTTTAGAAGGTGCGCATCAGAGCCTCAAATCAATTTAGTTAAAAAAGAGTTACAATAAAACATAAAGCAGTGCGCAAAGCATACGAGAAGCCGTTCGCTTCTGCCAACAACTGCAGGCTTGTTAGGTGCGCTCCCGATCCATGGGCAGCCTAGATGCTGTCCGCATGGATTGACCCGCTGACTGATGGACATCAGGTGCTCCCTAGTGTAGATCGGCACCCCTGATTTAAAACCGCCAGCTTGTCTGGTGTCTGGTGACATCCAGGCGCGGACGGGCGTCGACAGGCTTCCCTTTAGGGCGCCGCCGGCGCACCGCCGGCGCACCCACAGCACTCCCACGCCATGAGCAGCCTATTTAGTGTGTGCTGGGGTAGGGAGTGGAAAATACTAGACCACCACCCTTAACAAGATGGCGGCTGTGGGACGGCAACCAGAAGTGGGAAAATAACTACGCTGGCCGGGCCAGAGCAGTACTCCCTCCACAGCAATCTGCCCGCAAAGGCTGTGGTGGACCGGGGAGGTGCAGAGACCACACAGCACACCGTCACAATAGGTAGGTAAACTAGAGTAAAAGCGCTAAAAACGAAGTGTGTACAAAGTCTAATTTCCCTTTAGAAGGTGCGCATCAGAGCCTGGTCAGTCCGGAATAGTAGTATTAGCATCTGTCTTTGTTATTATGTACGCCATCCCAGCATCGGCCTGCTCTCCCACTCAGCCTCACTGGGTGTCCCACAGCGCACAGGACTCTGGGTGCCGCTGCTGCAAAATCACCCTTCTCATCAGGGTTATTGGTTCTCTCAGTGAGGTGTAGGGTGACCAACTGGCATGGGTGTAAATTCAGGACAGTAAGTGTAACAATTCATGACAAAGTGTCAAAATTTAGGGCACACATTCCGGACATGAGGTCAAAATTCAGGACCAAACATTGGGACAAAAGGTAAGTTTTACAGACACATCAGAGGAAGTTGCGCGATAGTATAAAAATAAATAGACAACCACTTAAGTACAAGTCAAAATAAGTTTATATTAGGTTGAGACAATCATGCACTTCGCAATTTTTGGGTATGCGGTTTAAGTAACTGTGCAGGTCTTTTTGTGGTATTTCACATGATAATAATCTATGTATATGGTTACTGAATTGGATTATCAAGTCTGATACTTTGTTTACAACTCATGGTCCTGAGCAGGCATGTTTGGTGAGTGAAATGGCCAGGAAGATCTCAGGGGCGGCTCTAGGCTCATGGTGGCCCTGTGCAGGGAGTGTAGGTAGGGGGCCCCAGAAGAGGGGGTGCGGGCGGGGCGGCGCTCAGGAATGTGTTTTAATAAAATGTCCAGAAAAAGGCGTTCACCAGAGGAAAAAAACTATATATATGTCCAACTTCAGTGATGCTTTTTGAAAGGCAAACACATGATTGTCATTTCATTCTTTTTTACTTATATCAGGTGAAAACCAACTCCTGCACGTTTATAAAGGTAGCACTGAATGCAATTCTCTTTTACTGCTTTGGCTAGAAACCTCAAATGAAAACGGAGCTGTCTTACAGTAGCTTATACACCAGTAGTTGATTTTATTCCAGGCTATGCGTTTCGCTTGCACAGCAAGCTTGGTTATATATATATATATATATATTTACATATATTTACATATATATCCATATATATCCAAGCTTGCTGTGCAAGTGAAACGCATAACCTGGAATATATATATCTCCATTGCATGTTTCTAAGTTTCTAATAAGACAAAAACAAGTTAAAACCTTTTAGACGAGGAGAAAAAATAAAGACATAGCAGAGCTGACACAGGAGCCCCGAACCCAACTCTAAGCCAAGAATGCATTTAGCCTTTTCGTCATTTCACCTGCAAGTAAGCAGGACAAATTAGTGGCCTGATTGCATGTGTCTGGAAGGGTCCAAGCATGCTGATGGCACTAGCTGCCGCTCACAGGCGCCTGTCAGATCTGTGAGAGACACTGCGGTCTCCTCCCTGGAAGGAAGGACAAGGAGCAGGCAGTCAGTTTCAAGGCGCTAGCCCAGGCTGTTCACGGTGGCCATGGTGCACCTGCAACAAGGGTCCAGCGTGCTGAGTCTCCTTGAATGGATTACTTGTACTGTAGCATTTTATAGCGCTTACTGAGCCCACGAGGGGCACTGAAGCAGTTGCCTTCATGGGTAGCATGCAACGCCGTGCAGGGCGTGTGGCTGGAAGGGTGCTGTCTTTTGTTTTTTTGCACCGATGTGAAAAGTGTTTTCATGTGCTGTGTGACGAGCACCATACTTCAGTAGTGCAACGACTTTTCACGACTGCCAGAGGTAATGCTTCGGACAGCTCACCTCGTCTGCGTGTGATTCACGGTGAGTCTGCTGTGTCAAAGCTCGTCGGCTCGCGCTCGCCACTGGCAGCAGGTCAGCAGCAGGACCCCGGCGGGCGCAGCCTATCAGTACTGCAGGCAGGACTAAGAGGCGGGAGGGGACAGGTTTGAGGGGGTTTCCTTTGCAAGACCCTGGGCGCCACCAGACAAAAAATAAAATCTTGACTCTGAGGAATGTAATCCGGTGCTCGTGTAAAGCGCTCCCACGCACGTGTGCCGAGTTGGCGCTAATAAAAATTGCAACAACAAAAATCGAGCGAGAGGGAGGTTTATCACCCTCATTTTGGTTTTGAAAAGTTGCCGGGTATGCAGCTGCAATGGTACATCTTTGTGTATTGACTGTGTCTAGACCAGCAGCCCGGGTGTGTGAATTGGATGAAAGGCTGGGCCTCCATTTCCTGCCTGGTCCCTGCTTCCCAGCCCCTGCCCGCACCCACATGCAGGATATGCAGACCCCTTTACCCCCTGCCTGCACCCCTTCTATGGCTGCAAAAAAGCTTACTTATAGACGTTATGGGCTTGATTTACAAATGGAAGTTACACTTTTGAGTAAGTTTACACTGTGTAGTAACCTTACTGCTTCTGGTATTTACAAACTTCCGAGTGTAAATCTGTGGCAAAAGTGTAAGGTACGTGTATTTTTCATATATGTAAGCATGCATACATTTGGAACTGTTAGCCAACACTCAAGCGCATAGTTTTGTAAGTCATGCACAATATACCCTTGCCTTTGTTATTATTTTTCAAGGTCTAAGTTTTACTTGAGGGCTTGTCTCTCAGTCTCTTTTTGCCTAAAGATACAGTGCTTTTTGGATGAATCCACAATTGTGTACAGCATTTTGGCACTTGAAAGACTATGTTCAGGCTCAATTGAACCCCGGTACTTAGCAGCACGTTAGCGGGGCCGGAGCGGCCTGGGCAGCAGCAGGCCCTGGGCAAAGCCGGAGAGGCGGCCGCCGGGGCCCTTTCAAGCCCGGGCCATTGTGTGCTGGTGGCCGGGGTCACTTACGGTCTAGTAGCAGTATGAGGAGGTTGAGTCTGCACAGATCACTCTAATCCTCGGCTTCCAACGTCTGTCTGCTGCGACGCCCTTGGTGAGAACGAGGAACGAGGAACACAAGTGCGGAGCCGAAGGCCAGTGAAGGGGAGGGGGTGAAGGGAGGACTGGAGGGGGTGAAGGGGGGGTCAGGGTGTTTGCAAGTTAGTGGAAGCCGGAGGCCGCCAAATCCCTGCCAGGGGCCGCCACGCCCACGAATATGTATTGTATCCGATTCCTCGTGGCGGCCCCTGGGGTTTGGCGGCCCTGTGCAGGTGCACAGCTTGCACATGCCTAAAGCCGGCCCTGAAGATCTACACAGACAGACATTGTTACTAGCATCTCATATCTCTGTGGCATTGTGAGCTGTAAAGTGGCACGCATAGGTGAACTAAAGGGAGGACTGCTGTGATGAACCCACTAAAGGGAACACATTATGGGTGTTTCAGCAAGTGGAACTTCAAAGATGGAATCTGACTTTGCTTATGGGGGCTTCGCAGAGAGTTTCACTAGCTGATGGAAGTCACAAATGTGCTTTTCCCTGCAGCTTTCCTGAAGAAGGCACTGCTGATACACTATTACATAGTTTATTTTTGACGTCTTGCCTATTGCTACAAACAAAATATACATCTCAAGCATAGCTCATGGCACTATAAGGCTCTCCCTAAAACCATTCACCTAAAACAAAACATGAGTACATTTACAATTACTAGTGTAATATACAAGTAGCAGTTGAGTGTCACTCAAAATGACACATGCATGATATATAGATCCCACACATAAGCACACAGCAAATACAGAATAGTAACACACAGGCAAGGGAGTAGCTAGAACATTTAAATACCTCCCACTTTGAACTAAAGCTCTTATGGCACCAAGAAGGCAAAGAAAGTAGTCACAACCCTTTGCAGAAGAGCTATCTTGTCAAAGGATCTAGCCATTCATCCTTCCTTCAAACCCCTGATAACCACAGTTTCAAATTTACATTCTGTCTTCGATTAATTCTTTCATCCATCATTCAGTCTTTCACCATTCATTCTGACCTTCCATCTGTGTGCCCATCCACATCCAAACCTTTTCAACTATTTGCAAACCTATCCATTACCTATCCTTCCATCCATCATTCACATGAGTATTCGTGACATTGCATTGGACATGCTAAAGCCTCAGCTCACTTGATTGGATCAAACAGATTTTTTACAGGAAGACTCACTAAAAATCTAAAGAACTTTTAGAAAGACAAATTCAAAACTACTCCTTCAGGGAAATCAGTGTTGGCTCTGTCTTTTGAATAGAGAAGAAGACTGGTGCTCCTTTCTTAATCAGAATCTTCTTTCTCCTCACTCTGGCCTGAATCCATATTATTCACCCCCTTCACAAAGATCCTGAAGTATGTCCTTTTTATTAATGGGACTGTGTCACCCACTTCTGATTAAAATTCATTGACAGGCTTTCCGTTGGTGCTTCTCCATTTTTGAAGTGTATTAAATGTTATTGTATAAAATTAATTAAAATGATTTCAAAGATTGTCCATCAGTTTAAAATCAAAGCAAGCACATGTAATTCATTCACTGTTTACAAGTCCACTAAAGAGATTGTATTCCATTGGTCATGGAACCAGTGTTAGAAGATATTTGCATGGTAAGTCGAAGGCTCATCTACTTGGCTCCTTGTAATACTTACAATAAAACTTTAAACCTGAGCATATCAGAAACACCAGAGCATACGTTAAAGTATCTGCTTATGATGTTGATATTGGTATGCGTATGGCAAAACCAGATTGTTCCCGGCTGGCAACCCTCAGCTAACTGAAGCCTTTCTCTTTTTCATCTGTGCTTAAATTAACTATGTAAGAAATCGGGTTATTGGTTCAGGCACTGAACAGAGTCCTTGTAAGGGTGAACTACAAAAGTCACTAAATTCAGCTGTTCTTATCCCTGTGGTAGCTTGCAGAAAACAGTCAGGCTTAACTTAGAGGCAATGTGTATAGTATTTATGCCGCACACAAACAGTAATCAAAAGAACACGCCACACAAAATAATCCTAAAAAAAAAATTAAAAATAGAGTACATTTTAATAAACAAACCAAGACCAAGGCAGCATTTTGGTAGATATAGTGCCTAAAAGCATAAAGGGCCACTTGTAGTCATCTGGTCATGAGAGACCGAGCAAAAAGTCACAAGTTCAGACCGACCGCTATAGAGGGTGAACCACATACAGGAAACAGGTTAATCCTGATGAAAAAACTATATTCTTAAAGCTTGGGGCAAAGAGTTCCACTTGCAGTGAAGGAAGTTGGGAGGAGCAGGGAAAGAGTCATAGATGGTCCTTGCTAAAGCACAAAGATCCACTTGAGCAATGCAGATTGTCATTGCTAGAGGTTTGCTTCGGTGGTCACCGTGGTCTGTTGTTGCTGCAGTGCAAAGTTCAGATCTCGTGCTGCTGGTCATTGCTGGTGGTCGCCGTAGCCAAATAGTCGGGTACACCGGAACTTCGCCATGGCAGTCACCATGGGTGGCAGAATTTGTTTGCGAACTGACCCGTTCATCATTGTGAAGAGCCCAAAATGTCAGAATTTCACCTTTCTTCACAGTAAGAACTCAACTGAGGCCAGCCATGGGTCCAGATATATGAGTGCCATTTGAGGATCAGGTACTCACTCCAGCAGATGCCAGCAGGGCTCAGGCAGGTCTAGTGCCGGCACATTCAGATCCAGTGCCACAGGTCAGATGGACAGTGCAGGAAGGCTCCTGGAGCATGTGGTATCCCTGTAGCTCAGACATAGGGTTAGCCTTCTGACCCTTGAAGTGACTCAGGTTAGCCTTGGATGAAGGGAGCACCTCAGAAAGCAGGGGATTCTTCAATCAGCAGGGGGTGAAAGCCATCCTCAAGCAGCAGAGCAGTCCTCGAGGGAGCAAGGGAGTCTTCAAGCAGCAGGACAGTCCTATTGGGAGTAAGATAGTTCTTCCTCTGTAATGTCCACAGGTCCAGGAGTGTACAGAAAAGTGGCTATGGCGGTCAAATATGTATACCTGGTGCCATCCTATGTAGTGGGTGATTGCCTGTACTACCCCTACTTCTGGTTCTGGAAAGACCTTCCATTCCCCTGTCAAGACTCCAAGATGTCTCGGGCGACAAAAGTCTAGGTGACAAGTTCCTTTGTGTGTGTTGGATGCACGCCCTTTGAAGTACAAGTGGGACAAAGCACACCTCTGCCCCCATCCATGCTGGCAGAATGGCCCTTTCTGCCCACATCTAGTCCCTTTTGTGTCTCTGTTTACAAGGAATACACAGACCCTAACAACAGATATGTGTTTAAGGACACTGAAATAAAGGTGCAAATAGGACTGGGAAATTTCTAAAAAATAGCATTTTCCAGGATTTTGGCTTACAATCCAACTTTACCATTAAGTGAATTTTCAAATAAAATTAATTTGACCATAAACACAATCCCTCCATCTGCTCTCAATACAAACTTAGCACTTATTAAACATAACAAGTTAACACCATGTTAGTCAATGGGAGAAATAGGAATTCTAGTAGTAAAAAACAAGGTTAAACGTGTTAATCAATAACTTTATCTGCTCCTAATGCAAAATAATCACTTATTAAACATAACAAAGTAAATCCATGTTAGATAATGGAAGAGATAGGAATTCCAATAGTGAAAAACAACGCTAATTGTGTTTCCCTACCGGGACATGAAACTGTAAACCTGCATGTCCTACTTTTTAAATACAATGCACCCAGCCCTCTGAGCCTTTCTGGTCTACCTTAGAATTGACCTATATGTATTAGAAATAAAGGTTTAGGCCTGGCAAAAGGTTATTTTAGCACCACAAAATAATAGCAAGGAAAGACTAGAGGGTCACTCAAATGCTAAATGGGGGGCAAAAGGGAAGCTTATAATACGTCCTCCCGAATTTAACAAATACCACAACAAGGTATCCTAAAGGAAAGTATTTGTTTGTTAAATCCTCACACAAAGGTTTACTGTGCCAGATAGAAATGGCAGTTCAAAACTGCATGACAGGCTGCAGTGGCAGGCCTGTGACATGTGACATGACAGTACTAATTGTGCTACTTTAGTGGGTAGCACAATTAGTACTGCAGGTCCACTAGTAGAATTTAATTTACAGTCCCTGGGTACATGTCATGCAATCTACAAGGGACACACAAGAATATTTTGGCTCAATTCGAGGGTACATGCATGTTGACGGTGTCTACCCACTCTTTTCCCAGGGTGGATGCCATCTACCCTGCCAAGTAGGGCCCCACAGAAATATGCTAAACTGTCCTGGTGGCATTTTCACACACTGGGACACATTCAGCAGTTACTGCGCAGTGTCTGCTTTCCTTCTGAGCAGCTACGTGCAGGCAAGGAAGTGGCTTATTAGAATTCAGCTAGGCCAATAACAAAAGATGATATTAACCGCATCCGTGCGGCGCGAATTCCCCGCCCATGCTGACTCGGCCTTGCGCGGGCGGAGTCATGACGGAACGGTTCCGTCATCAGCACAGCTCAGCCGATGCTGATGACGGAACCGTTCTGTCATCAGCATCGAAGGGGTTAAGGGGCCATCAGGCCTACTTTTGTTGGAGTAGCTATTGGGAACCTCCCACATAAATTCAATGGAAGGGAAACAAAGGCGTACAGCATATCACTTGACAGGTAGTTAAGAGAGGCATGATTTTGACTTTCTTCAGTCCCTGTATATAAGAGATATGCATGCCCTGTTAGAATGTCAGATGTATTGATCCATCCCGATAATTACACAAATAACAATTTAAAGACCACTATTTTGTTTTATTTCTTTAATAGCACTATTCATCCCAATGAAGAGTGTCAGAGCACTTTAAATCACACATACACATTCTACATTGACAATAAATCATATGTGTGTAAATCAATGTACAGGTTGTGTTACATTTGGCAGTGATGTTTAAAATATTTAGGAGTCACATGTCCTTCATAGCTCACTGTGCTAAATCAGAAGGATTACAATTTATGAAATGTTTATAACAAAAGGATCTCTGTGTTAAAAGCAGTAACCCACTTACCCATTCACATAAAACACTTAAACTTTAAAGATTCATAACTACGGTTCTATTGTTTGGATTTAATTTGTGTTGGTGTTATTTATTAATTAAAATGTAACCTACTTTTGTAAATTAGTTTTGGATTTTTCTTGTGTTGTGATTTCAGTTTTTTACTGTTTGTGTGCTGCATAAATACTTTACCCATTATCTCTCAGTAAAGCCTGACTGCTTTTTTGTGCCAAGCTACCAGATGATTATGTGCAGATTAATTTAGTGACTTTTCTGGTTCACCAAGGCTAGGATTGTGGTTGTTGTAATCCACCCCCCTCAACCCATAACCCATTTATTTGAGGCAACCCTGATGCACAGAGTGATAAAATTGCAAACATATACAACATTATAGTTCACAAAACAAAATACTATCTTGCTGAAGAGGGCCTAACTAGCATTATCACAGTGAACCAGGGAATCATGATAGAGAGGAAGGCTTGCACCTTTGAACTTTTAAAAAACAGACTTAAGTGGAGGCTGACAGCCAGGTGTGATCCCTAGTTACTCCCTTTGTCCTGTGTTGTGGGTCAGTCCAATTTGGAGCCACTCCTGCGGTAGCAGAATATCTCTTTGACAAAGGGCAGTGAAGCGAGAGTACTTCAAAATAGCTGACTCCCGCAAATCGAATTTCAAAGGCTCAGACACTAAGAGCCTGGTCTAGATCTTGGCAGATGGTTTACTCTGTCTCAACCGTGACGGACATCCTGTCCGCCGAAATATAAATCCCTTATAACATATTGGGATTTATATTTCGACGGATGGGATATCTGTCAATGTTGTGACAGAGTAACGCGTCCGACGAGATCTAAATCGGGCCCAGAATCACATCTTTGTCTGGATTGGATTAACCTGAAGCCCACGAGAGAAGATGCCCAAGACTTCTAGCTGCTGGAACCAGGACTGGGTACCAAGGTCTGCTAGTCTATCTCTGGGTGGGGGGCGTTCAGCCAGGAAGTCAAGACCACTTGACGTGAGCCTGGAGCACCTGCCCTCTGCCTGCCTGCCTGCCTGCCCAATCCTGGGCGTCCTGTGAGGAGAAGGAGTGCACCTGGGAAAAAAATGGATAAGAAAATATTCATCATTATGCCTGGGTCAGGGAAGCACACAATCCCAGGTTACAGACCTTTGTAAATCTTGGATTGTGTCAAAAACCATAGGCGTATGCGTGTGAATGCCAATACGCCACACATGGAATGCCTCCTTTGTGCAAGGAAAGAATGGCAGCTATATTCACGTCATGCAAGGGCAACGTGAGCCCTCAGTCTGGTTGGACAGCTGCACGGATAAAGTCTGGGACCCTCTGTATGGCAGGTTTGGCCACCACCATGAAGTAAGGGTGTTAGAGAAGTTGCCTTCGATCATCATGCCGGCCTGAGTCTGAGTGGCTTACCTGTCCAGTGATATCTCCCCAGCGATCCAGGCTTCAACTCTATCAGTCGCTGACCTCTCCTGAACCCCACAAAGTCACCTGCAGCCTCTACACGGAGGAACCCCCTGACCACGACCGACTCCTACAGAGAAAACCCTACACCAAAAGGTACAACTGCATCCTCAGCCCCCGGCCTTGGGGAGCCCAACCAATGGTTCTTAGACCTCACTAGATATCCCAACTTACCTGTCCAGCTGGTGGTCACCTTCGTTCAACCTTCTAGTCTGAGCCTGCGGCCTCTTTCTGCGACTGAGATTCCCCGCTGGTTTGCATTGGGTGTCCAATGCTGATTTGCAGCCTGCACCCGTCGCCCCTGTACCGCTAGTAGTGTAGATATGGTGCTGCCTTGTGGCCCTCCCCCAGTGTGCACTTTAACCCCCAGGCCTGAATTTAGTCTTTGAATGTGTGTAATCATTTCTTGTCTGAGTGTGTACAAAAAAATGCTTATCACAGCCCTTTGATAAGCCTAACTGCTCGACCACACTACCACAAATAGAGTTAAAGGAGTAACAGAGATAGCTAGGCTGGTGTACGCTTCAAGACGCCTGGCACAGTTGGTTCCTCACTGGGCTCATAGTGAAGGTCCTAGACCTCTGGGGCACTGCGTCTGGATTATCAATAACCTGTGTCGGACCTTTGAATGTGACTGATGCACAACAGCAGACCATGAAAAGAAGAAGGCTGCCACCCTACGGATGAAATCTTACAAAGGATTTCCACACTGGGAACGGAAACTCATATTTGAGATGCCATCCACCTTGACTAAGTAAGCTAAACAGCTGAGGGATGTAGAATTCAACTTTGAGGCTCACATCAGCTCTGTAGTGTGTACAGGTTTATTCAGCATAAAACACCTGAAACAGACATTGCCCATCATCCAAAACAAATATCACAACATCTTATAATTGATTCACTGACTGATTCAAACCTAGATTATACCATTTCTTTGATGAGTTGGCTGCCAAGAATCAAACTGCTCAGATGCAACAGGTACAAGACATGGTGGCACAACTTGTTTTAAAACTATGGATATATTGTAGCATATCAGCAGGCTGGACTTAATTGGTACCTATCCAAGAGGCCTATCCAAAGGTCATTATCTTCTCCAAAGCAATTGCTGTTTTTAAGTGCATCAAGGAAACAGCATCAGTCTGTCTGTTGGATAAAATCATTATACATCTTCCCTCCTGCAACCCGGGGTCATGGTCCCTATATCTCTCCACAATGGAAGTACTAACATTCAGGGGAAGGAAAATGCAGATTCTCGCTAGTCAGCCCAAAGAGTTTGAATTCACGGCCTGCACCTGGATATTAAGAATAGAAATACTGTTCTTACTTTTAGGAAGACTTACAGCATCAGCACTCACATGTATATGGTATTTTATACTAGTTATTTAGGGCTGCTGGAGCCTAAACACAGTAATTAATTTCATAATAATAATAAATAATCCACATTTGTAAAGCGCACAGTCACCCGTAACGATCTCTAGGCGCTGGTAGCCATCAGGAAAATTAAGCAAGCTATTGCCCAGAGTCACATGGTGTTGGGCTCATCTACTGCCGGTGCCGGGGATCGGACCGTGATCCCCAGATTCCGGAGTCAGTCGCCCTAGCCGCAGCGCCACTCCTCTTCTTAGGCTGCACTCCAAAATAATCACAAAAAATAAAAATGTCCCATGATGGATGATATTGGTGGAAATTCAGCTGGAATCATTAACAAAGATAACACAACCTGGGAGAAAAAGATGCTGTGACTGCTATTGCATTTCAGTATCCATCTGCTGGCATGCAATCCTTACCACACTAGTACAGGGTATTGATTTTGGAAACTTCCAGGTTGCTAAGCCCATGTGCACACTGGGAGAAAGCAGTGGGGCAATGCTCTTCTGCCCTAGTGGAGGAGCCATCCCTGTGTACATCTCATCTGGCCCTGGGTGAAATAACAACACATGCTATCGGGTTTATGTTACTTTTCTAATGCAAACTCAAAACAAATTGTTCAGGTGGTATTTACAATCCAACACAAATCACTATTTACATTGAATTGTAACCCAAAGTAATAAAAAGTTAGGCTTAACACTACCCTGCATTACTTTGCATCAAGGGGGCTTTCAATGGGTGATGCAGAGTCTTTACTAGGCAGCAACCCATGAGTTTTGACAGAAATACATATCTACAAACCAAATCTATGACAAAATATCGACTACAAAAATATCTACCTACAAAAATATCGCAACAAAAATATCGATTACATTAATATCGATATCCTATCTCTAACAAGGTAAGTACAAAAATATCGATGTGAAAAATATTGTTTTTTAAAAAAATCTTTTTTTAATTAAAAAAATTGAATATTAACAAAATAATACTTATAAATGTAAAAAACATAGTTAAAAATATATTATAATATTTAAAATTAATAAATAATGTAATAAAAACGAATAATAATAAATATATAATACATAGTATATACTTCATTAATAATACCTCTACTAAATTATTTTAATAACTTATAATTAAATGAAAATATTATAAATTAGAAATACATTTATATACATCAAATTATAATATAAATAACAATTAATAAAAATGTAAAACAAATAAAAAATAATAATACATTTTGGATAGCGTACGGGTAAAAATTATTATTCCCACTCCAGAGAGTTCAACGGTAGGGAAAGTGTTGGATAGCGTAGGGGTAACAATTACTATTCCAACTCCAGAGTGTGCAACAGTAGGGAAAGTGTTGGATAGCCTAGGGTTAAATTACTATTTCCACTCCAGAGAGTGCAACAGTAGAGAAAGTGTTGGATAGCGTAGGGGTAACAATTACTATTCCCACTTCAGAGAGTGCAACAGTAGGGAAAGTGTTGTATAGCGTAGGGGTAACAATTACTATTCCAACTCTAGAGAGTGCAACAGCAGGGAAAGTGTTGGATAGCGTAGGGGTAACAATTACTATTCCCACACCAGAGAGTACAACAGTAGGGAAAGTGTTGGATAGCGTAGGGGTAACAATTACTATTCCCACTCCAGAGAGTGCAACAGTAGGGAAAGTGTTGGATAGCGTAGGGGTAAAAATTACTATTCCAACTCCAGAGAGTGCAACAGTAGGGAAAGTGTTGGATAGCGTAGGAGTAACAATTACTATTCCCACTCCAGAGAGTGCAACAGTAGGGAAAGTGTTAGATAGTGTAGGGGTAAAAATTACTATTCCAACTCCAGAGTGCAACTGTAGGGAAAGTGTTGGATAGCGTAGGGGTAACAATTACTATTCCAACTCCAAAGAGTGCAACAGTAGGGAAATTGTTGGATAGCATAGGGGTAACAATTACTATTCCAACTCCAGAGAGTGCAACAGTAGGGAAAGTGTTGGATAGCGTAGGGGTAAAAATAACATACTTATAAATAAATTTATTTTTTAAATAATTCAAAACTTAACTAATAAATAAATATAAACCATTTACAAATACCAATACATCATTGTTAAAAACATGATTAGCAAAATAAATGTAACAAAAAAAATAATAAAAAATAACATTTAATAATATTTAATTACCAATTAATAATTAATTAACAATTATATAATTAACAAAACAATAATTAAAAAACATTTTTACTTAATTACATTTAAATTACTTCCCACCCTATTCCCCTATGAACCCACAACCCTCTACAGAACATAATTATCAATTAATCAATGTATTTAAATACATTACCAATTAATTAAAAATAATTATCAAGTAATTAAAATTAATGTATAATTCCTACTAATTAATAATTAATTTAACATAATTAAATTACTTCTTACCCTATTCCCCTATAAACCCACAACCCGCTACAGAACATAATTATCAATTAATCAATTAATTAAAATAAATTATCAAGTAATTAAAATAATTACCAATTAATTAAAATTAATTTATAATTCCTACTAATTAATAATTAATTTAACATAATTAAATTACTTCCCACCCTATTCTCCTACAAACCCACAACCCGCTACAGTACTAAAATACAAAATTACAAAAAATAAATTAAAAACATAATAAATACATAATAATATACACAAAAATAATTTAAAAATCGATATTAGTAACATCGAAATTATTAACATCGATATTACTAAGATCGATATTTAAAACTTTGATATTACTAATATCGATAATAAATCTATCGATATTACTTACCTTCTATATTATGTCCCTTCGATATTTAAACTTTGATATTATTATATATCTGCATACCCTACAAAACACTGTAGACAGCGATTAGGGCCAAAATCCTGGGACTCCTCAAGGCAAGTGTAAAAGGGTGAAATATTTTCATGTCTCCTTGTTTTTCCAGCTTTGCCAGTGTGCTGCATTGTACAGCACTCACACAAAGTGGGAAAAGTCTGAAAGCATAGATTTGTATTGAGGGGGAACCTTTTCAGCACAAAAACTATGTGTCAGACAATGCAGTCACGCTGGCACTGAGGCGCAAGGGTCTCTGTGTTGGTGCATGCCTGCCTAAAGTCTGCCACCAGCACTGGGAGAGAGAAAACAGCCTCAAATCTGAGTATTGCATTCACGTAATACAGCACAGCAGCTTAACATTAACATTCCTGTGTAAATTTGGACCTCTTGAGCCTCATTTATGAAAAGTGACGTATCGCTGCGTGAAAACAGCGATGCGTCTCTTTTCATTGCGCCCTCCTTGCTACACCAATAATGCGTCATATTTACAGTATGACGCATCATTGCGCAAGGAGTTACAGATACGTCAGTATTTCTGACATATCTGTATGGCGCAAAAGTGACGCATTGCTGGAGTGTGTCACAAAAGTGACGCAGCCCCATGTGAAAGGGCCTGCGTCAGTCTTACGCCTGCTGTGAGGCAGGCGTATGAAATTGACGCATTTGTGTCCTAGAAGTGGCGCAGTGAAATCTCATAGATTTCACTGACTCACTTCTACGACCCTTTCTTGCGTCAATACGCCCCCCTTGCATACATTTTACATGGCGCAGGTATAATGTGGCGCAGGAGTTTACAAAGTGACGCATCTACCTAGATGCGTCACTTTGTAAATATGGCGCAACAAGGTGCATTTTTTATGCCACTGGTGCGTCACAAAAAGTGACGCACCAGCAGCGTAAAAGTGATGCACATTCTCATAAATGAGGCCCCTTGTCTCTAAAGCGGGACAATGCCGGTAGCAGTCACTGATCCTCATTATGGATTTCAGGAAAATGCATTTTAACCTGAGTCACAATTTATCCTGTGTCAAAGATTTCTATGTACGCGAAGACCAAACGGTTTCAAATGAAGCGCTGCTCCAAATAATGCCCTCAGCAGTGGCAACTTGTGAGTAAAGGACACTAGCCTGGAACAGTGATAAATATTGATCGCCGTAACCAAGGGTCAGACTGGTAGAAAGGATCTATTGGTGGGTATATGTGATCAAACCTAAGATGAGCCAATCAGATATCTAAATCAATGCCAAGTTGAGCCATCAAAAATCTGAGTTGTACTCAGTTTTCCCTCTCAGTGGTTAGTGAGGCCCAGGGAGTGTCACTGACCCGGCGAGATGTTCTCCGTCATGATGGTCACATAGTTGTCGCGGTCGCTGCGGCTCTGCTCGTGGTAGAAGCCCAGGGCGTGGTTCAGCTCATGCTGGATGGTTCCTCTGGACATACATCCCCCGGAGGGAGATACCTGCTGTCGTCCCCCTGTCTTCCCAACGTAGGACCAGCACCTAGGGGAGAAGGTGGACCAGGGATATCCATAAATCGCTGCGATGGTACCATTGGAGTAAGCATATTGCAATACTGGCCCCTGCAAGACACAGCCCGTATAAACTGAATCCTAGCCAGAGGATGCCCTCGTTGACTCCGGCTCTGAAGGATTCTCTGGCAGTGGCATTGTGTAGTCAAGGATGGGATTAAAGTCCTGGCTAGTAAAGGAAAGCTGTGCCATTCCGTCCCTAATAACCTTCCTCTGGCCTGCTCTGTGATCGTTACACCTGTGGAGTTTAGAGTCTCTGAGCACTGGCGGGGACTCCCTTGGTTACTCAGTGATATGGGGGAGCTTGTGTGGGGCTGTGCCCTTGTGTGCTGTGCCTGCAGGCTTTTGTAATGGTAGGTCAGTTGAGGCACTGCTTTGTGTTACTTTACATTTCTCTGTGGCAAGCACAACACCGTTTTAAATAGGATCTTGTGGTGATCTGTAATGTCTACTGCTTGTTGTTATTTCATTACTGAACCATGTGATGTCATCTATGGGGTTTCCGTGTGCTGAGGATTCCACCCCAGTATTCCCTGTGTGACAGTTGCAGCTGCTCTGTCTCCCCTTCAAGCTGGACGGCTCTCTTCTCTGCAATAAATTTTCAACTACAATTTCCTGCCTCCCCCTCATCTTTACATTGGCGACAGAGGATGGTCAGCTGTTCTTCAGCTGTCTTTTCAACCTTCACAACAACATCCTCGTGTAAAGCGTTCTGAAACTCAGGACATTTTCTTCTTTTACGAACAACATTCATGTGAGTACTTTTACAAACTGCATTGACTGCTGTACATGTTGAGAGCCGTCATAGCCGCAGGATTTCCGTTCATTTTTCCTGCCTTTTTACTATCGTTTATCGATTAAGCCTAAGCTGCGTGTGACCAAGCTGCGTGTGACTTTCTCTTGTGCCAGGCCACATTGTTTCTACTGGCTGATTTTATCAAGACTTTTCCTCCGCTATTTAAGACTTTCTTACCTTCAACTCTGCTCTTCCAGCGCTGCGTGTATCTCCACCACTTGTTCCTCTCCTTCCGAGCTGCGCTTCGCAATGATGACGTTGTAGAATTTCCAACGTACCTCAGCCAAGTGCCATCACGCCTCACGCATGGTGGTTACCATAACAATTTTCATTCGTCAAGACGCTCACGCTGTCTGTCAGCTACCACGTCACAACGACGCTCACGCTGCCTTTCAGCTACCACACAACACAAAGCATTATTCGTCACAAAGGCTTCATCTGCTGCATTCAAGTATTCATTGTTCTTGTCGTGCACTGCTGACCAGCTATAAAGCTTTTATCTTCGCTGATGCACACAGCCATTGATGTTTTGTTTTATTCATCTACGCGCTGACGTACACAGCTCTTCATTCACACGCTGATGTACACAGCTCTTGTACGCATATTCATGTTTACCTGCACAACTTTATTTTACTGAAAAGAGTCTCATCACGCTGATGTGCACAGCTTGGGCACGCAGCAAACAATTATTTTTTTTTCACGCTGATGTGCACAGCTATATATATTAAAAAAATACAACGTTTTCGCGCTGATGCGCACAGCCTTTACTTACAAAAGCGACATTTACACGCTGGTGTGCACAGCTTCTGCACACATCAAAAGAACATCCACACATTTGTGCTGCAGTACATTTTCTTAATTATTTGGCTCATTGTTAAATGCAGTTTCTATTCTAAAAATGTATTCACAGTAGTTACTTTTATTTCCCCTTTTGTTCATAAATTATACACTTTTCAAGACCTTTTTTTTTTCTTTTCTCTCTCTCTTTCAATTAAAAAAAAATAGAAGATTCCACGATGCAAAGCGTCACTCCCCCAGCTCCGTTCCTTCAGACACCTGGCGATCCTCCTCTTGAATGGAAGCTCTGGTTGAGATCTTTCATGGCTTATTTAGGTGCAATTGATGGTCTTAGATATCGTGCAGAAAGAAAAAAAAGTCTAATGTATTATCCTCTTGGTGTGGAAGGCCAGAATGTTTTTGACCATTTACCTCCTTATGTTCCGCCTCCCGGTGAAGCTCCAGATGAATTCGACATAGCTATAGCCAAATTAGACAAGTATTTTGTTAAAACTAAAAACATGGTTGTACATCATTACAAATTTTTCACCAGGGCTCAAAAACCTGAAAAAAGCATTGACACCTTTGTTACTGCTTTGAAAATACTTGCTTCAGGTTTTTGAGCCCTGGTGAAAAATTTGTAACGATGTACAACCATGTTTTTAGTCTCCCCTTCAAGCTGGACGGCTCTCTTCTCTGCAATAAATCTTCAACTACAATTTCCTGCCTCCGCCTCATCTTTACAGATCCTCCATGTTCTACTGAAAATTCAAGCACAGCATTGGTTCTGCTGACATCAGCAAAGCTCTCAAGGTGCATCCCCCCCACAGCTGAGGGTGGCATGAGCCTTGTGTGCTAGGCTTTGTATCAGCATGAGAAAGAGTCACCACCACTCCACGTGTAGTTACGGGAACTGTTTTCATTCCTAGACTTTTATGTGATAGACAAATGCATTCTGGGTGTTGTAGTATTGTTTTGCTTACATTCAAATAAAAAGTTTAAAGACAAATGAAACCATTCATTTGTAGATGAACCCTTCCGGACTGTGTCCTTATTGACCTGGAGTCAGGTGCTCAGCATAGATGCAGACGCCTTTTATCTCTGCCGGTCCCTACATTCTTCAGTATGTATAGGGTTTGAAGGTTGTGGTGACGTGTTTACCAATGTGGCTATGAGAACACCTGATGTGTTAACGTGTCCTGTGAAGAGGACACTAATTGCTGCATTAAACAGTGCTTTGCCTTCATGTTGGCGTTGTCCTTTTCGTGGTGATGAAATAATACATACTTCCAAGTCTGGGATCTCTGCTCACAGACCACAGAGGTACCCAAGGGGGCGTGAAAATATATATCTCTTTCCTCCAGACCGAAAGCACCTGCCCATCAAAAGTTCTCATTGTTGTATTGGACATGACGTGGTAACAGAGAGATCTGAATGGAGTGTGTGTACCACACATCCTGTTTACTTGCTTCCTGCCCAATTGCCTTCCATGCAAAGGCTATGAAGAAACCTCTTATTCAAACAGAGAAACATGTTCTCCACTAATTCAGTGTGAGCAACACAACCTCTTAATCCATAGACTTGCTGTAGATGGCGCACTAACGTTAGGAATAGTATAACTTACTATTCCAACCCCAGGCTACGCAACAGTAGGGAAGGTGTTGGAATAGTAAAATATACTATTCTTTATGTTAGAGTGCCATCTAAAGAAAGTCGATGTAATGACTTGCGTTGTAATGGCATTGCGTTCTAACAACGAGGTCGTTGTAACAACCGTGTTGTAAAGGGACTGTGATGCGATGACTGCGTTGTAAATGCTATCATCGGTTCTGAATTAATTCAGTCAGAAGAATACAACTTCTTGTTCTAGTAGACGTACCTTATGCACTAATTTAGTGAGAGTGACGCAACCTCATCCAATTCAAGAAGAGACATTTGTTCTGCACTAACTCAGTTATTTAGTGGTCTAAAACTAAACAATGAGCCATATATCCAAAGAAAAATGTGTCTACTTTTATTAATCTGCCATAAAACGCGATAGATATTAACTATCAGGCAAGAAATGCAGTGATGTGACTAAACATACTGGGTGCTCAGGCAAAATGTGATACTCTTGTGTGATATATATAAATATGCGTGTTCCACTAATCATGAAGAGAGGCGCCCACAAAGCACAAATTAATCTATCAAAAAGTGGAACCACTTTTGTAGTGACGCATGTCCATCATTTACAACCTCAGGTTCATCATCTGGACTCCAATGCAACAAGAACCCAATAGGAAACTCAAGCCGGTGTTATATTTACGACATTGAGGAATATTTACAAAGAAATGGCACAGCGCGGCAATGCAAACAATTTAGCAGCGCCGTGCAGCGTCATCTAAAAAAAGCAGGGATGCGCAGTATTTATACAAATATGGCGCACTCCTGTGTTGAAAAAGCTGCTTAGCGCCAGCGTAGGCAAAAAGAGCGAAAAACAAGGAGAAATAAAAGTCTTTCTCCTTGCAGCGCCATTCTAACACCACCCTGGCAGTAGAGTTATTTTTTAGGACTCCACCTGAGATTTACCATTTCTTGAAAATCTGGGGCAGTGTCAAAAAGCAATGAGCGTTGCTTGAGAACGCCCACACCAATGCCCATTGCATGCCCCTTGGACCCAGAAAACTGCGTCTAAGGGTTCGATATTTGCAAGGCGGCGTTAAGCCACGCAAAGTGGGTTAGCGCAAACTTGTAAATATGGAGAAGGGTGTTGCGCCACAGGAGCATCATAAAGAGTGACGCTACGGTGGTGCAATGCCCTTGCAAATATGCCCCATTATTTTTAAGGAGAAACAGATTTGGACTTCATAGACACTCTGGTTAATACATTGTGAGCGAGCTGGTGGAAGTCCTGAGTGGGGATACAGGGGGTATCATTTGTTTCTAGCCTGTGAGGGAGGCGCATCTTCAATGATGAGACTGCACTGATGAACTGTTTCCTTATGGGCCACCCTAGGAGTTGGGGATGCAGGCTTGCCTCCAGCTGGCCCAGCGGGGGCTTTAGTATTCATGACCTGGCAAGTGAAGGGTAGTGAAGTGCACTCATGCTCACCTTTCAGATTCTCCCAAGCACGTTTATTCACTTCACTGCACTTTATTGTTCACTGATGGTTAATATTGATTTTTATGATGATTATTAAATGCACACAAATTTCACTTAGAATATACCTGGACTGATTCAATGACAGTATGTAACCTTTTCTTATTTAATTATAGACACGTGTTTTCCACTAGTAGGGTGACAGAAACACAACCGCTCCTAATTCATGTAGGGACATGCTCAGCACTAACTCAGTGAGAGGAACTCAACCTCTTCCTATTGGAGGAGGGACACGCGTACTGCACTAGTTCAGAGAGAGGAACACAACGTATTCAATGACAGACACAAGTTGACAGCACTTCAGTGAGAGGACCACAGCCTTATATTATTCAAGGCGAGAATAGCTTTCTCCCCCAATTCACTAAAAGGAAACTCCTCTTCTTATTACTGTAGAGAAATGTGTTACTGCTAAAGTGGGTTTTCTGGTTCTCAGAGAATACACCCTGTCCAAGCAGGAGCCACAATCCTAGCCCGGGTAAGTCACTACACAACCTGCACTATCCTGGGCTCACTCTAGAGTGTATTGGCAGAGATCAGTCAGGCTTAACTTAAGAGGCAATGTGTAAAATATTTGTGTAGCACTTAAAGAGTAAAACAGTGAAAACACCACAAAAAGACTGCACAAGAGTTTAGTTTGTCTTTTTAAATGAAACAAGACTAAAACGATGAGAATCTTTTCAGTAGGCATTGAAGTACGAAGTTGTATGCCATCAAAAAGACAGAAGAGCACTAAGTGACAATAAGTGCTTAAGTGAGTTATCGGGTCGCACTAAGGCAGGGCAAAGTCAAGATCTCAGGCAGACCACGAGGGAACATGATCCGGTTGCAGGGACCTACTTGGGTTTGCTGGACAAAAGCACTTACGATCTGACGAGGTTGTCGCTACAAGGCTGCGTAGATTACTTAG
This sequence comes from Lissotriton vulgaris, assembly GCF_964263255.1. NCBI lineage: Eukaryota > Metazoa > Chordata > Amphibia > Caudata > Salamandridae > Lissotriton > Lissotriton vulgaris. Next base: position 299,699,622 of record NC_141688.1, on the reverse strand, counting down.
TGGACGAGATGCGTAGAGCCCTCCAAGTAGCTGTGGAGATGCGTTGAGTCCACTACACGTAACGGCAAGAGTGCACTGGCTTAGACCCACACTGAGGCAGAGAGGCGCCAAATCTGTTGTGAATGTGTGAGTGCAGGTTGTCGACCACCTTAGGGCCTCACTTCCAAGGGTCCAGGGCTGCATTGGGACCACTTGACAGTGCAGACTCATGGCTTGTAGAGTCCAGGTGCAGATGGAGGTAGTTGAAGTCTTTGATATCCATGAGACTTGGAAACAGGAGGCAAGCCAGCAACCCCTTTGAGTCGCTCTGGATTCAAGCGATGCGGTTGTAGTCTGTCTCAACCCATCGGTCGAACAGCAGGCAGCAGGGCAAGAACACAGCAAGGTAGAGTTCAGCAAAGCAGTGGTCTGGCAGCGTAGCAATCCTTTTAGCAGCACTACGGCTGTTCTTCCTGGTAGAGTGGTCACAGGTCAAGAAGTTATTGTCTTGGTAGGGTCAGAGACCCAGTACGTAGACTCAAATGTGCCTTTGAAGTGAGGGAGACTGCAAATAGAGGTCATTGAAGTGCACACAGGTACTTTCTTTGCAGTCCTGGCTCCAGACATCAGTATCGGGGAATCAGCCCTTGGTGTGGGGTCAGGCAACTACAATTGTATTGTAAGTGTCTTCTCTACCCTCCCTTTCTGCCCAGGAAGAACCCTCAGAATGCAGATGTATGTAGAATGGTACTCAGGCACACCTGATCTTCCTGTGTTTGTGGCTGTCTGGAGTGAATGCACAAAGTGTAACTGTCACCCGCCCCAGACATATATTGGAGGCAAGCTACAAGGCACACAGAACCAATAGCAGAGAAATGCCCACTTTTCTAAAAGTCACAAACAAACAACTTCACACGTGCCAATACTCATACCAATTCACTCATCTCACACCATGATCATACAAAACAATTGATATGACCATATCTTTTATTTTTTATATTTCATCTATTATTTCATATGTATTTGCGAGAATTGCCAGATTGTATGATTTATCTGTTAAAACATCAATTTGTCACAGAAACTTCACACAGTACAGATACACAACAACATTGTTACATTAGATGACATTCTTTAAAACAAAACAAAATAAAACAAAATACTAAACAATACAATTATATATAACCTAATACAAAGATTATTTATAGCTCTGGTTCTGTCATTACTTACAAATAATCTCACATTCTATTGTGCAGCATATAGCCCTTTAAGCTGGTGTTTCAACACCCTACTTGTATATTCCTTTAACAAGGGCAAAACCAAACAGTGTACCAGTTGGGCTCAATACACACTATTTCAATAACATCTTATATTACTTCGCAATTTGAGCCTTCATGGGAAAGGCTTGTAACAAACACTTGTTTGGAATAATGGCAGTCGACAAGTTTCGAACCCTATTATGTATTTTACAGGGTTCTCCTCAGGACTCAGAACACACATTGAGCTGTAAAAAACATAATACTTGACACATTCTCAAGATTGTACACCATATATCTCCCATGCACATTCACACTGTTTATTCGCAACAAGTGGTGGAAGACAAGCATGAGATCATCAATGACATACATACAAAGCATACAAGGGTACAGGTGTAGTGTAGTGCAGCGGCATACATAAAGTGTCCAGGTGCCACATCCAGAGGGGGAAGTCCAGTGGGCCGAAATGAGGTTATAGCAACAGCAGTGGCCTGAGACATAATACATCATTACAGAGCATATAAACATATCAATAATACGAATAACAAGCAGGTATCGTTCCAAAGAGGAGAGCCGCGTCAGGGCCGCGGACACATATGCACAGTGCAGTAGTCCCTGGGGTAAGGCAACATAATCTGCATCCCGAGAGAGAGGTTAGTAAAGCCCCGCTCCCCCGCCGATGATCATAACATACTCCCTATATCGAGAGAAGCAGCAGTGCAAATAGAGGGACCCTCACATCGTGTAGACTGGACAAGTGGCAGAGAAGCGTGTAATTCCAACAAATGAAGCCCCATTAACCCACCCCAACCCGATCAGCACTGTCCGAATCAGAATCCTGCACAGCCCTGGTAAGGAGGTACATCTGCAGTGGGCTCCAAAAGTCTCTGGGCCTACAGCGCACAGGCATCAATTCTGCGTAAACATTATATTGGTCCTGACAATAAATTACACCTTTCAACCAGTCCTCGAACTGCGGTATCCTGCCCCTTCCCCAGCAACAGGCCACACGCCTCTTTGCCAGCAGCAGAGTTACATCCACAAACCTACGATACATTGCCGGCACCGCCTTGGTATAACCCAACAACAGGACCAAAGGGTCAAGTGGCACTCCATTGTCGGTCATAGCCTGGAGAGCATCATGGACCTGCACCCAGTACTCCGAAACCACCCCACACTCCCATGCCAAATGAAGAAAATCGGCACCTGGTGCATGACAACGAGCACACCTGTCATCCTCCGCCAGCCGGAACCTGAGCTTCCTAGCCGGGGTGTAGTAAAAGCGCTGTATGAACTTGTAGTGTATGATCTTTAGACGGCAGCTAGAGGAGATGTTGGCGGTCACACCACAACAATACTTCCACTGGTCATCAGAAATGGAAATGCCAAGCTCAGCATCCCAGTGGGCTCGCGCCCGTCCAGGCGAGACAGCACGTTGTTTCCTGATGGCACCATACAATCTGGACACCAAGTGACGTCCATCAGAAAGTAACAACACATGAAGCGGTAGGGTCACACCCGGCTCCCCAGGGAACTCAGGCAGCAGCGACCTCAGGCCCTGTCGCAGCCGGACATAGTAAAACATATCAAGCGGGGAGTACGGACCATCCCCGTAGAACTGCTCCAGGGTACGGAAGGTGCCCTCACGAAACAGGTCACCCCAGGTACGTATCGCAAGACGACCGCACAGTCGTTGGAACCCAGTTTCCTGCAGAAGAGACAGAGCAGGGTGATATATCAAAGGCAACGCAGGCGAGTAGAGAAAAGCAACATCCAGTACCTTTGTGATGCGCTTCCATGCATCAACAGTGCAGGTAACCGTCGTTTGATGTGTGTCAATGTCCCCCACATTACCCAGGACCATGCCCTCCAATGGGAGAGGATGAGCGACCCACTGTTCAGCGGCCACCTGAGGCATGAACGGCGTGGGGCGCATCCAGTGGTAGGCGTAGTGCGCTTGAGCGCTGACATAATAAAGTTCAAACTCAGGGACGTCGAAGCCCCCGTCGACATAAGGCAGCGTCAGCGTAGACCACGCCACTCGTGGCTGTTTGCCCCCCCAGAACAGCCGAAGCAACACTGAGTGGAGACCTGTGAAAAAATAAGCCCCAGGATAATACGGAATGTTTTGAAACAAATACAAGAGGCGAGGTAACACCACCATTTTAATGAGAGACGCTCTACCCGCCATAGACAATGGTAAGGACATCCACCTCGTGACGCTATCTGCCAATGTAGTTATAGCCACACCGTAATTAAGCCGTAGCGTCTCCTCCTTGAGCAATGACACAACAATACCCAGATATCGCAGTTCCGAGTCACACCACTCCAGGGGGTAGTCAAGTGGGAAACGGTGAACCGCTGCAGTGAGTGGAAAGAATTGGGATTTCTGCCAATTGATATGAACCCCAGATATACCACCAAAGACAACAAACTCACGTAACAACGCATTAAGATTCGACTGCGGGTCCTTCACATAAAGGGTAACATCATCAGCGTACAGGGATATGCCAATCTGCCGCTGAAGGCAATTAAACGCGCTCTGTTGATGCAATTGCCAAATTCTACATGCAAGAGGCTCTATAGCAATGGCGAACAAGAGGGGGGAGAGTGGACACCCCTGTCTGGTCCCTCTCGTGATCGGGAAAGGGGAGGACAACACACCATTTACAACCACTCTGGCCATAGGGTCAGTGTAGAGTAGTTTAACCCATGAGATAAATATTCTGGGAAAGCCCATCCTGCACAGGACGTCTATTAAATAACCCCATTCCACCGAGTCGAACTCTTTTGTCGCGTCTAGAAAAATAGCAGCCACCGGGAGCTCCGGGGATATGGTCGGAATCAAGAAGAATAATGTACGAAGATTATGGGAGGTCGCCCGTCCAGGCACAAAACCTGACTGGTCAGGCAGCACTATAATGGGCATAAGTTTAGAGAGACGCATCGCCAATACCTTGGCCAGTATTTTAACATCGCAGTTGAGCAATGAAAGAGGCCTATAGGAACCCACATCAAGGGGATCGTTTCCGGGTTTGAGCAAAGAGGTGATAGCAACTTCCCTCATAGACCCTGGTAGGCGCCCCACTTCAAGGGAATCTTCGAAAACCTCCCGCAATACCGGAGCCATAATATCTACGTAACATTTATAAAATTCGGCGGGGAGACCATCCAGGCCTGTAGCCTTGCCATTATTAAGAGACATGATGGCACTCCTGACCTCGTCGACCTCCAGAGGCCTACCCAGAAAAGCCCTATGATCATCAGAAAGCCAGCAAAGCGACAACTCATCCAAAAAAAACCCATATCTCACATCTCCTGAGTGCTGGGAAGTGTATAAGTGTGTGTAGTGTTGCAGAAATGTGTCCCGGATAGTCGTCGTGTCCGTGCAGCGCGTGCCATCAGCCAAGACCAGTTCCAATACATCAGAGCTATGCCTCTGGTGTCTCGTAAGGGCAGCCAGCACCTTCCCTGGTCTTTCACCCTCACAATAACGTCTAGCCACCCAGTATTTTCCCCTATGCTTCGCTTCCCTGGCCGCTTCCTCCTCGTATTCCGAAAGTTTACTTCTAAACTGGTGCATGAGATCAGGGTCAGGGCCAGCAAGTAGGCCACGCTCCAGGCGTCGTAGGTCGGCTTCCAAGTAAGCAAGTGTACGAACAATAGTCCTGAGTACCCCACAACTCTTGGAGATTGTGACCCCCCGGATCGTAACTTTGAATGCCTCCCAGATTACCTCCACACTGTCCACAGACCCCCTATTCCTCGGAAAGAAAGCCTCTATCTCCTCGCCCAGCTCCGCCTTAAAGATGGGGTCCAGGAGGGCCGATGGGAAGAGCCTCCAAGGCGGGCGCGGTCGGTGCAGTCCAGGCACCGACACCACAACCCGAACCGGACAGTGGTCAGAGAAAGTCCTGGGGAGGTGTGTCACCCCATGCAATCCAGCCACTAGCCCCCTGGAAAGGAAGATATAATCCAGCCTCGCCCAGGTATGAGCCTGTGTCGTGAAATGCGTGCCTTCCTTAACAGTGGGGTGTACATAACGCCAGCTGTCTACCAGCCCTGCCTCTTCAACAATGCCCCGCATGACATCTCTGGCTTGTATATTGTACTGATGACTCCCCTCCGACCTGTCCTCAAGAGCCACCATTGCCAGATTAAAATCCCCCCCCACACAATATGAGAAGCATCCACAGCAAGTACATGACCCCACAGCGCAAGAAAAAAAGCAGGAGTATCAACATTCGGTGCATAGCAATTCACAAAAAGCACAGTGATCTGCCCAATCCTCCCCCGCAACAGTACATATCTCCCGTCAGAGTCTAAGTGTGATCCCAACTCCTGGAAGGCAAGTGATTTTTTAATCAATATTGTAACCCCCCTTGCATAAGAGGAGTACGACGAGAATTTCCTCACAGTGGCCCACCTCCCACCAAACGCATATGCCGGCGACCGGCGCAGATGTGTTTCCTGCAGAAGTGCCACCTGAATGGCATGTCGGTCCAGATACTGCAACACATTACGACATTTCCTGGCATCATTGAGCCCAAGCACATTCCAAGAAAGAATCAATATCCTATCCAACACTTCGGCCGACATTATTCATTGGGAATACGTGCCAAGGAGCCCCGCAATCCAGCAACAGGCATACCACACAAGCCAGAGTAGTAGGCTGTAGCGGCTACACCCTCACCCCACCTAGTAACACGAAAAGCACAATCATCCACGCCGTCTTCCAACCCCAGAACCAACCCCCCCCTCCCAGAACCGGGCAAAGCACAACCGTGCAACAGGCACGCAGCGCCACACGAGAACATCCCGATCACAACGCATCCAGCAAGTGAATGTAAAAGTACCAAAGTGTCCCTACCTCCCACCGCCCACCTGACCAACCCCAACCTGTCAGGACCCTCTACCACCCCACCTCCCCACAGCCCAGGCATCCATCCATCCGTCCAAAAAAGCAGTCGCACAACAAAGTAAAGTGTGAACATAGTAGGGGAATTCCCGTTGGGGGTGCCTACCAGAGGTGCACTTCACCACCCCCTCACACTATGCCGCCCCTCCAGCCGAGTAGGCAGAGATACAAGGCAGGCACAGTGCTAGGGTGGATGCCCGGAGCAATGAATAGAAAAAACCAACCATCGCCATCCCAACAGCCACACCGTTCAGCCTCTCAGAGAGGTCCGGAGGTCCACCTATCCGCCCACAACAGCACATGCTATGGAAAGACAGCAGTCAGCGGCAGGTGTAGCATTATCAATATGAAGCGTTCAACACAGTCAGCATGCCATCAAAAACCTGGTCAGGAGTCCTTCTCCTCTTCCGCCGATTGGCGATCATTCTGTCCCAGTCCATCCTAGCGGCCAGCAGCAGCCCGTTCCCTCTTCAGCCGCTTCACAAAGTCTTCCGCCTGTTGCGGATTCGTGAAAAAAGTCTGCTTCGCCTGATGAGTGATCCTTAGTTTTGCAGGGTAGAGCAAGGCGTAGTCCACCTGTAGGTCCCGAAGCTTCTTCTTAACCGCCAAGAATTTTCGCCGTTGTTCCTGCACCATCGGAGTGAAGTCCGGGTATATGGTGAAGTTGACACCCTCGAAGGAGAGTGAGCGGGAAGTGCGAGCTGCATGAAGAGCCGCATCACGGTCCCGATAGTTCAGGAGGCGAGCAATGATAGGGCGCAGGGACGCACCGGGGGCCGGGCGCGGTCCAAGCGAACGGTGTGCCCGTTCCACAATAAACTGGGTAGAAAAGGCTTCCGCCCCAACTGCCCCAACCAAGAGCCTCTCCACATACGTTTCCATCTTTCCAACATTCGTCGTCTCCGGCACACCCACTACGCGAATGTTGTTGCGCCGACTTCTCGCCTCCAACTCCTCGTTCTTGGCGGCTATCACTCGTAGGATATTGTCCATCCTCGCCAATTGAGTGGTATGAGTGGCCGAAGTGTCGTCGTGATCCGAGATTCGCTGTTCCGCCGCAGTCAGGTGCTCCTCGTGGACATCAAGTTTCTGTACCACCGCGTCCATGCGGGAGGATAGTTTGTCCACTTTGTCCACTAGGGTGGCGAAGCCCTGCCGCATCTCCTGCATCATCTGCTGGAAATCAGGGGTGGCCGGCTGCAAGACAGCATCAGCGGCAGGCGGAGGAGGAGATCGTGAGGTCCCAGCGTCCTGTACTAGGCGGGTGCCCCTTCTGGAAGCCGCCGAGTCAAAGGAGAGCTTAGGTTGCTTATTATCAGGTTTGCCCATGGTGTTACACACACCGCATGCACTAATGGCGTGAACAGGGAGGCAAGAAGGTTGACCCTCGAAAGCAAGTCCACGGTCAACCCAGCAATGCACTCAGCAGGAGACGCTGCGCAAACAATGTCAACAGTGGGTCGTAGAAGGCACACCTCCGCACAGAACCACCAGCTTCCTCAGTGCAGACACCAGCAAAGCAAAATCCAGGATTAGGGCGCAGTAGCACTATACCCACGCAGTAGCACCAGCACCCTCCAAGAGTCACAGCATGCTGCCGCCGCCGGGGAGGTAGGTCACAACGACAGCAGGCAGGGGGAGTCCGAAAGGACACAGCAGTGGCCCACCACAGCTCAACACAGATCAGGGAATGCAGCGCCACACACAAAGCGCTATAGAGTCAACGCTCAGGTATCAGCCTCCAAATTTTCCCCCAAGGAGCAGAGCAGTGCAATCCATAACAGCGTGGCACACAGAGACACAGCAGGGGGGTATCCGAAGCCAGCGCAGCCAGACGGGCCCTGCCAAATCCAGCACGGTGAGCTCCAGTGGTCAGCAACCGCTGCGAGGATAATGGCGCCAATTGGGGGAGAAAGCGGCCCCCCAGCAGCGCGACCAGCCCGTACCTCCACAAGCCGCCACTCCAGTTACAGTCTATCCCCGCTTGCATCCAGCAGGGGCCAGGTGGCCAGGAGATCACAACAGGCGGGGGGCACGAGCAGGCATGTATGCCCCGCCACTCCCTACCGTGCAATGGCCGTGTGCAAAAAACGGGGGCAGATCGGCGCCCCCGCCGCAGCTCCTCCACTGCAGATCAGGGCGATACCCACGATGGCGCTGCACAGTCCCAGTCGCCGGGTCCGAGCCACATACACGGCCGCCAGCCACGTCCAGGCGGGAATTCTTGGAGAGTCCCCGAGGGGGGAGGGGATGAGGCCTCTACCCCGCGTGTGAGGCAGCGGTCTAAAGTGGACTGAGCCGCCGGGCTGCAGAGCGCCAGACCTCCAGGACGCTCAGCGGTGAATCTTCCGGACCCTGTAGCAGCTGACAGGAACCTCCGATCAGCTCGGAAAACGGATCGAGTGCAGTCCACAGCCCACCAGGCAATAAGCGAGGGTCAGAGTGGCGAATGGTGGCTTTTAAAAGGATAAGTGATCGGATGAAAGCTCCGGGCTGCAGGAGCCTCACGGCAGTGCGGCCATGCTGCAGTGCGCCCTCTAGCGCCCCCTCTACATTCACACTGTTTTTACCTCGTTGTATCCAACATTTGTTTCTCCTGCTTAATATTTGTTAAAGTTATAACCCCAGCTTCACGGTTTTAATGGAACACTGAAAAAGACAATAGAAGAAGCATTCTAAAGACGATTTCCTTATCCTATTGTTGGAATCAGCTTCTCAACTGCACTCATAAACACTCACCTTAAATAGAAAAAATCCATCCCAACCATGGTGACCAGAAGTAGGGTGTTGAAACTACAGCAAAAAGAGCTATGTGCATTACAATAGATTATTTTTAAGAAATCAGAGAACCGGAGCTATAAATAATCTTTGCATTAGGTTTATATATTATTGTATTGTATATTATTATATTGTTTAATGTTTTGTTTTGTTCTAAAGAATGTCATCTAATTTAACAATGTTCTTGTTGTTTTGTCTCTTACTGTGTAAAGTTTCTTCGACAAATTGATGTTTTACTGGATGAATATTACAATCTGGCAGTTCTCGCAAATACATATGAAATAATAGATAAAAAATAAAAAATAAAAGATATGGGTATATCAATTGTTTTGTATGATCATTGTGTGAGATGAGTGAATTGGTATCAGTATTGGCATGTGTGAAGTTGTTTGTATGCGAAATAGCCCTAGCCTTACTGATTATGGGCCCAACCCTTTCTAGTTGATACACTTTCTAAAAGTGTCATTTTCGAAATAGTAATGTTAAATGGTATGCAGTCTAAATATCAAGTTTTTTTTATCGAATGGAGATAATATCGAGTCAGGAATATCGAGTCTGCAATAATATCGAGGTAAGTAATATCGAGGTAAGTAATATCGATTTTAATAGTGAAAAAATATATCGAAGGTAGTAATATCGAGTTGTGAATATCGAGTGTGTAAAATATCTATTTTGTTAGTAATTAATTAATATCGAAAGTAAAAATATCGAGTGTTAGAATATCGAATGTAAAAATAAAGAGTGTCTGGATATCGATTGTAAAAATATAGAATGTCAGAATATCGAAAGAAAAAAAAATATTGAGTATGAAAATATCGAATGTAAATATATAGAAAGTTAAAATATCTATATTATAAATATAGAGTGTAAGAATATTTATAAATATTTTTTAGTTATTTAAATATTAAATGTAATTTATTTACAAAAATATATATTATTATATAATTTTTAATAAATATTTTAAAATAATAATATTTTTTACAAAAGTATTTCAAATTGTAGGAGCGGGATGTAGGTTTTTAGGGGAATAGGGTGGGGAGTGTTTTAAAAATGTGATTTTTATTTTTATAATTTTTTTAAAAAATTTAAAAAATAAAATTTTATTTAAAATTTTTAAAATAATGTATAATAAAATTTAGGAGCGGGATGTGGGTTTTTAGGGGAATAGGGTGGGGAATGTTTTAAAAAAGTGATTTTAGATTTTTTTTATTATTTGCTTTAATTAAATAATTAAAAAAAAATGAATAAATGTATAATACATTTTAGGCGTGGGATGTGGGTTTTTAGGGGAATAGGGTGGGGAGTGTTTTTAAAAATTTAATTTAATTTTTAAATTTTAAAAATTGAAACATTTATTTTTAAAATTTGAAAAAAAATGAAAATAATTTGGGAGTGGGATGTGTTTTTTTGAGGCGAATAGGGTGGGGAGTTTAGTAAAAATTGGATTTTTTAAGAAATAAATTATTTAAAAAAAAATGAAAATATTTACATTTCTTATAGAAAATTTAGGAGTGGGATGTGGGTTTTAAAGGAATTTGGGTAGTATTTTTGTAAAAAATTTGTATTTTTATTAATACATTTAAAATTTTTAAATTAAAAATAAAATAAAAATAAAACAAATTTAGGAGTGGCATGTGGGTTTTTAGGGGAATAGGGTTGTGAATATTGTAAAAATCTTAACTATTATTAAAGTTTAAATAATTGTTTAAACATTTTTATAAATTTTACATTTTTTCTAAATGTATACTTACATTTAGAAAAGTGATGTGTGTTTTTATGTGAATATGGACAATAGTTACCTTAAAATTTAGATTTTTTAAAAAAAAATTATAAAATATTTACACATTTAATTAGTAGATCAAAATTTAAATAATTTACATTTAAATTTAAGAGTGGGATGTGTGTATTTATAGGTATAGGACATGGAGTGTTTTAAAAATTTGAAATTGTATAATATTTTAATACCATTTTAGAATTAAATTGAATGTAAATACATATTTAAAATAATTATTAAAATATAAATGTTTTGTGTACACTATATTACCTAAGTTTGTTGTTGGTGGAGTGGGAATGCAAAATTATATGGCTTTTGTGTCCAGCACCTTCCTTGAGTTTGTACTTGGTGGTGTGGGAATAGTAAATTATATTGTTTTTGTGACCAGCACCTTCCCTGAATTTGTACTTGGTGGAGTAGGAATAGTAAATTATATGGGTTTTGTGTCCAGCACCTTCCTTGCGTTTGTACTTGGTGGTGTGGGAATAGTAAATTATATGGTTTTTGTGACCAGCACCTTCCCTGAATTGTACTTGGTGGAGTAGGAATAGTAAATTATATGGGTTTTGTGTCCAGCACCTTCCCAGAGTTTGTACTTGGTGGTGTGGGAATAGTAAATTATATGGTTTTTGTGTCCAGCACCTTCCTTGAATTTGTACTTGGTAGAGTGGGAATAGTAAATTATATAGGTTTTGTGTCCAGCACCTTCCTTGAGTTTGTACTTGGTGGTGTGGGAATATAAAATTACCTTGCACAGAGTTTGAATACCTGTTTGTGGAGCACAGCGGACCTGCTGCCCAGCGGACCTTTCCTTCCTGTAATCAACTTCACGACTCGCCGGACCCGCTTCACGGGTCCCGCAGCGCGTCGTCCGCCTGGGGGCTGCACCGAGGAGCTGAGGAGGAGCGCGGGGCCAGGCAAGTGATCCAGCGGGGCTGCGAGCAAGGCAGGGGACTCCAGTGACCAGGAGCCCCTGCGCGCCCAACCAGCAACACCTGGGCTGCTCTCCCCGCTGGCCACGCCCCCCCGCCAACGGAGCCAAAAGTCGCCTCAACCCCAGCGCCTGTGGGATACCTTGCACAGAGTTTGAATACCTGTTTGTGGAGCACAGCGGACCTGCTGCCCAGGGGACCTTTCCTTCCTGTAATCAACTTCACGACTCGCCGGACCCGCTTCGCGGGTCCCGCAGCGCGTCGTCCGCCTGGGGGCTGCACCGAGGAGCTGAGGAGGAGCGCGGGGCCAGGCAAGTGATCCAGCGGGGCTGCGAGCAAGGCAGGGGACTCCAGTGACCAGGAGCCCCTGCGCGCCCAACCAGCAACACCTGGGCTGCTCTCCCCGCTGGCCACGCCCCCCGCCAACGGAGCCAAAAGTCGCCTCAACCCCAGCGCCTGTGGGATACCTTGCACAGAGTTTGAATACCTGTTTGTGGAGCACAGCGGACCTGCTGCCCAGCGGACCTTTCCTTCCTGTAATCAACTTCACGACTCGCCGGACCCGCTTCGCGGGTCCCGCAGCGCGTCGTCCGCCTGGGGGCTGCACCGAGGAGCTGAGGAGGAGCGCGGGGCCAGGCAAGTGATCCAGCGGGGCTGCGAGCAAGGCAGGGGACTCCAGTGACCAGGAGCCTCTGCGCGCCCAACCAGCAACACCTGGGCTGCTCTCCCCGCTGGCCACGCCCCCCCGCCAACGGAGCCAAAAGTCGCCTCAACCCCAGCGCCTGTGGGATACCTTGCACAGAGTTTGAATACCTGTTTGTGGAGCACAGCGGACCTGCTGCCCAGCGGACCTTTCCTTCCTGTAATCAACTTCACGACTCGCCGGACCCGCTTCGCGGGTCCCGCAGCGCGTCGTCCGCCTGGGGGCTGCACCGAGGAGCTGAGGAGGAGCGCGGGGCCAGGCAAGTGATCCAGCGGGGCTGCGAGCAAGGCAGGGGACTCCAGTGACCAGGAGCCCCTGCGCGCCCAACCAGCAACACCTGGGCTGCTCTCCCCGCTGGCCACGCCCCCCCGCCAACGGAGCCAAAAGTCGCCTCAACCCCAGCGCCTGTGGGATACCTTGCACAGAGTTTGAATACCTGTTTGTGGAGCACAGCGGACCTGCTGCCCAGCGGACCTTTCCTTCCTGTAATCAACTTCACGACTCGCCGGACCCGCTTCGCGGGTCCCGCAGCGCGTCGTCCGCCTGGGGGCTGCACCGAGGAGCTGAGGAGGAGCGCGGGGCCAGGCAAGTGATCCAGCGGGGCTGCGAGCAAGGCAGGGGACTCCAGTGACCAGGAGCCCCTGCGCGCCCAACCAGCAACACCTGGGCTGCTCTCCCCGCTGGCCACGCCCCCCGCCTATCACCAAATGAAAACATAGCTGTTGTATTATAAGGAGTGCAGGATTTCCGCTTCGCGGGAGCGAGCGGGAGCGACCGGGAGAAGCCCGGGACAAGGGCGGGACCGTTTGAGGCCGTTCGAGGCCTAAGAGGCCTGGGCTGGGCCACGTTATTTGGACCTACGGCTAGCCATTGCACGTGAGTCTGTTCCCATCATCTTGTGGCAAGCTCCCCACTGACCATCATGTGCACACGCACCACACGAAGTAAAACTGCAAGGGGACTTGGTGGATCTAGTGGGACCTTAGATTACTTTTTATTTAAGACCAACTTGGCGATTGACCACGAAATTAACAAAATGCAACACAGAGTCTCCCTTGAACTTGATGCTGCCCGTAAATTGTCACTTAATATTGCCTCCTCAAAAAAATCGTCACTTGGTAACCTTGCCCTAGCCCTTACCCCTGAGCGTACAACAGGCCCTCGCCCCTTGCTCACTTTAGCTGATATACATCATTTCCCCTCTCTGCCCCTAAGTGACTTGGATAGGGAACCTCCATCTAACCCGGCGGAGGAGGTAGCGCCAGTTAAACCTGTAGTCAGTACAAACTCAAAGGCGAAGAGCAAATCACCTAGGGTTGCAAAAAGGGCTAACACCATTGCGAATAAAAAGGCGCTCCAGCAAAAAAAGAGCTTAGCCAGATCTGCCTTTGCTCGCAAGAAGGCAAAAATTGCGAGAGCCCAGTTTTTTAATTGCCAACGCCCATTGATTGCCTCAGCACATGGTGAATCAAACGACAATACCCACACTGACAGCACTGCTTGTGCTACCACCTATGCTCCGGAGGGAGCTTCGAATGTCACCCAGGTGGTAGCATCTCCTGGCTCGTGTGTAGATGGGTCAAGGGAGGGTAGTATGGGTAGGGTGGAGAGGGACAATAGGGGTGATGAGGAATTTGTACACACTGTTTGGGTCACTCTTAAGAAATTACTCACCCCCTTGGAACTTAAACTTACCAGAATAGAAAACCATCTGCTTGAGATGGATAAGACAATAGTTACACTGGCCAGCCTTAGTCTTAAGCAGATGGAATCTAGACTTTCACAGGGGGGGAGCCCACCTTCACAATGCATAGAAGTAGTTGCATCAGCTGCTCCTATCGAGCGACCCAAACCTGTTCCCAAACCACGTACAATATTAGGAAATAGTATCCCCACCATCCCAACTGCAAGAGCAGGCCCCTCTAACGTGCCCCCAGTGCCACCCAAATCTAAGCCCAGTGCCCCTCGAGCAGGGGCTGAATTACACACTGCACGATCAAAACCTATACCACCAGCCGATCGTCAAACTATTCAGCCAGCCCTCAATGCTCAGCCACCCCTTGAACCCAGTAGACCCAACTTCCGTGGTGGCTACATAGACTTACCACCGGAAGCCAGTCCATATGCCATCGTTTTAGCCGGTGTACCGACCCTCGACCCACTAACAAAAGAGGACCATTGGTCCCTCAAAAACAAGGTCATACACTGGCTAAACACAAATAGTCAGCTTCCTAGCCATCATAGAAGCCGGGTTCTAATGGTCCGAAGAGTACCGTGGATTGGACCGAGCCATAAATCTATCATGGGTGACTGTATAGTGGTGACGTTTGCTGATCCTAATACTGCACACCACCTCTGTTCATGGGCCCCTCGTACAAATGACCAGTCAGTTGTCGTTAGACCCCTCACCTTTTTTTATCCCCCTAGAAATGTGGACAGGACAGGTGGGACTTGGACAACAATCCAAAAGTCTAGAAATAGGGGTTATAGGTATGAGGGACCTAGCCAGAGTAGTTGGTGGCAGGGAGCTCCAACGTCTAATATGTTTGGCTGCCTGGAGGAGGTTGATTGACTCGGGGGGGCAAACATAAAAGGGGAGCTGATAGTCCCTAGTATGCACACCACAAGAGCTGATAGCACAGGTTGCCAAATGTCGCCTTCATCCGAACAAATATGTGTTCCCACTGACCACTATTCTTTCCAGGCTGGCACTGGAAACCCGGCCCACCATGTTTCCCCTTGTACTAACAACCGAGATAACCAACTCAAAATAATATCTTGGAACATAGCGGGTCTTAGGGGTCGCTTGGACAATGACGACTGGGCTGATTATATTTCCTCCCATGACGTCATCCTGTTCCAAGAAACCTGGTCAGTAGCCCCACTTTTTAGACAAGGTTATCTTAACTTCTATAAACCAGCTACTCAGGGCACGAAGGGCAGGGCCTCGGGTGGTCTCTCCATCTGGATAAAAATCAGTTTGGGTTTCACCATTAGAGAAATAGCAGGGACAAATCCTGACCTGCTTTGCATATCCCTAAGTAAGGCGAACTGCAAAGAAACACTCCTCATTAATATTTATGCCAGAGGTTGCCAGTGCGGTAAGAAGCAACCGATCCTTAATGATCTGGAAGCCCTCTTGAATGAGCACAAAAGCGACCAACTCACCATAGTGGCTGGGGACTTGAACTGTTCATTTGAGCCCATCTTGAACCTTGCCGAAGATGTTGGCTTAGATGAGGATTCTACATGGAACATCCCCCCGTTAACAATCACCAAGGCTGTGAGGGGAACGGAGGCTGCTTTCCATTGGCTTGGGCTGTGTCTGGAATGGGGGCTCCGAGCCGTAAATGGCCGTAGCTTATCTGATAAGGAGGGGAAGCCAACATTTGATAATGGGTCTTGCGCAAGCCGCATTGATTACATACTCATTAACATCAAATCCTGGGCATCTATGTCTGACATGATTATAGATAGCAGGCCGGAGAGTGATCACAACCCCCTCTCTCTTGTACTTAAGGTCCCAGGGTTAGCGCTACCTCAGGAGGAATCAGACTGTGTCACATCTGACCTCGTCTTGTGTGATAACAGAAGACGGGTCAAATGGTCCAAGGTGATAGCTGACCCTGAGCTTGTCAGTCAGATTGAAGAATTGGCCCTTATCACTAAAGAAAAGATGTTGGCACCTTCTCCTAGTGACCTGCCCATGACTAACAACGTTGACCTTCACGAGGCATGCTTTGTGGCAATTAAAGAACTTCTTACCAGACCATGCCGGAAATTGAAGGCTAAGCAAGGTAAAGGCTGGTACAACAAAAACTGCAGAGAAGCCCACGGCACATTCATTGCTGCAGTTAAATCTAGAAATCCACCGGCTATCAGAACAGCGAGGCAGATTTACAAACGTACCATCTGGGATGCAAAAAGGGACTGGGATGACTCATATTGGCTTGACCTTCTTCAAGCATGTGAGTCTTCCAACCAAATCAGATTCTGGGAGATAGTCAGGCGGGGCAGGGGTTCGGATACATTATCCCCTGCAAATCATGTTTCAGCGGGAGATTGGGTGGAATTTTTTTCTGCTCAATTTACCATTCAGAATGTTCCCCAGTCGGCCGAAGTGCCCCCACCAGAGACCCATCCAGCCTCACATGAGAATAGACTTATCTTTAGCTGCTCTGACACTAAACATGCTCTAGGATCCATCCAGTCCGGGAAAGCCCCAGGTATTGACGCTGTACCAGCCGACCTTTTCAAATTAAACCTAGATCTGTGGGTCCCTTATATTACTATACTAGCCAACTCGATAGCAGCCGGGGAAAGAATACCACAGTCTTGGAAAGGGGCTGAAATAATACCGGTCTTTAAAAAAGGGGATCGATCTTTACCAAAAAACTACCGCCCCATCAGCCTGATCGACACCATCCAAAAAGTGGTAGCACGAATGGCCCTAGCTAGAATACAGGGGTGGATTGAGCAAAACAACATACTCTCCCCCCTGCAGGCAGGGTTCAGATCAGGCACCAGCACCCTAGACCAGGTGTTTCGGCTAACCATGTTATACTGGAAGGTGGTCTTTTTGGGTGGGGGGGTCATATATGCGGCCTTCGTCGACCTTCGGTCGGCATTTGATATGGTTCCTAGGGCCAAACTTTGGGATGCCCTAAAAAGTATGGAATTTCCCCCAGACCTATTAGACCTGGTCAGACGCCTTCATGAGGACAACTTTGCGCGTGTAAGATGGGGCAACCAGGGACAGGTGACTGCCAGCTTCCCTGTAGAACGAGGTGTCCGGCAGGGCTGCGTGCTAGCCCCTACCTTGTTTCTTTTGTTTATTAACCGGGTGGTTGCTTTCTTCAATAAAATCCACACAGATGCACCCACCCCGGGGAACTCAAAATATCCGTTGCTAATATTTGCTGATGACACCCTGCTCCTCTCAAGGACCCGTAGTGGCCTGCAGGCGGCCTTAAACAGATTTTCTGAGTTTTGTACACAAAATGACCTCCAAATTAATGCAGACAAAACCAAATTTATGATTTTTAACAAAAACAAGCCCATTACCAGCTCATTTTCTTTAGAGGGTGTTCCAATAGAACAAGTTAAAGTCATGTCCTATCTGGGCGTAACCTTGGACCACCAACTCACTTGGAAACCTCAGCTGGAAGTGCTAGCCCTTAACTTTATTCGCCTTTCAGGGTGCCTGTTAAAAGAACAGAAAAAATCACTGACGAAGCGTATTACACCTGCTTTAAAAATATACGATGCCAAAGTGAATGCGGCTACACTGTATGGTGCGGATATCTGGGGGTATATAGGTTTGTCTGCCCTTACCAATGCTCAGAATAAGTTCCTCAGGATGTTAGTGGGCCTCCCCCAATCTTCCCCCATTACTCCTCTGCTTTTAGACTTAGGTTGTAAACCGTTGGGTGAGATGGCCCAGTACCGTCTTGTCGCTCTTTGGCGTCGTCTTTGGACGACCGAAGAACTTAGCTTATTCGCTGAAGAACTTGGTGAGGTCAGAGCATTGTGGGGTGCTCAGAAAATTTCTTGGCTTAGGGAGGTAAAGCAGATATTGTATCTGATGGTCCTCCCAGAGCTATGGCTACA
Organism: Lissotriton vulgaris; assembly: GCF_964263255.1. Lineage (NCBI taxonomy): Eukaryota > Metazoa > Chordata > Amphibia > Caudata > Salamandridae > Lissotriton > Lissotriton vulgaris. The sequence continues at coordinate 299,681,675 of NC_141688.1, read as the reverse complement.
TCCAGAATGCTCAAACTTCCCACCAAAAGCGGAATTCAAAGAGCTCTTCTGGGCCGCAAAAAAATCCGCTCTGGTCTCCCTTTCAGCTGCTAACAACCTAACAGGACAGTTTCTTATGCACAAATTAACCCCTTTTTTGGAACCATACTGGGATTTGATTTATAAGACGCTTGATCGTAAGCTGTACCACCAGTTCCGAGTGGGAACCTTACCGATCAGGTCCTTTACTGCAAAGTGGGCAACAAATTCTAGCGACAAATGCCCGTTTTGCCCTGACCAATTAGAAAGCCTGGGCCATGTATTTTTTGCATGTCCTGCCTATCGACAGCCCAGACTAAAATGGTTGAGACCAATCTGCAAAACTTTAAATTGTGGGGGTAGCCAGCCAACCCTTCTTAAACTAAGAGATCTACGCACTGCCAAATCTGTGATTTGTGTAGCAAAATTTTTGGGTTGGATGTGGCTTATCCGTGTAAAGAATCTGTAAACTGTTTTATCAATTTTTAATGTTACATACCATATTTAATGTAATGGGGGTCTTTTGTATAATGTTGTTTACTGAAAATGTTTTTACCTGTTGTCTTTTATGAATTTTTTTATTCGAAATAAAGACTATTTGACTGACTGATATAAAATTATATGGTTTTTGTGTCCAGCACCTTCCATGAATTTGTACTTGGTGGAGTAGGAATAGTACATTATATGGGTTTTGTGTCCAGCACCTTCCCTGAGTTTGTACTTGGTGGTGTGGGAATAGTACAATTTATGGTTTTTGTGTCCAGCACCTTCCTTGAATTTGTACTTGGTGGAGTTGGAATAGTAAATTATATGGGTTTTATGTGCAGCACCTTTCTTGAGTTTGTACTTGGTGGTGTGGGAATAGTAAATTATATGGATTTTGTGTCCAGCACCTTCCCTGACTTTGTACCTGGTGGAGTTGGAATAGTAAATTATATGGGTTTTGTGTCCAGCACCTTCCCTGAGTTTGTACTTGGTGGAGTGGTAATAGTAAATTATATGGGTTTGGTATCCAGCACCTTACCTGAGTTACTACTTGGTGGAGTGGGAATAGTAAATTACATTGTTTGAGTGTCCAGCACCTTCCCCGAGGTTATAGTTGGTGTAGTTGGAATAGTAAGTTATATGGGTTTTGTGTCCAGCACCTTCCTTGACTTTGTACTTGGTGGAGTGGGAATAGTAAATTATATGGGTTTTGTGTCCAGCACCTTCCCTGACTTTGTACTTGGTGGTGTTGGAATAGTAAATTATATGGGTTTTGTGTCCAGCAATTTCTTAGAGTTTGTACTTGGTGGAGTGGGAATAGTAAATTATATGGGTTTGGTATCCAGCACCTTCCTCGAGTTACTACTTGGTGGAGTGGGAATAGTAAATAACATTGTTTGAGTGTCCAGCACCTTCCCTGAGGTTAAAGTTGGTGGAGTTGGAATAGTAAGTTATATGGGTTTTGTATCCAGCACCTTCCCAGACTTTGTACTTGGTGGTGTGGGAATAGTAAATTATATGGGTTTTGTGTCCAGCACTTCATTTGAGTTTGTACTTGGTGGAGTGGGAATAGTAAATTATAATATATGGATGTTTTGTATTTTGTGAAAGTACATATCATGATATTAACTATGTTGAACTCATGTTGTATGGTAAAATTATTATTACAATATTAATTAATTTTAGTAATTGTTAGTAATTAAAAAAACAATAATTAGAGTCACAGCATGTTTAAAATATTTTATTAATTTAAAAAAGTAGGTTGTAAAATAAGAAATCAGAAAATAATTGTATTGATATTTTTTAATGTTATCTGTACATTTATTTTTCATTAAATCAATAAAACATATTTACATTTTCATCACAGTTGTACATTTGTCTGAAAAAAATATTGCTAACATACTTTATTACAATTATTTTGAAGTAAAGTATTATTTATTCAGTGTACATTTTTTGCTTATTTCACAGATTTTAATGTAAAAAATAAATGTATTTGACACGTTATATATAACAACTTTTTTTAGAATTTTCTAACATTGTGGTAGTATTTTTAAACATTTTTTGTAGTACACATATTTATAAACGTTAATACAAAAAGGTATATAAAATATTAATAATAATAAGTTTTACAGATACATTGCTAATGTTTTTAGGTAAAACATTGCTTTATACAAACAGTAAATAATAGTAATATTAATAATAGTATTGTATATTCATACAGTCATGTAAGTAATTTGCAATAAAAAATGTTTTTGTTTTTAATATAAAGTCATTGGAAATAACATATAGTACATTGGAATAATATTTATAACAATGTTAAATTTTTATTTAATTGAAAAAAATACAATAGTTATATAATGTATATTGTAACATGTGTAAAATAATTTTTAAATGTTATTAAATGTTAATAGAAATGGGACTATTTGTTTGTTTGGGCTTATTTTGTAACTGCGCCATGTTATTTTGGGTCATTTCGACTTGGAAGAGCTCATGTTTGGAGCCTGCTTTGCGTGTGGAAGGGTAAGTTTAAATTTAAGTACTTTATATAAGCTATATGTTTAGTTTGAGTGTTTGTGGAGTGTGTGTAAGTTTTCTATTGTTTTGTAGTTGTAGGATGTCTGTGTTTTAGGAGGTAGCTATGGTTTTCGTTGTGGTTCCGGTTTACTAATTTTGGGTTAGTATGTTGATGAGGTAGGAATAGGGTTAGAAATGTAATGTAATGTTTTGTATTGTGTTTAATAATGTTTTATATTGTATGTTGGGGTGTATTGTGTGCCGGTGGGTATGTATTTTTTCTATTTTACAGGTACTTTATGTGGATTTCCTTTTTGGGAGTAGATTGCGTTTTTTTTCGTATGAAGGGTCTCTATTATTTTTTAATATATTAGAGACACACTTTCTACCATTTTCGGTTTTTCCTGGAGCGATTTTTATGTTTTACGCTATTTTCGGGTCTTTAATGGCTTATCGCTGGATCCATTATGGAGAAGAATCGTTATGGATCTGTTTTTTTAACTTTATTTCTATATTATTTCTATGGAGTGTTTTTTCTATTTTTGTGAACTATTTTCGGGTTTTTTAAGGGTTTCCTAGTGGATTGTGTTGGAGCATATTTTTGGGGATTTCGTGTTATTTTTGGATGACCCCTTTTGGATTGTTTTGGTGGATTATTTCAAAGGAATTACTTATTTGGTTACAAAGGTTTTTCTTCAGCAACAAAGTGAGTAAGTATTTTTCATTTTTTTTATTGGGTGGTTTTGTTATGTTATATTTTATGTAATTTTATGGTATATGTTAGTAATTGTAAGGAAATTATTTAGATATATTTAAATAAATATATTAAATATATTTCAATAATTTTGTTTCAGTTTCTAACATGTGTTTAATATCCTTATTTTATGGTTACTATTTTAATATTGTAAATATGTGAATTATGTTTAAAGAATTGTTTTAGCTATGGTAGAGAGGTATGGTAGGTCTCTGGTAGTTGGGTATAGGGTTACTTGGCTTTGTAAGGTGTTGTACATTTTTTTCGTTTCTTTAGTTAGTTTCGGGCCTATTTGTGGTATAGAGTGCTCCATTCTGAGTTCTTGATAGCTTTGCTCTTTTTGTAATGCTTGAAGGAGTTTATGTAGGGTTAGGGAACCTCTGCCTGTACCTGCTTGGAAAGCATTGTGCCATCCTTCGACAGCGTTGTTGCTTTTAGCTTGTTTATTTAGTGTACTTAGATAGACGTTCCACCAGGGGATTTGGAATTTGAGTTGCCTTCTGTGTCCTGATCTGTGTAGTCTCCCTACCCATGTATCCTCGAAATAATCTAAGAGAGGGCTTAGTTTAGTTTTTTTTTTATAGTAGGGGCTGTCTAATAATAAGTTGTAATGTTCCACTACATCTGTAACTGGAATGTGGGCCAGTGCAATCAATTTTTTTACCTTGTAGGCAAAAGTACTGTCAGTGCAGTATTGGGTGCTTAGGGAAGATTTTTGTATATGTTTCCATATACATTTGTTAAAGTTTTCTCAAAGTCAATGATCATTTTTTGGGGGAAGTAATTATTTGTTAGGTCTTTTATTTTATTTAGTACCTCAGTATAGGTTGCTTGCTGTTTGTTGGGTAGTAGGGCATATACGAAAGGGATATTGCAGTTTTGATAGTGTCCATGGATGGTGTATAATTGGTAGAATGGTTTTGGGCACACTGAGAATGTGCCATCCATCATCCATGTATAGCATTGGTGTAATTTCACCATATTGTTAGCTGTAGCAAACATTATAATTCTTTTTTCTTTACATGCATTGTCATATATGATGAAAGGTTCATTATTATGGGTTATTGTTAGTTCAGGGGGTATTTGGACTTCCTCAAATGTTTTTGGGGCAGGTTGTGTAGCTGTAGTTATACTTTTTGCCTAGCTATTGTCCTTTTTAGAGAATCTATAGAAGGGACTTGACTTGATGCATGTTGGGGGAGAGGTCTTAGATGGTCTTTAAGAATAGTTATGGATGGGCGGTCTGTGTTAGTGCTTGCTTCTTTTAGTGAGTTAAGCATTTGTCTAATTTCTATTTCTGTAACGTTGGGAGGGTGGTTATGTTCTGTTGTGTTAGTTGCAGTTGTTTCATTAGTTGTAGCACGTCCATAACTTTTATTACTGTAATATTTACTGCATTTCCAAAACACTTTCAATTGATGTTGTTTTTCTTGGGTATATGTGTAGCCCATATAACAAAGAAGCATTTTCCCTTTCTGTGAAGTTACAAATTTTGCTTCTTCAGTCATTGTTCTGGTTTCTTTCTACAGTAAATAAATGTTACATAGAGAAATTTAGGTTTGTTTTACTTTTATCATTACATTTATCACATTTGCACAGCATATTTACCAGTTTTTTCAGTTGTTTGGAGGGCTGTGCTCTGTGTTTTGATGGTTTTCTTCTCTGTTTCTTTTGTAGATGGCTCTGTTGGTAAAAGTAAAATAATTTATTGTATATGTTTTGGTCTCAAGTATTGGATTCCTTTTCACTTGGACTTTTTCTTTCTAAGTTTCGTTTTATAACTTGTCTCTGTTATTTCAGTTTGCAAACTTACTTTGTTTTTTAGAGTTGATAGGTTTGTAACTGTTGGCCTTTTTTCTTTAATTGTGGTGTATCTGCAATAAATGGTAAAAATGAAAGAAATTGATTAGTTTATTGTTTAATTTATTATTTGTCGTTTGTAGTATTAAGCCTAGTAGTTAAAGTCAGGTACTTACTTTGGTATTCTTTATCCTTTGTTTGATGGTAGTAGTTTTCTGTTCTGGTGAAAATTTGGCAGAGTTTCCCCTTCTTCACATTTTGTGGCACCAAGTGGTATCTAATTGTGTGTTTTCTTTCTTTATATAGTGATTGAATTATGTGTTGGTTGATCTCATTGGTCGATGTAATTGTTTGGTGTGTTTTATTGGTTGTTTGAGACATTTTGAATTTTTTTGGTAGTTTAGTGAATCGTTTTGTAGATGGTAGGTAATGATTTTATATTGTTGTGCATTTATAGTTATTTCTTATTATTTAATATAGTTTTGTAATATGACCTGTATAATGTTTTATACTATTGTTTTATATGATTATATCATGTGAACTTATTGTATTATAAAAATGTTTTATATGTGTTAAATGTTTCCGTTTATTTATTGTTTAATTGTAGGATGTTATATTTTATATAAGTTTGCTGATTTATGTTATGATTAAAGTGTATTTTTATAGATATATTCCTATATTTAGTATGTATATTGCAGTCGATATATTAATTTTCTAAATTTTAGTGGTCTATATTTTAGTTTTCGATATTTTTGATTATTTCTTTATGTGTATTGAAAGTCGATATATTTTAATTGCAATATTTTTTAGGGTCGATAATGTTGTTTTCGAGGTTATTTAGTATCGATATTTCTGAGTCGATATTTTAGTAGTTTTATGTTTAAGTATAGAGAGTCGATATTTTGGTAGTCGATATAATTACGTCGATAATTTTTGTAGTCGATATTCGGTCCGTCGATATTGTTTCAGTGATCCATGTTAAATACAATTTTACAAGCAAAAAAGGATTTATCTTTACCATTCTGAAGATATAAACCATGATTCAGCAGCTCCATTCTGATCATGAATTATAGTTTAAAAGTGTTTTAAGGAACTCCCATTGTAAGCCTGGAAGAGGAGTAGGCCTCAAAGTAGTTGTTAGAAATGGGATTTCTGGTTGGCTAAGGCTTGCACCAGGACTTCCTTGAGGCTGACACATAAATAATATGTTGTGTAACAAGTCTGCCTGTCACTCAGGACCGAAGTGGCATCACCATGGTCACTCCCCGGTGACACATCCCTTCTGGCTGGCCCCTGACCCACTGGCTCCTACACTAGGGAGCCTATCCCCTCGCACCCCTCCATCTGAACTTCTGCACCCTCCCAACTGGAGCGGTACTGCCAGACGCCAGGAATAATGGAGCTCTGCTTACAGACACTCCACGTCCTGCAGACACTGGGAGATCCCCCTCAATGGACGCTCCATACGGACATGCTAGGCTCCCTCACCTGGTGTTCCCAAAAAACCACCCAGACTACGGAGACCGGGCTTGTGCTCCTCTGAGCTACTTCCACCACCGGGCTGGAAGACCCGAACTTTCCTTAGGGTCACTCCCCAACAAATAACACAATGGCACAGGGGCAGGGGAAACTCCCTTGAGCTTCAGGCCCACTCCTGAAATCAAACACACATCCATTTATTCAGCAAGCTCCCCATCCCAGAGAACTCACACCATTTGTCCAATGCAACACACCATTCATCCACACACACCCCCCCCAGGCCGGTAAGGCAGTTGCTACCACCCTTTATTTCTCAACCTGACCACACGTGACACAGGTACCATTATTATTATTATTATTAAATCGGTTTTGTACAGCGCACGGTTACCCTAGAGCATCCCAGCGCTTTGCCAACAGAGTGTAACAGAAGTAGCAGAGGCAGAGAAGATCAACAAAAGAGAAACGTTTTCAATTGTTTTCGAAAATGCAGAAGACAAGGTTCTGTGCGAAGACATAGAGGGAGAGCATTCCAAAGGGTGGCAACATTGACGGAGAATCTCCTTCCTCCTGATCGGAGTCAGATGTTGCTGATCTGAGCGTAAAGTTCTACTGGCTTTATACGGGATCACCATCTTTTGAAGGACGGGAGGGCCTTTGCCTTGCAAGATTTTGTGCGCGAGGCAAAGGGATTTAAATTTCACCCTTTCCCGTATTGGCAGCCAGTGTTGCGCCCTCAGTGCTGGTTTAGCTGAACAAGACATGGGTATGTTATATAGCATTCGTGCTGCCGCATGCTGAACTTGTTGGAGTCTGTTCAGAGTGATCTCAGGGGCACCGAGGTAGATCGCATTGCTGAAGTCTAATCTAGACATGATCAGACCCTGGATTAAGAGCTTCCGAGACAGAAAAGGGATCAAAGGTAGTACCTTGCGTACCGATCGGAGGAGACCAAAACAGACACCCGCTAGTTTAGAGGCCTGGGTTCTGAAGGAAAGATCTCGTTCCAACCACATGCCCAGGCTCTTGATTTCAGCCTTTGGTTCAGGGGGGGTCCAAGGCAGCTGGGCCAGGCCAAGCTGGGGAGAGAGGGAGTTTTAGGTCCCATCAGCATTATCTCCGTTTTGGACCCATTCAGTTTTAGTGCTGAGTCCCCCATCCAAGAATAGACTTTTGAAAGGCAGGCGTGAAGTGTCTGGGAGTTGTCCGTGGATTGGGAGAGGGCGAACACCAGTTGGGTGTCATCGGCGTAGCTCACGATCTTGATGTTAAATGGAGCCACCACATCCTCCAAGGGGGCCATGTACACGTTAAATAGTGTAGGACTCAGGGAGGAGCCCTGAGGCACGCCACAATGGAGGTGGGTGGATGCCGATCATGCGCCCCCTTCCCAAACCTGGAAAGATCTTTCACTGAGGAATGACCTGAGCCAGTTCAGCGCTGTCCCCCTCACTCCCGCGTCTGACAGTCGCTGGAGTAACACTCAATGGTTAACAATGTTGAACGCTGCACTAAGGTCCAGGAGGATCACTGCCACTGATTACTCCGGGAACGGGACTGGGAACACATGCACGGGACACACTTATGCTGCCACCACTGGATCCCACCCTTACTGGTGAACCAAGAAAACTTACACTGCACTTAGGGGATGATCTACCCTCTGAGCTAGTGACATCTGCAAAAGAACCACATTTCCAAAGAAATTACATTTAGAACAAATTAAAAACTATTTTCCCTTTCCATGTGACTATCTGAAATGCAGAGTTTTGTAGTGAGGCCAGTTGTCGCTGTGGTACTGCGCAAACACAAGTCCATTTCCCACCGCTGCCCAACAATGTTAGAAATGTGATTTATGGTTGGCTAAGGCTTGCGCCAAAGTCAGGCAGAAACCACCATTCTAAGTCAGGGCAAGGAAGTCAACCGCCAAGATAACCCCTGCTCACCCTCTTGGTAGCTTGTTACGAGCAGTCAGGCTTATCTCGGGGGCGATGTGTAAAGCATTTGCGCACGCACCCACCAGCAACAACATCCCAGGCCCCCCACAAAAGGAACTCCACACAAGGTATATGTAAAAATAGCCTTTGCATTACAAAACACATTAGAATCATAATCACAGGATGTACATGGTGCCATAGGTACGGGCAGAATTTACAGGGGATTATGTACATATAGGACAGGGCCACATGGACCACTGTCAGGAATAAGCACTTTTAGGCCTAGCACTTTGTAGACATAGCAATTGTAGCACCAAATAGAAAATGTAGCACACAACCAGTAACCACTGGTAAAAGGTAAGTACCACCTACGCAACCCTAACCACCTTAGGAAAATATCACGCAGGGAACCAGGACCTCACTAGCAACACCTGTACTAGGAAGAACAACCACCTAAGTATCACAATACATTTAGGGGTATAGGCATAAGAACATTACACATGATGCATCACAACATTCAGAGGTGTAGGGAAAAACACATGATGCATAAACATTGTTAGACCTGTCTGGCTTTTTGCGTAGTCCCTCCAATTTATTATTTATTTTGTCCTCTTTTTGCCCCTCATACCTTTAACAATTTTTGTCCACTAACTTCTTCTAGGTGTTGGTCAAGGAGATAGGTGTTCTTTTCCCCCCTCATAGTTTTTCACGTCAGGCCTAGAGGCCTGTTCTGTCAGGAAAATGCTGTAGTTCACAAAATGGAGGGCCCTAACTGTTTCCAACTGCCACATCCTAGACTGCCCCATAGGTTAACCTTAGGCCTTCCAGAACTTTCTGGACCCTACTGGACCCTGTGTGGGTTGTCTATAAAAGGGCAGGGGTCGGGGAGCCATTTTGTGTAGACCAGAGAGTGGAGGAGAGAGGCAGTGGTGAGAGGAGGAGGACGCACTGGGAGCAGTTAGTTTGTCCTTGTGATAGACAACCACTACAGGGAGACGTTCCCCCTTTAGCCCTTGACCAATCCCTCCTATCCGCCTTCTTCTGCTGTGAAGATCGGCCTGACTGTGTGAAAACCTCCCTTTGGCCCTTGGCCCCACTGTCCCCTAACATCTGCGCTCCTGCTGGGAAACTTTTCCCTACTCCCCCTTTGGTAGAGCTTCACCTACCAGCGTTGTGGTGGAAGCGATCCGGAGCAAGGTGTGGTGTCCTGCATCTCCTCGGAGCTACATACAGGAGGCGAGTGTCTGCGGAGCATTGGTGAAGAAGTAAGCCTTCCGGTCTGGGCAGTGTTGTCAGTGCAGCCAGTAAGAGGAGGGACGGCAGGCGTAGGAGCAGAGACAGGGCGGCGCCAAGCGGGAACACTATTCCCTCGCGCCCACGCTGCCTCGCTCCCTGACTGAGGAAGCAGTCCGAGTGACGCGCAGGCCTGCGGGAGGCGAGGCCTGCGGGAGGCGGGGCCGAGAAAGGAGCGTGTCTCGGAGGCGAGTCGCCTCGGTGTGCAGGCGGCATGTGGCAAGACTCGGAAGCGTCTGGGAGACGCGCAGGCCCAGTGGGAGGCCAGCGGACCCCTTCGTAGAGACCCGGCGGGAGGCGGAGAAGCTTCTCTTCAGCGGAGCAGGCGGGAAGCGCCCTCGTCCCTTGCCACTAAAGGAGCCCCTCGCCTAACGCTGTGCTGAGGAAGCGAGCCACCCTCGAGGAGCTCCTCTTTTGGGCCCATTGCTTCCCCCTTTCTCCCTCCAGTAAATCTACACGGCGAGACAAGGGTCCCTCACATAAGTAAGGAGAGTGGGGGTGTGGGAAGCCGGAGGGCAGGGACCCTCTTCTGGCGGCATAGAGACCAAAGTACAGGAGGTGGATTCCAGAACTCCCACAAATCAATATCAAAGATATAAGTTCCTCACAAAGTTTGCTATTGGTGACATAGAACGTGGGTAGCTCCTACAGTTCTCACTGGGTGTGCTCACATTTTGTGATTAAAAGTACAGTTAAGGAAGGTAAAGCTTTCAACACTGTGATGAACTCTAAGCCAGTGGTAATGGGAGTTTAATGTAATGAAATGTACCAATGTTGTTGATCACTAATGCAGGATAACACTGCTGAGAATAGTTCTACTGAGATAAGTTGGTATTTCTGAAAGTAGCAACTCTGACTTCACGACATCTGAATGTATTGAGCTGTAATCTTTCCACAGACAGAAAAGTAATATTATTTCTCCTGATCAAATGTGTAATTTTCAATTGTGAATACTAAGAGCTAAAGCAAAGTATATATTATTTTTATAAAACAGCTCATATTTTTCCATACTTTGGTGTAGTGTTATTTTTGTGTGTTATTGCGTGGATTTACTGCTGGGTGGGTTGCAACCTTCACACTTGTGCCTCTTGTATCTATGTCTTACCCTAGGCCAGGCTACCCTAGGTAACCTGACATCCCAGGTTCCAACAAACATGCATTCAGCGGTGTAGGGAAAAGCACATGACGCATAAAAACACATTCAGAGGTGCAGCAAAGAACACAGGGTGCGCAAAACATACTACACAGTACATTTCCTAACACCCAAAGCATTAGCGCATGAATCATAATATCACAGAAATCACATTTAGGGCAGAAATCACCTGTAGTACATAACTCACATCAAAGTCCAGGTTGCGCCACTGGGCCAAAACCTAAACGTAGCAGCTGCCCACTACTTGCTGGGCAGCTGGGGATAGAACAGGGCTAAACGCTGCAGCTGGCACTAAGTGCTGCGCAGCTGGGGAAGGCCACGGTAGGGCAGGGCGTAAAGGAGTGCTCCACTCCTGGATTCCAAATACATGCCCCCCTAAAAGAAAGAACCTAAACGGTGCAGCTGCCCACTAATTGCTGAGCTCAGAAAACGAATATGCCCCTGGTTGGAGCGATCTAGGGTCAGGAAACACTACTGCCCAACGTGGGAGCCCTCAGGCTCTGTAAGTAATGGTGGGGCCAGGGGAGCCATCTAGCTCCTTGAAAGGAATGTACCCACAACTGGGGCAACCACAGGCCCCTCTGGCCCTCGGGACCCCCACTGGGGCAAGCATGGGCCTCTCTAGCCCTGGAAATACATACTTGACGGCTGGAGCCACATGGGGCTCTGTGTCTCGGTACAACGGTGGGGCGGCCCACTGCCATCTGGGGCCGCCCTAACTCGGGATCACACGGGGGGAAAGACCTGGGCCTCTCTGGCCCCTTAAACATCTATGGCCCCTACAGGAGCGGCCCTCTGCAAGACGGGCCGCTCTAACTAGGGACGCACCACTGTGCCTTCAGGCACCATCACTAGCCTGCACAGAGCCCCCCAGCCCTCTCTCACTCACCGGGCTGGATTTCCTGGCGGGGGCTCCTCCGGGCTGCGGTAGCGCTTGGCGGGGCTCTCTCTCCTCATGGGAACCCCGCCTTCTCAAGGCGCCCGCTTCGCTCCCCATCTCGGGACCGGGACTCAGGATGTGGAGCCTTCGTGGTTCCGGGACAGCTCTCTTTTCCTTCGGTCGGGCGCCGGCCAATCCCTGCACGGTGGCGCGCGGGACTTCCTTCGGCAACCTGGAAGTCCCGCCTACAGCCAGGCGTGATGCCGCCTGACTTCCGGTTTCGCGCGTAGCTGTGGCGGTGACTTTGCGGTCATAGTCCTGAGGGGTAGGCACCCTCGGTGCGTGAAATAAGAGTAAAAACGAGGTGGGCACCCGTTAAGGATGCCAAACAGCGGGGTGAGCACCTGCGGAGTTTATGACCTAATTCGAAGACGCAGGCTGGGCACCTGCAAGGCTGGCAAGATCGTGGGAATCCCTATGTTGGAGTTCCTTCGAGGATGATCGCAGTTCAGCGCTGCGAGGGAGAAATAAAGCACTCCCCATTAGCTGGACATTGTTTAGAAACAGCGCTTCTAGGCGCTAAAAGTAATCAGAGGACCTGGTATAAAACAGACAAGCACTCCCAGGCGCAGGAGGGCTTCATGAAGTCTGTCCACGGACCTAGAAATGGCAAGTAACACAAAGGGGTCCCATAAAAAGCCCCCCAGTAATCCAGGATATCCAGGGGCTGGGCAGGGCCCAGGGAGGCAAGCCTTCCCCTGGGCCCCAGCAGCAGCACGCCCCTAGTAGATTCCAGTCAGATACAAGAACATTGAACATGAGGTCACAGCCTCATTTTATACAGAAAATCCCTTTGTCTCTAGGGTGTAGGGTGGGGGCAAAACCAGATGCAGCTGGTTTGGGAGCACTCTGACGGGCTCAGCCCCTCTCACTATTCACTGGCCAGGCTAGGGTCATTAGACGCACCACAGGGGGCGGAGCCAGCATTGTGTAGGGAAAGCCCAGCCCTATTCAGGTCCCAGGTGCAGCCCCACCCTGCCATCAACATACCGATCTCCCCATTCACCACCGGGGCAGACCCACCCAGACTCCAGGAGCCTGGCACACCAGCCAGCTCCAGCCAATCACAAGCCAGCACCTTCACTGCACAGACAGGCCAACTTCTAGAAGTGGCACTTCCACACTAGACACATGAACGCCGCACACATCATCGCGCAGCATTCAATCTCACGATTTCGCACATACCAAACTCAACCTTGCACTCCCCACGCATCAGGAATTACCATGGACACATACATTCCCCAGGCATTCCTATGGGAGGGCAGGCCTTTCTCACACATGCACACAGAGAGCACACACACTTTACACTGCGCCACAGTGCTAAAGTGCGCAAAGACCAGAAATCATTATAATTAGGTAACACTAAAAGGCAAAAAGTTCAGGGGTGAACCTGCCAGAAGGGCCTAGTCCAACAGTAGTCAAAAACAAATGTAGCTGTTTCTCACTACCAGGACATGCAAAACATAAAAGTGCATGCCCTACCTTTTACTTACACAGCACTCTGCCCTTGCGGCTACCAAGGGCCTACCTTAGGTTGAATTATGTGTAATAAAAAGGGACTTTTCAAGATTGGCCATAGGCCCTGCAATGGCAGGATTGAGGCATGGTTAAGGGGCAACTTATGTAGGTGGCACAATATTCCAATTGGGAATGAATCAATGAGGAAATGTTTAGAGGAGAGAGCTTAAGCACTTTACCACTGTTTAGCAATGGGAAAGTGTGCAGAGTCCTAAAGTGAGCAAAAACGAGATCGGAAAATTGGAGTGAGGCATGCAAAAGTTGTTGAAAGACCACCCTAAGGCTGTCAGGTCTAACATGTGCCCCCCTGCTGAAGTGGGGAGAGCTACCCAACCCCTTGGGAGTTCTCTTCACTAAGGTGAAAATGTCTTGAGAGAGCATCAGCACAGGCATGGTCAGTTCCCAGGTAATGTTCCATCATAAAGCCCATTCCCTATAGGGAGATGGACCACCTCAACAGTTTGAAGGACATTTGCTGAGGACTTTAACCAAGAGAAGGTTGAGACCGTATTTCTGGTGGCCAAGGATGGATAGAGAAGTAGAAGATAAAGTGAGAGATTGCAGTGCATGTCCTAATAGTGATAAGAGCAAGGCAGTTAGGGAACCGCCTTTAAGTTGTTAGGAGTTACCTGAGAAACCATTGGAACATTTGGCAATGGATGTTATGGGTCCAATGGAAACAATTGGAAGACCTGACTGATTTTTGGCTGTCATTGTAGAATATGAAGACTATGGAACACATAACAACGGAATGTGTTGTGAGAAACCTAAAGGACATTTTTATGGAAGAAGGAATTCCTAGGGTGATTACTACCGACGATGGAGTACAGTTTGCTTCATCAGAGATGCTGACATTTTGAATGATTGGGGTATTAGGCATGAAAAGGTGGCACTGTTCAGGCCACAGGTGAATTGCTTGGTTGAAAGTGTGAACCAAATCATAATGGGTGTTTAACAAAATGATTTGGAATTACAGAGGTACTCCACATTCCATGACATGAGTATCACACTATATCGCTATTTAAGGAAGGGAACCAGCTACTAAGGAATTGCCAATGTGGCTGTAAGATAAGAGACAGGTCTGGGTAGATGGGAAAGCCATTAAATTGAGAGTGAGAGAAAAGCAGAGTGTTTGCAAACAAGTGAATAATTACAAAAAGGGTGTGAAACCAACGCTCTGACAATGTTGTGGAGACTGGGTGGTAATGAGAAAGGCTGGGATTGTCAAAAAAGGGGAGAGTAATTATTCTCAACCCACTAGAGGGATTGGGATAAAAAGGTATGTAGCTGTGTTGGAGGGTGGTAATGAATAGAGTATTGGTAGTTTGAGCAAAGTGGTTGGTCCTGATGACCCTTGATATGGTTATGTATTTTATTTTTGAGTTATGTATTTATTCAACTTTGTTATGCTTGGAGACTTTAAGTGTGAATATTTTATTCTCACTTTGTAACTTGATCTTAAAGTTTTATGTGTAATGTTCTATTTTTATGTAATTTTTGTAGGTGGGAAGATTTGTAGGAAACATTCCTACTTGTGATGTAATATGGAATGTAATGGGGGGGAAGCTCTGGAGCTGGCAGTTAGTCTAGCTGAGAGCTGCTGCAAGTTATAGGACTTCTAGATAACAAAGAAGATTGTTTTTACACCTTTGTGTCGGTAAATCACCACAGTATGGTCTCAAATTCTTCAGTACTCATACCACAGCAAAAGCTTTTCTTTCAATGTCACACCACCTATTTTCCCGTGGAAGTTACCTCCTGCTATTGAATGCTAACAGTTGATCTAGGCCCTCCTCGTTTAGTTTTCCTAACACTGCCCATGCCATGATCTGAAGCATTTGTCTGCACAATGAATTCTTTGGAGAAGTCAGTGGCCCTGAGCACAGATGCTGTGCACATGGCTTCCTGTAGAGAGTCAAATGATTTCTGACAAGCTTCTGCCCAGATCACTAATCAAGGCTTCTTCTTCGCAGTAAGCTCAGTTGAAGGGGCAACCATTTTGCCAAAGCCCTTACCAAATCCTCTCTAGTAGCCAGTGGGGCATAAGAAGGCTCTCACTTCGGTATAGGTTTTAGGTGGTTCCCCGGTCATGAAAGTTTCATTCTTGGCCTGTAGGGGCTACAACTTGCCTACACCTACCAGGGGTCCCAAATACAGCAAGGAACCTGCCCTATCTGGCACTTGCTTGCCTTGATTATCCAGCCTACTTGATGAAGGGCCTGAAGCACCTCATGAAGGTGATGCAGGTGTTCCACCCAGCTGGTAACAGTCACCTTGCTGCTCTGAGGTCAGGGTGGTACAGACGTTGACACCCTCCACTGACCCATCATACTCCTGTGCAGAGAGTAGGTCAGGCAGAGGTTCACTCTCCCCTTCTACTCCCTCGTCTGTCAAAAGTAGCTTCTCATTTTGAACCTCTCGTAGTAAGAATTCAACCAGTTGACATAGACCACCCTTAGACATTCCTAGGGTTCTGGAGGTTCACTAGGTAGGTGGCTTCCCCCTTCCACTCCTTGACTTCATATGAGACAGTCCAGCAGTCCTGGAGAGCTCAGGAATGTACTGATTCCATGACCCATACTTTCTGGCCAAGTTGAAACTCCCTCAGTGTAGCCTTCTGGTCGTACCAGAGTTTAATCAATTCTTGGCTGCCTCTAGATTGCTTTTAGCCTTCTTTCAGGAGCGGTGCATCAGGTTGCGGAGGGACAGCATGAAGCTGACCAATTCCTGGGGGGGTTTCTTGGGAGCTTTCTCCCACCCTCCATGACAAGGCTATGAGGTACCCTTATAGTGTGTCCAAACAGGAGCTCACAGGGACTGAACCATACTCCTTTCTGTGGTACCCTCCCATAGGCAAAGATAAGGCATGGCAAGAGGACGTCCACTTACGCCTCATAGGCTTGGTGGGCCCATAATCATGCACTACAAAGTCTTGTTGAATCTCCCAACTTGACTGTTGGTTTGAGGGTGACAGAATGTGGGTAACTTGTACGTCACACCATACTCATCCCACATGGACTTTATGTACACTGACATAAAGTTAGTGCCTCTGTCTGACACTACCTTCTTGGGAAACTGAAGGGGCTTAAGGTCATACTACCCACACACTCTTCTGAAAACATTACAGATAGATCAGCTTCTGTGGCTTATTAGGCTCATGTACATTGATAAGTGCCTGGTGCATTGTCGTCTGTCCTCTATAGAAATAATCATGTTGAGACAATTCCCTTAAAATACACAAGTGTGCTTACAATACTTAGGACAACAAAATGAGGATGCCAGTACTGATACACATGAATACTTATTAAAACGCTAAACCTGAAGTAAGATTCAAGGCTTGGAGCTGCTTAGTAGCTTTTATTATTTGCTTAATGTTATCAAAAACGAATTGGTTCAAAAGTAAACAATATTACATGCTAGGTACAAAATTAAGGGAAAAAACAATCTTTCATTATGTCAGACATATCACAAGCATACAACAATCAACCATTCAGGAACAATGGGGGGAATAAGAGGTGATATATTTACAGTGAACGATATTTACAGTGAACACAAAGATGCTGGAAAAGGCCACAGTCTGCAATATATTTCGAAAAGTTTAACTGAAAAATTATTTACATAAAAATGTACATTCCTAATCAAAATTTGAATAATCACAGTTTTTTTGGTGGGATAAAGTGACAAAATGAACACGGTAATGTACAACGGGTGATAAGCAGCGGAGCAATTCAGATAAACTTATCACCCACGCAGACTTGAGAGTGGTGATGGGCCTACGCGTTTCGAATCCTGCTGGTCTAAGAGGATTCTCATCAGGGCCTTTGATTCTACAGAAAGAAAAGAGATAGTGAGAAAAAAAGTGGTTTTACCAAATGTGCATTTGACTGATCAACATCAGAATCTAAACTCAGTTACCACCCCCTCCTACACAGCTTACCAAGAGGAGGAGCAAATACATCCAAATATAACTTTTCACAGCATCAAGGCTGGGGGATGATTTGTACCTGAAAATGACCGAAGCAGACCTAAATTATATACAGGACTTAGATCAAGGTGACTGAGAGAACTGGGACAAGAACTTTTAATGTTACCTGCTGAGATAAACACAGACGAAGCTGTACCTGAGGCGGTGATCGCTTGGAGGGGCAAAGGTGATACCTAAAAAGTAGTGGACATGTAAGGCATTAGGGCAGATTTCTTGCAGCTGCTGCACGAGAAAGGAATGGAAAGGCAGCACGTGGCCTTACCCAATATTCCAGAGCCTCTATCTTTTAGGACGCTGACGCCATTAGGGTAGAAGTAGATTAATTTCGTGCCCTACAAAACAAGAGTAAGCACGATTTACAGTTGTATAGGGTTGCCTCAAACTTTTAGCGTAATAACAAAATGCTTGAATATCTTACCAACAGAGGTGAACACGTAGTGTGGCAATATAATGTAACCAACACTAGACTTAGAAGTACCTACAAAAAAGCCAACAGGGTGCCTGTCAGTGCTATTCAAAATCTTGCTGGCCGTTTAATTGCGTGCACGCTGGAGAATACGCAGCGGCTTACCGTGGTTTAGTGACGAAGGGCGTAGTCCGCCAAACGCGGCTAACAGCGTTCAAACAATTTGGCGGTCCTGCAGTAATATAACATGACAAATTGTCAGCGGGCCGTTATTGGCAGGTTTAGAAAATACGATTTTTAACAAACAAAGTGGATATTACCGTCAGCGCTGAGAAGCACGCTGCGGGAGGGTGATTTGTTACTGCAACAAAAGCAGGAGAATAGTAATTAGTTATGGAACCATAGATTTAGGCGAACTGCTAACGCGGGGCAAGCATTGTTGAAATACTCACTTTGAAAGCTTCAATCAGGGAACTTTTGGCGACAGCGAAACGAAGCGATTGCACTCTGGTGAGCACCTTAGCTGAATGAGCTGCCATACACACGCCCTTATATACAGGTCATGGAAAAGTCCACACCTACCAAATAACCTGGCCGGTTTTGGAAAAGAGAACAGGAAAACCAGGGCCGGAGTGGGAGGTCCATGGTAACTTGTAAAGGTTTATAATGTGTCCGGATTCAGCAGGCATGGGGGGTCAGGAGGGGAATGATTATAACTTGAATATCTCACTTAGTTCATTCAAGCCTGACACCGCAGTGTCGAATTTCACTATTAAAAGAGCTTCTCGTTTTGACAAGGCTAAGTTCTGATCGCCACCTCGTGGATTTTTTTCCACTTTGGAAATTACTGTCCATTTCAGGTCACTTACAGAGTGTTGCATCCGCGTCCAGTGAAGCACCAAAGGGGCATTTTCAACCTTCCTTTTAATTCTCGATTTGTGCTGAGAGATCCGTTGCCGGATTTCTTGATTGGTTTTACCTATATACAATAGGTGACAAGGACATATGATACCGTAGACAACAAACTTGCTTTTGCAGTTGCTGAACGATTCATGTTTCCAGAAAATTCCGTTGTGCTGAAACAGTGAGCCCTCAATCGAGGATTCACAACAGAGGCATGTGCCACATTTGTGATGTCCAAGGATGGGGGGCATCCCCATCATTTGGCACAGCGTGGCAGGTTTAGATGTTGGCATGGCAGCCCGAACTAAATAGTTCGCAATATTGTTTTCCTTTTTGAAGGCAAATAAGGGGATATCTGCTAGGCTATTATCCAAATCTTTCACTAGATGCCAGTTCTGTTTTATGACTTTCTTCAGATGGTTGGCATTGGGGCAATATGTCGTAACACAAACCTGTCTTTTTAATTCAGGTTTAATCTTACGTTCTAAGGTGGTCTCACGTGGTGTCCATTGTGCTCTCCTCATACAGCTCTTCACGAGTTTCTTCGGATAACCGCTCTCGCACAATTTGGATGTCAATTTGGCTGAGTGATTTTGAAAGTCCTCTTTAAATGTGCAGTTCCTACGGACTCGCAGGAACTGCCCATATGGGAGGTTCTCTTTGAGGTTCCTAGGGTGGTTACTTGAAAACATGAGCGACTTGTTTCTATCAGTCGGCTTGCTGTATAGGGTCGTTGCCAATTTCCCTTCAGAAGGGAAGACTTCCACGTCCAGAAACGCAATCTTTGTGGTTGAGCTAGAAATGCTGAACTTTATGTCAGCAGTTCTATCATTCAACCATTGATAGAACTGATCAAGGGTGTTGCTATCACCCGTCCACGTCATAAAAACATCATCAATAAACCGGAGCCATGCTCCGATGTATTGAATGAAAGGGTTGTTATGATAGATGTACGCCTCTTCATACATTGCCATAAATAGTACCGCCAATTCAGGCGCAAAGGGGCAGCCCATGGCTACTCCTTTGGTCTGATAGTAGTAGTCTCCATTAAAGCAGAAATAATTCTTCTTTAAGGCAAATGCTGCTAAGTCAACAATGAATTTGGTGGGCACCTGCATGGGTCTTGGTCTGGAATCAAGGTAGTGTGTCAGAACTGCTATCGCCTCATCTTGAGGGATCTGGGTGTATAACGCAGTAACGTCCAGCGTAACTAGTCTGTCTCTGTCTTCACGAAACGCAATGCTTTCGAGTTTGTTGATAAAATCAGTGGTGTCCTGAAGGTAGGACTTAACACCACTGATTTTATCAACAAACTCGAAAGCATTGCGTTTCGTGAAGACAGAGACAGACTAGTTACGCTGGACGTTACTGCGTTATACACCCAGATCCCTCAAGATGAGGCGATAGCAGTTCTGACACACTACCTTGATTCCAGACCAAGACCCATGCAGGTGCCCACCAAATTCATTGTTGACTTAGCAGCATTTGCCTTAAAGAAGAATTATTTCTGCTTTAATGGAGACTACTACTATCAGACCAAAGGAGTAGCCATGGGCTGCCCCTTTGCGCCTGAATTGGCGGTACTATTTATGGCAATGTATGAAGAGGCGTACATCTATCATAACAACCCTTTCATTCAATACATCGGAGCATGGCTCCGGTTTATTGATGATGTTTTTATGACGTGGACGGGTGATAGCAACACCCTTGATCAGTTCTATCAATGGTTGAATGATAGAACTGCTGACATAAAGTTCAGCATTTCTAGCTCAACCACAAAGATTGCGTTTCTGGACGTGGAAGTCTTCCCTTCTGAAGGGAAATTGGCAACGACCCTATACAGCAAGCCGACTGATAGAAACAAGTCGCTCATGTTTTCAAGAAACCACCCTAGGAACCTCAAAGAGAACCTCCCATATGGGCAGTTCCTGCGAGTCCGTAGGAACTGCACATTTAAAGAGGACTTTCAAAATCACTCAGCCAAATTGACATCCAAATTGTGCGAGAGAGGTTATCCGAAGAAACTCGTGAAGAGCTGTATGAGGAGAGCACAATGGACACCACGTGAGACCACCTTAGAACGTAAGATTAAACCTGAATTAAAAAGACAGGTTTGTGTTACGACATATTGCCCCAATGCCAACCATCTGAAGAAAGTCATAAAACAGAACTGGCATCTAGTGAAAGATTTGGATAATAGCCTAGCAGATATCCCCTTATTTGCCTTCAAAAAGGAAAACAATATTGCGAACTATTTAGTTCGGGCTGCCATGCCAACATCTAAACCTGCCACGCTGCGCCAAATGATGGGGATGCCCCCCATCCTTGGACATCACAAATGTGGCACATGCCTCTGTTGTGAATCCTCGATTGAGGGCTCACTGTTTCAGCACAACGGAATTTTCTGGAAACATGAATCGTTCAGCAACTGCAAAAGCAAGTTTGTTGTCTACGGTATCATATGTCCTTGTCACCTATTGTATATAGGTAAAACCAATCAAGAAATCCGGCAACGGATCTCTCAGCACAAATCGAGAATTAAAAGGAAGGTTGAAAATGCCCCTTTGGTGCTTCACTGGACGCGGATGCAACACTCTGTAAGTGACCTGAAATGGACAGTAATTTCCAAAGTGGAAAAAAATCCACGAGGTGGCGATCAGAACTTAGCCTTGTCAAAACGAGAAGCTCTTTTAATAGTGAAATTCGACACTGCGGTGTCAGGCTTGAATGAACTAAGTGAGATATTCAAGTTATAATCATTCCCATCCTGACCCCCCATGCCTGCTGAATCCGGACACATTATAAACCTTTACAAGTTACCATGGACCTCCCACTCCGGCCCTGGTTTTCCTGTTCTCTTTTCCAAAACCGGCCAGGTTAATTGGTAGGTGTGGACTTTTCCATGACCTGTATATAAGGGCGTGTGTATGGCAGCTCATTCAGCTAAGGTGCTCACCAGAGTGCAATCGCTTCGTTTCGCTGTCGCCAAAAGTTCCCTGATTGAAGCTTTCAAAGTGAGTATTTCAACAATGCTTGCCCCGCGTTAGCAGTTCGCCTAAATCTATGGTTGCATAACTAATTACTATTCTCCTGCTTTTGTTGCAGTAACAAATCACCCTCCCGCAGCGTGCTTCTCAGCGCTGACGGTAATATCCACTTTGTTTGTTAAAAATCGTATTTTCTAAACCTGCCAATAACGGCCCGCTGACAATTTGTCATGTTATATTACTGCAGGACCGCCGAATTGTTTGAACGCTGTTAGCCGCGTTTGGCGGACTACGCCCTTCGTCACTAAACCACGGTGAGCCGCTGCGTATTCTCCAGCGTGCACGCAGTTAAACGGCCAGCAAGATTTTGAATAGCACTGACAGGCACCCTGTTGGCTTTTTTGTAGGTACTTCTAAGTCTAGTGTTGGTTACATTATATTGCCACACTACGTGTTCACCTCTGTTGGTAAGATATTCAAGCATTTTGTTATTACGCTAAAAGTTTGAGGCAACCCTATACAACTGTAAATCGTGCTTACTCTTGTTTTGTAGGGCACGAAATTAATCTACTTCTACCCTAATGGCGTCAGCGTCCTAAAAGATAGAGGCTCTGGAATATTGGGTAAGGCCACGTGCTGCCTTTCCATTCCTTTCTCGTGCAGCAGCTGCAAGAAATCTGCCCTAATGCCTTACATGTCCACTACTTTTTAGGTATCACCTTTGCCCCTCCAAGCGATCACCGCCTCAGGTACAGCTTCGTCTGTGTTTATCTCAGCAGGTAACATTAAAAGTTCTTGTCCCAGTTCTCTCAGTCACCTTGATCTAAGTCCTGTATATAATTTAGGTCTGCTTCGGTCATTTTCAGGTACAAATCATCCCCCAGCCTTGATGCTGTGAAAAGTTATATTTGGATGTATTTGCTCCTCCTCTTGGTAAGCTGTGTAGGAGGGGGTGGTAACTGAGTTTAGATTCTGATGTTGATCAGTCAAATGCACATTTGGTAAAACCACTTTTTTTCTCACTATCTCTTTTCTTTCTGTAGAATCAAAGGCCCTGATGAGAATCCTCTTAGACCAGCAGGATTCGAAACGCGTAGGCCCATCACCACTCTCAAGTCTGCGTGGGTGATAAGTTTATCTGAATTGCTCCGCTGCTTATCACCCGTTGTACATTACCGTGTTCATTTTGTCACTTTATCCCACCAAAAAAACTGTGATTATTCAAATTTTGATTAGGAATGTACATTTTTATGTAAATAATTTTTCAGTTAAACTTTTCGAAATATATTGCAGACTGTGGCCTTTTCCAGCATCTTTGTGTTCACTGTAAATATCGTTCACTGTAAATATTTCACCTCTTATTCCCCCCATTGTTCCTGAATGGTTGATTGTTGTATGCTTGTGATATGTCTGACATAATGAAAGATTGTTTTTTCCCTTAATTTTGTACCTAGCATGTAATATTGTTTACTTTTGAACCAATTCGTTTTTGATAACATTAAGCAAATAATAAAAGCTACTAAGCAGCTCCAAGCCTTGAATCTTACTTCAGGTTTAGCGTTTTAATAAGTATTCATGTGTATCAGTACTGGCATCCTCATTTTGTTGTTCTAGATACTGGCTCAGCCATACTGATTAGAGCCACCCCTTTGTAGTTTTCTGGTACAATACTTAGGGGCATATTCACAAGGAGCTATCGCCGAATTAACGGCACTTTATTGCAGCCAAAGTCGTGATAAATGTACCTACCCATTCACAAGCTGGTGTAAACAGCCCACAGCACCAGTTAACCCGCGATAGCAGCCGCACAAATCATCACCACAGAGGACCTCCACAACTATCGCTAATGGGATGCAGAGTAGGCGTTCCCATGCAAAAAGCCTTGAAAACACGACACCTCTACATTCACAACGACCAGCCAGTTCTGAGATAAGAGCACAAAACACGCGATCTGGCGCGTTAGCAGCAGGAAATTAACACCTGCTCTGACCTGGTGCAAATTCGGATGGCAGCCTGCACCACAAAAGGGAGGACAACCCAGGGCATCATCGGAAGGGCAACTGATGCCATGGAGCCACACATCATACAGCCCGGACACACAAGAAGGCCACAACCCCCACTCGGCACACCCCCTCTGGACCACCACTGAGGCAGAGCAGACAAAGACAGCGGCACCCCAGGAAGTGCACCCGCCACACAGGCCCAACATCTGACAATGTCACTGTCCACTACACTGCACCAACACAGCGGACAACCAACATCCCACCCCACACCAAGCTGCTGGCTGTGCTGCACCTGTTGGCCCTTGGCACACCCCAATCAACAACCACCGGAGTTGGCAGAGTCTCACAGCCAGCCACATCCAAGTCCCCCACACCTGTCTTGGACATCACCCTCACCCTGGCACCTCAGTCCCCACACATCCAAAACAATGCTCAGGAACCGCTGGAGACCAAGCAAGGACCATACGCCAAAGCCGGAAGCATGCACGTGTTGGGGGCAATCCACTGCACACATGTCCTACTTGTGCCCCCTGGTGACACAGCACACAATCACTGCAACAGGAAGCACAAGTCACACATCAATATGCAGGCAACATCAGAACACCATGGGATCTTCACCAATGTCGCCTCTAAATACACAGCCAGTGTTCATGATCCCTTCACCCTCCAACAGTCCATCAGCAAATAGTGTTCCCAGGATGGCACCAAGGGAAATGCACAGCCCCTTGGCAAGTTCCAAATTAACACCCTACTCACCTCAACTCCACAACCATGCAATCCACTACTCTGGCAATGCACACGTCACAAAATCACAACCAACATGCACAACAACATGACTACCCACCGGACACGACAGAACCCCTGCAGTACTGGACAGTTAGAGAGTCAAGACCCACGGGAGCGTCAAAGTACTTGTGTTACCTTACCCAGGAAAGCCGGGTGCATAGGTGTCTTTTCGTGTCGGGTTTTGTTGTCATTTCCTATGGAAAGCTGCAAAGAAGTGCGGCAGGCGACCAGATGAAAAGTGTCCGGATGGATCCAAGGATGGATCGAAGATCTGAAGAACCTGAAAGCAGAGGGGACAGAGTCTGGGTTACTTGCCAGTGACCAGGGAGGCAACCAGAGGATGCCAACTGATGTCGGGTGATTTCAGGTGCAGAAGGCCAAGCTTGGCTCTTCAGCCACGAGGCCCAGGAGGCATCGATGACAACCAGGAGCTGAATTTGCGCTGTCCCACATTGGATGTCGAGTGCTGCAGTGTCGGTATCCGGATTGGACCCAACAAGCCTTGGCAACAGCAACCCATGCTGTATGCAGAGATTGGCTTCAGAGCAGACCAGCAAGGTCTGAGGGACTCACCCTTTGAAGGGGAGTCTGGGCACATCTGGTGAAACCAGGGAAGCCCAAGAAACAAAAAAGTTACCTTCATGGGGACCCACCAGTTGACGGACCAATAATCGCGAATGGGCCTCGAGCAGAAATGCTATAAGCGGGCTCACGGAACACTCGTGGAGTGTAGGCCCACAATCTTCGATGCAGATGGTGCTCAGGGCTTGGACTACAGTTAGCCTAATGCACAACTTTGGGAAAGCTCGGGAGGTAGGTGCACTTGCAAATATGCACAGTGTCCAGGAGTTATTGTCCCATGTCTCTCGTGATGGCTGCAGGTCTCAGCTTTGCTGTGATCTTGTGTCGGACTCAGAGATGTCTCTAAGTCTGTGTCTTGTGTCACAGATTCTTCAGGATCTGGCGGGAGCCTTGAAAATGCTGACAAGAAAGATGCTTCTTTTGTGCCTGTTTGAACAGGGGGGGTCACTCCTTGACCCCAAGGGAGATCCTTCCTTCTTCTACTCGAGATAGAATGTCGAAGTTCCAGGATATGTGTTGCAGAGTTTCGTCCAGGGTAATCTAAAGTCCTAGGGACTGGGTTCCTATACTTATACTAAGTTTAGGGGTTGGACTAACCCTAAGGTCCCACCTATGGGAGGACCTGTTGAGGGGGTGATACACCCTTTGCCATTTATCCAGTTTCCCACCAGAGCTGGGGCTTAGTGCCCCAGCAACCGGTTTTAACTGGGGTATGCAC